>NW_012101410.1:3895823-3898563 GCF_000951045.1 Mandrillus leucophaeus
AAAAAAAAAAACAACAACTAGACACCTACCTCTGTGAAAATCTAGAAGTAGAACAAAGCACTGGTGCAAAACAAGTGTACTATAAATGCAGCATTCAAATCCATGGGGGAGATTTGGACAATTCAAACCAGGATGCAAAAATGAGCGAAGGCCGGCTGGGTGCAGTGGCTCATCCCTGTAATGCTAACACTTGGGGAAGCCAAGGCAGGTGGATCACTGGAGGTCAGAAGTTTGAGACCAGCCTGGCCAACATGGTGAAACCCCATCTCTACTAAAAATACAAAAATTAGCTAGGTGTGGTGGTGGGCACCTGTAATCCCAGCTACTTGGGAGGCTAAGGAACGAGAGTCGCTTGAACCTGTGAGGCAGAGGTTGCAGTGAGCCGAGTCCGTACTACTGCACTCCAGCCTGGGTGACAGAGCAAGACCAGATCTCAAAAAAAAAAAAAAAGAAAAAAGAAAAAAGAAAAAGCCACGGACCTCGGACTGAAAACTGGGCCTTAAGAGAAGAATATAGCTGGCCAATCCACCCGGGCAAGGGTGTCAACCTCAGCAATTGTAAAAGTAAGGAAAATCAAGCCAAAAAAAACTCTATCAATTGGATTCGCAGATACTTACAAGACTGACAAGACCCAGGGATGACAGGAGAACAGTCAAATATAATATAACAGGACATCTAAATTGATATAACTTGGGGAAGGGGGAGGGAGAGAAACGATAAATATGTCTATCTCCTTGGTCCATAAATTCAGCTTCTAGGAATTAAACTTCACACTCTACGGCCCGCCAATAAAAGGACTCGGGCTTTAATACTGGACAGACCTGAGTGTGTCTTACAATCCCACCACCTTGCTAGCTGGCGGACCCTGGGAAAGTTACTTGAAGAGTGGAGATATACTAGCCCCTAAATCATAGGACTGTTAGAACTGCATGTGTGTACTTAGCATAGCACCAGGCCTAAAGACAGGACCACAGAGGTTATGAGCACTCGCAGTTATACCTCAACCCATATCTTCTGTGCTAGAGTTTGCCCCCACTGCCGACTGCCCTGCACGCTGGGCTAACAGCTCACAGCCACCACCTTCTACAGAAATTCTTTTAGCTGAAGGTCTCAAGAGGCCTGGGATTACAAGATAAATGACTGACAGTACAAAAGTCCCGTTGCTTTGTCCCAAAGGGGACAACACTGCCAGTGTGATGATGCTCCAATCAGCTCACAGCCAGACCTCTTTGCTTGGCCCCTTCCTCATGCCGTTTCCCTCCCTCTCCCTCCTGAGAACAGTCCCTCAGCAAATCACTCACACTCAAGTCCCTGTCTCAGATTCTGCTTCTAGAGAATCCAGCCTAAGACCTAACTGTTAGGATTTTTATTACCAGGCAACGGTGCAAAGGTCTAAGTCTCTGCATGTTTACTGAGGCATAACCTAAAGAAATGGAAGACAACCAAAATGTCCAACCACAAACAGATGAATCCATACAAGGGGACAGTGCACACATAGTACAACAAGAGTACTGTGTATCCACATGAACTGACAAGACTGCCGGGTGCGACGGCTCACACCTGTAATCCCAGCACTTTGGGAGGCGGGGTGGATCACTTCAGGTCAGGAGTTCAAGACCAGCCTGGCCAACATGGTGACACCCCTTCTCTCCTAAAATACGAAAATTAGCTGGGCGTGGTGGCGCATGCCCATAATCCCAGCTACTCGGGAGGCTGAGGCAAGGGAATCTCTTGAACCTCGGAGGCAAAGGCTGCAGTGAGCAGAGATGGTGGCACTGCATCCAGCCTGGGCAACAGGGCAAGACGCTGTCTTAAAAAAAAAAAAAAAGAAAGAAAAAAAAAAGGCATTGACAAGAGAAGAAGTCCATGTACACTGTTGTATGAGCTCAGGCGCAAGTAAAGTTTGTGTGGGTAAAGTCGCATGTGAAGAGCTATTCCAACACCAACGTCCACAGCAGCAGCAGTATTCACAGTAGCAATCCAAATGTCCCTCGATGGTGAATGGATAAACAAAATGTGGTATTAAACATACATACAAGAGAGTATTACTCAGCCTTGAAAGGGGCAAAAGTTCTGACACATGCTACAACATGGATGAATCTTGGGGACGCTGTGCTAAGTGAAAGAAGCCAGTCACAAAAGGACAAATACTGTATTATTCCATATATATACGAGGTACCCAGAGCAGTCAAATTCATAGAAACAGAAAGCAGAATGGTAGTTGCCTGGGGCTGGAGAGAGGAGGAAAAGGGGAGTTGCAGAGTATCAGTTTTGCAGAAAGTTCTAGAGTCTGGTTGCACAACAGTGTGAATATACTTAACCCTACTAAACTATACTTAAAAGTGATTAAGAGTACATTTTACATTATGGGTATTAAATTAAAATAATGGGTATTAAGAATTAAAAAGAAAATTTTTAAAAATTTTCTTAAAATGTAACAACACAGAAGTAGGGATACTTTTAATCAGTTCTTTAAACTGATTTATTGTTTGAACATTCTACATGAGTATATGTTGACTTAATAGAAAATACAATGAGCTATTTTAATTCTGGGAAAATACTAATACACTACAAAACGATAAATATTTTACTACACTAGGCTGGTAATCTAAGTCATTCAGGAATGTGGGTCTTTGGCAGTGAGTGTGTACTGGTTTTTAATAGTGTATAAATTTAACTCTGGTCACTTGTTTTGTTAGCTTCCTTGCTTTTTCTTTTTCTTTTTTTTTTTTTTTTTTTT
>NW_012101410.1:3898703-3901203 GCF_000951045.1 Mandrillus leucophaeus
GACGGGGTTTCACCATGTTAGCCAGGATGGTTTCAATCTCCTGACCCTGTGATCTGCCCGCCTCGGCCTCCCAAAGTGCTGGGATTACAGCCATGAGCCACTGCGCCTGGCCCCCTTTCATTTCTTATCTCAGCTCAACCAAAAGAACTTCAAGAACATCAGTCACTGTTCTGTGACCATTAAAATGTCTAGGTTAATTCCAGAAAAACTGTCAACTAAAGATACATTTAGAAAAGTCCCCTTCCAGATTTTCTTGATTTCATTCATTCAACAAATACTTCTTAAGTGCTTAATAAGTGCCGTGCAACACACAAAGTCTTAGGGACACAATGGTGGCCAAGATGAGCTCAGTTCGTGGATCTCGAACTGGGAAAAGACAGACATGAGATGGACAGGGTGGTGTGGAGCTCTGCTTGTGTTTCCCTACTAGGCCACACGTGTATGCACAAACATACAGACGCAGTCACTTAAGCCACCTTTCTCAATGATGCTGATATTAGCCAACCTAGAACCTTCAAAAATTCCAACACAGTAAGAGATTTTCAGTGACCAAGACAGTTGAATTTGCTTAATCTAAGACACTCTCATAAACTCAGCCTAAAAGAATGGAAATTTCTTTCTTGCTCAAATTTAATTACTCTTCCTGGCTTGTAGCAGAGGTCACCTCCCCAGTAATCATGTCTCAGAAAGCCTAGTCATCTCCTTGAATGATTTTCCTAAAGGCACTTGATAGATGTTCTTCGATACCAGATCAGCCCCCTCCATATCACCTGGCTCAGACAAACAAAGAGAAGGGTGTGATAAATGTGTCTTTGATGCCCAGGGCCCAGCCTCATTCTGGGGCACAAAGACCATCGATCCTTTTTATTCCTTCTCCTACTCATTCTAGACTTAAATCCAAACACCTTTCTGATCTGAAAATCATTTCCTGAATTCTTGTCTCTTGGTGCAGCATCACACAGCAATATCTTGATGAGACAGCACAAATAATTGCTAAATATAATCTTTAACATTGGCATAACCCTGAAAGGACATACAATGAAAATAAGATCATTACAATGAGGATGAAGCCAGGCGTCATACAGTCCATCAGCTCACCCTTCCACTTGCGCAGGAGATCAAAGGCAAGGGCAGCAAACCCAACTAACGAATCTGAGTGTCCAGTCTCCCAGGCATGTCTTTGTTTCTCCCCCTTCCCCGAACTCTCCTCCATGGCTCTGCTGTCCTCAGAATGTTGTCCATAGCATGGTTAGAGGAACAAAGAACAGGCAGACCCCAGAATTGCTGTCGAATGGAATGAATATGCAGCTCAGACTCAGGGCAGGCTGAGAAAACTGCGGGGAATTTTAGATGTCACTCTGCCGAACGATCTGCGTGGGCTATATTGGATATCAGCTCGGAGTTCCTTTTCTAGCATTAACATCAGATTTGTGCTGATCCAGCCTGGTGGCTCCTCTGGGACTGAGTGCCCATCAATCTGTGAGCCAGATGGCTTAAGCTTATGTGTAGCTGCTGGTCACAGAGGGAAGTGGGGCTAAAGGGGCCGATGCAGATGGTGAGTGCAGCTCTCTAACCACTGGCTGCACCTACCCAGGCAACTATCTCAAGAATGGATGCTGCTTTCCCTTCTCCCAAGATCCTAGATAAACTCTTTGTTATCAACTACTGCAGCAATGGCCCACAACAATCATGCTTTCCTGTATCCACACCCTCCTGTGGTCCCCGCCAAAAGGAATCTGGCTTGGCTTCTTGATTTGCTGTAGCCAATAGGACATTAGCAAATATGATACAAGGAGAAACTGTTAAAGTGTCTGCATATTGGGGCTTGCTTTCTCTTATTGCTGGGAACCCTTCTGCCATCAAGTGAAAAAGCTTGGTATCGCTTCCTGAAGGATGTGAGACCCCACAGAGACAGGCCCCAGCTGTCCCAGCCATCCCAGCTGAGGTCCAAATATACAAGGGAGCCCAGTTAACACCACAAGGAATAGAGAGGAGCCATTCAAGCTGAGCCAACATACAGAATTGCTGGGCAAATAATGATTCTTCTTCTTTTTTTTTTTTTTTGGTCTCACTCTGTCACCCAGGCTGGAGTACAGTGGCATGATCATGGCTCACTGCAGCCTCGACCTCCCAGGCTCAAACAATCCTCCTACCTCAGTCTCCTGAACAGCTAGGACTACAGACACGTGCCACCACATCCAACTACATTTTTTTAAATATAGAGATAGAGTCTCACTCTGTTGCCCAGACTGGTCTCGATCTCCTGGGCTCAAGTGATCCTCTCACCTCAGCCTCCCAAAGTGTTGGGATTACAGGCATGAGCCCACTGTGCCCAGCCTATGATGATTTGTTGTTGTTGTTGTTGTGGTTGTTGAGATGGAGTCTCACTTTGTCACCCAGGCTGGAGTGCAATGGTGTGATCTTGGCTCACTGCAACCTCCGCCTCCCAGGTTCAAGTGATTCTCCTGCCTCAGCCTCCTGAGTAGCTGAATTACGGGTG
>NW_012101410.1:3901603-3940846 GCF_000951045.1 Mandrillus leucophaeus
GAAGCTCATAGGATGAAATCATCTGCACGAGGCACAGTTGTTTTACGTTCAATAGCAGCTCCCTCAAGGTAACTCTTCTTACCAGCTCAGCCATGCCAGCCTCAGGAACAGCCACCCCACTTCCTGCGACATGTTTTAGAAGGCAAGGGTTCTAGGTGTTAGTGCTGGAGCTGACAGGTACTGTCCTCTCTCTAAGAGTTCCTTCTACCTCTGAGAGTCAGGAAGAAATCGAGACACCCTGGAGGGAATCACTCAGAAATCATTAGACAGTCACTGTACTTTGGAAAGTGCCTGTTTCCTATTAAGCAGCTTAAAATGTCACCTGAGGGAAAGGCAAATTTCAGCAGGGGTAAAGTGTAGGGACCCACAGGGTCCCTTATATAAGGGTCGACCTTATATAAGGTCCCTTCACTTATATGAGTGTCTCTTAGAAGCACACCGGATCCTGACACTCCTCTGTCTCTGTGGGATCTGAAATGGTGACAAGTAGGAGGTTGGCACCTTCGATTGTAACAATTGAACCTGCCTCCTTTCCCACCCCATAGAGATCCCTCCTTTCCCTGAACCTCTTATGGTACCAGTTCAGGGCCTGTTAGGAACCGGCTGCACAGCAGGAGGTGAGCGGCAGGTGAGTGAGCATTACTGCCTGAGTTCGCCTCCCTCCTGTCCCATCAGCTGCAGCATTAGATTCTCATAGGAGAGCAAACCCTACTGTGAACTGCACATGTGAGGGATCTAGGATGTGTACTCCTTATGGGAATCTAACTAATGCCTGATGATCCAAGGTGGAACAGTTTCATCCCAAAACCATGCCCCCTACCACTGTCCATGGAAAAACTGTCTTGCATGAAACCGCTCCCTGGTGCCCAAAAGGTTAGGGACTGCTATATTAGGGCATCTTATATCCCCCAACTAGCCAGTAAGTTTCTTGAGAGTATTAACCATGTTTTAACCTTCCCTCCCTTTTTCTTTTCTTTTCTTTCTTCTTCTTTTTTTTTTCTTTTTTTTTTTTTTTTTGAGGCAGAGTTTCACTCATGTTGCTCAGGCTGCAATGGCATGATCTTGGCTCACTGCAACCTCCACCTGCCGGGTTCAAGCAATTCTCTTGCCTCAGCCTCCCAAGTAGCTGGGATTAAAGGTGCCTGCCACCATGCCCAGCTAATTTTTGTATTTTTAGTAGAGATGGGATTTCACCATGTTGACCAGGCTAGTCTCAAACTGCTGACTTCAGGTGATCCACCCATCTCAGCCTCCCACAGTACTGGGATTACAGGTGTAAGCCACCACACCCGGCCCTTTTTTCTTTCTCTCATTCACTCATTCAGCAATTGGTTATTAAAAAGCTACAGCCAGGCACAATACAGGAAGCAGCTCACAGCCCAGAGGGGAGAGTGCCAAGAAATAATTATCAAACATAATCTTGGCTAACCATTATCAAGCACCTTTTATGTGTCACGCTGTGTTCTAAGGATTCTAAACGTTCATTCATTTAATCCTTGCATCAGTCCTATGAGGAAGGTACTGTTTTTATCCTCAGATACAGACAAGAACACTAATGCACAGACAGGTGATACAGCCTGGTTGTGCGCAGCAGTGAGTGGTGGAGCTGACCACTCAAATCCGGGTTCTCCCTGCCTTCCTGCACCGTGGCCAGATGAAGCTGCCGACCCGATGCATCTGTATTCTATTTCATGGACAATGACGACTCAATCTAGGTTTTGGACTAAATGATGGTGACACGAAAGACGGGCTGGAGTGGAGAACGGAGGCAGAAACACCAGACAGAGAAGCTATTGCAGGGAGTGTGAGGAGGAGGTGCTGAGGGCCCAGACTGGGCCAACAGCAAAGGCCACAGGGGGCCTGGGCTCAAGAGGACACTTCTGAGACAAAATCAACAGGATCTTGGTGCCGGAGTCAAGGGAAGAATCAAAGACAATTCTGCGTTGCTGACTTTGGATACTGGGTTGTACTGGGTTGAAGGGAAAGACCTGAGGAGGCAGAACAGGTTTGGAAGGTGTGTGAGGGGTCACCAAGACCACCCCCAGCGACTCACTAGGAGAACTCACAGACGCAGCGTACAGTCACGCTCACGGCTATGATTTATTTCGGCAAAAGGATACGAAGCACAAATAGTAAAGGGAAAAGGCGTGTGGGGGTGAAGTTCAGAGGAACCCAGACACAAGCGACCATAGCCTCCTCCCAGGAAAGTCCCACAGAACACGCTTGCTTCCCCGGCTACACGTCCTGCCAGCACGTGTGAAGTGCCGTCTGCAAGGGAAGAGCCTTAGCGCCTCAATGCCCGAGGTTTTTCCTGGGGACAATCCAGGTAGACACCCTATGCCTGGAGCACACCACAATGTCAGACCTCTTCCACCTACACAGTGTTTCCACAAACGACGCAGGCACCGGGAGCCCTTCTTCTAGGTCTGGGAATGCTGAGAATCCTCCTGAAATCCAAATCTGCAGACACCAACCAAGGGCTAACCTTGCAAGCAGAACTTTCTAAGGAGAGAAACCTCAGGCTTGCTATGTTCAATCTTCTGCACTGGAGGAAATGACGTAGCTCTGTGTTACACATGGGATGTCTTAAATCCAACACCCAAGTGCTCACATTTTATACAAGATAGTAATTCTTGAGTAATGTTCAGATGATGAAACTTGAGTCAATACTTTTCTCATATTTGACTATAACATCAAAAATAAATTGCATATTACAAATCACCAACCAGGGCTAATAGGTCTCGAGGTTGCTGGTACTTCCTTTGCCATCCAGTAAGAGCGGGAGCTCAAGGATGACGCTTTGCATTTTATTACTGAGATAGGTAAACATCAGATCTGCTGCAGAATCAAACACAATTAAAACTTTAATTAACTGAAACCCAACTAGCCCCCATCTTCAAATAAAGAAACATTTGCGGGCAGGCGGGAAGGGGAAGATAGAGGTTACAGTACTTCATTTTTAAGAAAAAAGGGCAAGTCAGAAGCTCATATATGGAATTTATTCAAAATAATCACCTCTTGCAGCCTCCCAAGGGTGGGCACGTATTTTACATCAACATAATTACATGGCGAACACTGAAGGGCAAAATTCAGTGTCCTCCGACACATCACGTATTCATTCAGCATGTTCTCTCTATCGGCAGAAAACAGACCCATTGATTTGGAATGTATTTTTAATAACAGAAGTTCAAACAAAAGGTTTGTAACCAGTGTACCCCTATTTCCCAAACTCTGTGTTAACTCAGGATTCCATGGTATGAAAATCTCTCAACTATTTTCTGTAGAATCACCCACACACTGGTCCCGCGCTAGAGGCGAAATAAACCTGATATCCTTTCAGTTTTCACATAACCTGGTATCTTCTTGCATACCTCGGTGAGGTAGCTAATCCCCAACCATCTTGCAAGAATCAGACCCAAGTATTATCAGCAGCCAGACAAACCCCTCATGGGTATCCTCATCACACTCAGGGGAATGGGAAGTCCTGCTCTGACAAAGGCAAAAAGGCACTTCACATCAATACAAACTTCAGATAAAGCAGGAAGGCTGATAGCGTGAGGAAGGAGATGCTAACTGAGATTTAGGGTTCAGAGGCACCTGGGCTAAGCGCCAAACAAAATATACCTTCGGGAAGCATCAAAAGTGAAAAAGGCCTTGAAGTATGAAGAGAACTGTTATGCCGCCTATGAAACCCAACACGAACGGCAGACAGCATGGCTGCACGATTCTCACCCAGCAGACTCCACGGGGTTTTTACGAACAGTTTACATGCAGGGAGTTGGGGTCAAGGGAAAAGGACCCTTCTTCTTGGGGTTCGAAATTTTAAAAAATTGGCCAGGCGTCGTGGCTCAAGCCTGTAATCCCAGCACTTTGGGAGGCTGAGGTGGGCAGATCACTCGAGGCCAAGAGTTCAATACCAACCTGTGCAACATGGTAAAACCCCCTCTCTACTGAAAAACACAAGAAAATCAGCTGGGCATGGTGGTGCGCACCGGTTATCCCAGCTACTCGGGAGGCTGAGGCACAAGAATCGCTTGAACCTGGAAGGTGGAGGTTGTAGTGAGCAGAGATTGCGCTACTGCACTCCAGTCTGGGCAACTGTCTCAAAAAATATATTAAAAAAAAAAAAACTAAGGGCCGGGCGCGGTGGCTCACGCCTATAATCCCAGCACTTTGGGAGGCCAAGGTAGGTGGATTACGAGGTCAGGAGATGGAGACTATCCTGGCTAACACGGTGAAACCCCGTGTCTACTAAAAATACAAAAATTAGCCAGGAGCGATGGCAGGCACCTGTAATCCCAGCTACTTCGGGAGGCTAAGGCAGGAGAATTGCTTGAATCCGGGCGGCAGAGGTTGCAGTGAGCCAGGATCACGCCACTGCACTCCAGCCTGGGTCACAGAGTGAGATCCTGTCTCAAAAATAAATAAATACAAAAATACAATAAAAATTAAGAAGTTGTATTCTGATCACACTTCCCATTCACTTTCTAGACTTTGGCTTAAAGACACACTGGCCAAAGATGTTCTTTCAAAAGAGGCTGTCTTTGTATTCTCTTAATAGATCTTGCATTCAATTTTGTTTGTTTAGAGTACTTGACGATTGAGTTTCTTTTTCTTTCCATTCCCGTCTTTCTTTCCTTTTTTTTTAAATAAAAAAACAAACAAGAAGCCCAACAAGCACAACTACAGATCAACTTATTTTTAAGTATCTGAATAGCCCCAGGACATTGATCCAGCACTCCAGGCCCTAAACTGGATTGTCTCACTGCCTTAAAGAAAACCGGTAAATTATTTCCTGAACAAAAGCAAGGATCTTTTAGGTTCTATAATCTCATTTCAAATCCTTTTACCCACTCCCTACTCCTTTGGCCCTGATACTGCAATCCTCTTTGGGTAATCTGAGGTCCGCGGGTGCCAGGGCTGCAGTTGCCTTAGTGTTCCTCCCGGCTCGGTGCTGTTGCTCACTGCTGGGAGGGGCAGCGTGCCAGGGTTCGGGACCCCATAATGGCTCTGCTCTCACAGGGCAACTGTTAATAATTAGCAGGAAGCATTTTCCCTTTAAATCTCACAGCTTGAACGGTAAGATCTCGTAGTGCCAAAGAAACATTTAATTCTAGAGAAGTGAGACTTGCTTCCAACATATTTTGTGTGGTTCTACCCATGCAATAAATGGCTTCTTTCATCTATCAGTAGATGGTCATTAAGCCAGTTACTAAGGTGAAGTTGGGGGCATGAAGGGGAACAAGAGAGAATACGGGCTCCTGCCCTCACACAACTTGGAGTCTACTGAGAAGAGATGGCTTTCAAGTGTCAATGCCAGGACAAACAACGCTCAGGCCACACAAGGACATAGTGTTCTGGTCTGGAGGGAGTTGCAGAGAGAAGAACAGAGAAAAGAGGGAGCAACATGGTGGCACAGTCAAAATATGAAGGACATTCAGTAAGGCTGAGAAGGGGACTGGTGGGACAGTCAAGAGTCATACGAGATGCTTCTCTGCAAGGAACTGTCAGGGTAAACAAATGTTTCAGAGGAATCACCATGCTGAGTACTCGCTGAGTACTGGCCAGGTACAGCAGAGCCACACCAGGAAAAGGCAAGAAGGAGGCCAACTGGAAGTCAATGGCAGCTATCCAATTAGAAGGTCATCCATGCATCCATTCAAAACTACTGACCTAGTGCTACTATGGGCTGGGGACTGTTACAGAGCCTAAGGATACGGCAGAGAGCAAAACAAAGTCCCTGCTCTCAAGGAATTTACACAAAACAAATATATAATGTGCAAGTGGTAATAAAAACTAAGGAGAAAACCAAAGAAAGGCAATGGGAATAAATAATGACAGTGGGAGCCGGGTGCGGTGGCTCACTCCTGTAATCCCAGCACTTTGGGAGGCCAAGGTGGGCGGATCACGAGGTCGGGAGATCAAGACCATGCTGGTTAACACGGTGAAACTCCATCTCTACTAAAAATACAAAAAATTAGTTAGGTGTGGTGGCAGGCACCTGTAGTCCCAGCTACTCAGGAGGCTGAGGTAGGAGAATCGTTTAAACCCAGGAGGCAGAGGTTGCAGTGAGCTGAGATCACGCCACTGCACTCCAGCATGGGCGACAGAGCAAAACTCCAACTCAAAGAAAAAAAAAGAAAAGAAAGAATGACAGTAGGGCATGGGTATTTTGATGAGGTGGTTAGGGTAGGTGTCTTTGAGAAGGTGACACCTGAGCAAAGATTCAAAGAAGGAGAGGACCCAAAGAAGAAGAGGACCCGGCTGGGCACGGTGGCTCATGCCTGTAATCCCAGCACTTTGGGAGGTCAAGGTGGGCAGATCACGAGGTCAGGAGTTCGAGACCGGCCTGACCAACATGGTGAAACCCCATCTCTACTAAAAATACAAAAATTAGCTGGGTGTGTTGGCACACGCCTGTAATCCCAACTACTCAGGAGGCTGAGGCAGGAGAATCGCTTGAACCCAGGAGGCAGAGGTTGCAGTGAGCCAAGATCACACCACTGCACTCCAACCTGGGCAACAGAATGAGACTCTGTCTCAAAACAAACAAACAAACAAACGGAGAGGACCCACAGCAGTGACAACATCAATCTAAAGGAGCAGGCACAGTGGGCAGCAGAGGCGGCCAGTTCCTGACAGAGAACAAAGGCAGTTGGGGGTGGCGGTGAAGTGTAGATACTGGAACCACACTACTGGGGTTCAAGTTTTGGCTCTGTCATTTACTAGCACTGTAACCTTGGATCTGTTTTAGAGACTCATTATAGAGGCAGGGACCTCTAGCATGGTACCTTTGTGCTTCAGTTTCCTTATGGTGCCCTGGGCAACTCCTCAGATGCAGCTTAAGTTGCCACCTGCAACAGACATCATATAGACAACATCTGAGCCATCACCACGTGATGTCTGTGAGCCATTCAAAAATGAAAAGTATCCACCAAAATAATTAAACATATAGTCCAATTCCTAGCTTCGCTGATATCAATAACAGCCAAGCAACACGCCCATTAGCTACAGTGATTTGTCCAATGGATATCAAAGAAATCTGCAAAGTTTTCTGTAACTATTGTTTTTGATGGGTTAAATTAGCACTATTACAGAACAGAAATTATTAATATATTCAGGGAGGTGGGGGGACATTTTTCTAATTTCACTTAAAGAGAAAATGCTACTTAGGCTTTTGAAATATTTATCACTCGTCAGAGTGCTGGGAAGCATTAAGAGAACCACAGCCTAAACATACTGATTTGGTTTGAAACAGCTAAGTGCGTGTGTGTATCTGTGTGTGTGTGTGTGTGTGCGCGTACACACATCTTTACTAATAGGGAAAACAAAGCAGTAGTAGGATACATGAGAAAATAACAGCAGAGCTACCCTTTGGAGAGAGAACATAGGAATACAGAGATTAAGAAGGTTTATGAGGAGGAATATGCAAAACAGCGTTTCATCCTGAGATGACAGCTACAGAACTTTTTTCTTTGATCTCTTAACCACAGAGACCCACATACATGGGTCCCCTGAAAACCACAGCACGTTGTTGTGAGAACAGCTGAGAAGGCAAGAACCCTCCATCCTTGACTAGCACAACTGCCCGGAAGTCTCTGGAAAGAAACTGAGAGGCTTGAAGGCTGGCCCAGCATTTCTTAAAATCAAACCACCTGGGGATTGTATTAAAAAGCAGGTTCAGATCCAGCAGGTCTGGGGCAACATCTGAGATTCTGCATTTCTCCCAAGCTCCTGGGAAACACACAGGTTGCATATCCTTGGGCCACAGAAAGGCTCTAGGGTGGCGCTGTCCAACATGGTAGCCACTGGCCACATGAGATTAGTTACATGAAGACTAAAGAAAACTAAAAATGCAATTCCGTGGGCACACTGGGTGCATTTCAGGTGCTCAACATGCCACATGTGAATAGTGACTATACAGTGGACAGCACAGACACAGAGTACTTCTGCCACGGCAGAGAGCCCGGCTGAGGTATGCTATTCTTCGAGCTCCTGCTCCCATGCCCATGTCAACACACACACACACACCACCACCACCACCACCATTACCACCACTACCACCACCACCACCACCACCACATTATCACCACACAGGTCTAACCTCTAACTCTGCACTGTATCACGTCAGAGACCCAGGGACTGAGGCTACTGGGGTCTTTCTTCTTCTTCCTCATCTCATGCAAGAGTAAGAGGTGAAACAGTTCAGAACGGAGGGTGGAGAACCACTCTCTTTGTTAAAGAGAAACATCACTGGAAGGGAAAGGAGTTGTAAACAGATACATTTATTGAACTATCTCTGTACAGAGGACATGACCTGTGGTGATCTCATTTAATAGCCACTACCCATTGTGGATGGTAGACACTATTGGCCCAGTTTTACAGATCAGTGAACAGAGAACAGAAGAGGTGACACTGCAGGCCCTGACATCACAGAGCTAGTGATGTGGCAGGTACAGAACTGCACAAGATGTGTGTGAGTCCCGAGACGATGCTCTGCCCCTGGGGGCTCAATGAGCTGAGCTGGAAATTACCTGTGCCTCTTGGGGACCAAGCCCAGCTCCTGTCCTGTCAAGTAAGATAGCATGGCTGTACTGTTAACACACAGGTCTGGCATCTCTCAACACTGAAAACAGTTCCATCCAAGACCTTAATCATGGAGAATTGTTAGAGACAGTGGCACAGAGAACTTTTAATCCAGAAAACACTTTTACTGATGATGAAAGAATATTTCTGTCAATGATGAAAAGCAAAACTATTGTATCTCATGCGTTCTCATTCAACAAATGTTTACTCAACAGCGACCATGTGCCAGGCACTGTGTGGGCTCTGCAGCTAAGTAAAGAACAAACCTATCATGTCCCTGCCCTCCCAGAGCACACACCTTCTTTCATAGGTGCTGTCAAAGAAGATAGCTTTCCTAAGGCAGAAACCTTTACATATTCTATCTATACCCAATTCCAACTCTCTGGATTCTTAAGAAAATATTAAACAATGAGGAATGAATAAGACACAAGTATATTTTCAACCCCAGGAACTGTACAGAATTTTAACTTTGCTTCATGTGCTGCTTTGAGAAGGACAATGATCAAATCAAAACTCTTCTTGAATCAAAAGCATCCTTTCACCAAGGCTACTTTAATACTTGTCACAATCCACAATCCTCTGGCTGCCTGAGAAGTCATCAAGAGTGGTGCACACACTCACAGGCGCACTGGACTTTAGTCAAAAGTAATGAATTTTGTGATAGAAAATTGATCTCTCCTGTTCCCATAAAGCAGGCTCTGTCGAAAGAGCAAACAAACAGGGCTGTAATAATTAATTGAAAAGAAAGAGTCTAATTAAATTTTTATATTAGAGTACATAATGGCCAGAAACAGTAAACATTGCTGTAAAAAAAAAAAAAAAAAAGAATCAGAGCTGTAAAACCACTAAAAGCTCTATGACTCTTCAGACAACCAGCAACCACTTACCACTATTCAGTGCAAACACAGCTTCATCTTATTTTCTAGCCCATGGTAAATGGCATAAAGTAGGAAGAATAGAGAACCATGAAATATTTAGCCACTTACAACTCGGTACAATTCAACAACTATTTATTGAGCGCTTCCCGTGCCTGACATGGTGATCCATTTATCCTGCCAACATTTCCTGGGTATGTAATATGCACGCACACACGTATGTTCACACACACCCCACCCAACCCAGCTGTAGGGTCTTTCTTGGTGATTAGATGTAATCATTGGCTCTAGGAGATGAGTTCAATCCTGAAAGAGAAAAAGCACATATACACATAAGACTACAACATGAGGCCATAATTGCCAAGGATCACCTAGGTGGTCCAGGAAACTTATTCTGACATGCAGTGAGAGATCATATAATGCTTTCTTGAAAAGGTGAGATTTACATACAAAGCAACTGAAATATGAAGGAGTATACTAAGTTAAGGAGAGAAGAATGCTCCAAATATTTACCTGCCATTATTATATGATGAGATTAACGACTATAGATCTTATCCCTGACTGGGTGCCCCTTGCTAGGAGCTTGGCTGCTGCCGTCTTTGGGATTACCAGCCCTGGAATGCTGAGGATGGCACTTACAGAATTTAAAAGTGACAGGTACAGGACAGGGTTTAAACTGGGCAGGAAACAGACCTACAGCTTCAAGAGCAAAAGGAATGGATAATTTTAACCTAGTGGATTTATACAAATCCACAAGCAGACAGAAGGATAATGGTAAAAGGCACCTTTACCCGCCAAAAGCCCTATAAAAGTTGATGAGGCTATTTACAGACGGTATTTTTCTTCTGGAACTTCAGGGCAAGACATCTGTTTAGTCTTTCAGACTACTGGTTTACCCCTCAGATGGGGCCTCAAAGTGTTGCTAGGCTTCTGACCATACCAGAGTTGCCCAAGTCTCCCCAAAGGCACAGATGAGCAGGGAGACCACTTTAAAAACTTACAATAAATCCTCCTCACAAAGACCGGCTAATCTCGAGGTTTCCAGTCTTTAAACATTATAATAAGCAGAGGCCACCAGAATCAGAAGGAACCTTAGAGATGATCTAGCCCAACCACATGATTTTATAAACCTAGGGAGGGAAGTCCATTAAGATGAAGTGACTCAGGTTTACAGGAATTAGCACACAGCTAATCAGGGCCAGTGTCAACATGAAAAACCCAGGTTTTCAGACTCCCAAATAGCATTCTCCCAGACCACAGGCTAATGCCTTCCAAAATGTCACTGCTGTGTTTCAGTACTTCAGTACTTCTTCCTTTTGAAGGAAGAGCTTCTAAACAGCCAGGATCGTTAAACCACAGCACTTTTGCACAGATGACCGAAAGCGAGTCTCATGTTACGTTAGATTTGTTTACAAGTCCATCTTTTTAACTGGAGTGTATGCTCTGATGACAGGAAACCTGGCTCAGTCATCAGGGATCCCAAGTAACTCACACAAAGCATGGCACACAGGAGCTCCAGCAGCCCTGGATGAATGGGAGAAGAGACATTCCCCCCAGCAGCACTGGATGAATGGGAGAAGAGACATTCCCCCCAGCAGTCCCGGATGAATGGGTGAAGAGACATTCCCCCCAGCAGCACTGGATGAATGGGCGAAGAGACATTCCCCCCAGCAGCACTGGATGAATGGGCGAAGAGACATTCCCATCAGCGGCACTGGATGAATGGGTGAGGAGACATTCCCCCCAGCAGCACTGGATGAATGGGTCAAGAGACATTACCATCAGCTGCACTGGATGAATGGGTGAGGAGACACTCCCACCAGTCCAGCCTCAGAGGGAAAGGGAGATTTGGCTTTTTGGAGGATGGCCCTTAGGAATCCATCTGGGGCTCCAGAACAGGTAATTACATCACAGAGAATTCCACAATCTCAAATAACTGACACCACGACAAGAGTAGAGCTCGACGGGTGGTAACTAGATAAAGAGCAGGTACCATCCTCCATTTAGATGTGGAAGAGAAAGATATAAGACGAGCAATGAAATAGCTGCCTATGTCACTCAGTCATGGGACTGGCACAGGAAGGAAAAGAGGACAAGCAGTACTCAGAGGCCACGGATGCAGGTTGCATCCGTCTCAGTTTATAACCATGCAGGACCTCGCCCTACCATCTGGGAAATACAGCAAAGTAGATGAAATGAGAGGAGTCACAGACCCTCACCACTGTGCAATTGTTTGGCAGATGGACCACACCAGAAATCATGTTGCCCAAGACACAGCACCCCTCACGGAACCAAGTCTAGTAGTACATGGGTAACAGATTCATTCTGACATCAATACTAGGTGTTAATTTTTCCCAGGCTGTGATGCTTACATACCCTTTAATACTAATAAAGCAGGAATAAAACCAAAACCTCAAGTTCTTTTTCATTATTATTTCCAGAATAACAATGAAAAAAGTCCTCAACATTTAAAACTCAGAACACAGCAGAAGGGATTTGGGGTACGCCAGTGGTCCTCAGCTGGGGTTGGCTTTGCCCCCCAGGGAACATCTGGCAATATCTGCAGATGTTTTTGATCACTAAAACTTGGTGGTGAGTGGGGGTGCTACTGGCACCTGGTGGGTAGAGGCCAGGGATGTTTCCAGACATCCTACAAGGCACAGGATAGCCTCTCACAATAAAGAATTCTCTGGCCCCTGTTGGGCATGGTGGCTCACGCCTGTAATCCCAACACTTTGGGAGGCGAAGACGGGTGGAACACAAGGTCAGGAGTTCGAGACCATCCTGCCTAACATGGTGAAACCCCGTCTCTACTAAAAATACAAAAAAAATTAGCCAGGTGTGGTGGCGGGCGCCTGTAGTCCCAGCTACTAGGGAGGCTGAGGCAGGAGAATGGTGTGAACCCAGGAGGCGGAGCTTGTAGTGAGCTGAGATCGTGCCACCGCACTCCAGCCTGGGCGACAGAGCAAGACTCCGTCTCAAAAAAAAAAAAAGAATTCTCTGGCCCCAAATGTCAATAGTACCAAGGTGGAAAAACCCCGGGTGGACCTAAAACTCACAGACTATGCTAACAGTTTCAAGATCATTATCACGATGTGTGCCAGCCATCCCTGCTTCCCCGTCATTTGTGGTAAAGTTCAGTGTAACATAAAAATAAACTATTTTTGAAGCACTTTCTTAGCTTCCAGTAAGCCCAGTTAACTGTTTTCACTGGTGGAGTTGGAGAGACATCCTCCAGGTTTCTTTTAATGCTCCTGCTGACTTGAGGGCTGCAGAGATTCTGAGAGGGTGGTTGGAAGAACAAACCTGTTTGTCAATAACAGTGGAGGGGCTAGAAGGACAAGGGCAGTACATCTCTAATGCCCTCAAATAGAGCCAACGGTAGACTCCTATCTGCCACAGCTTGTATGGGCAGAAATTACCCTGCACTGGGAGTATCAGAAATCTTAAGTCAGCTACAAGGAAGAAACAGACATCCCGCCTCTGCTACCCAGCTGCCCCTGACCTCATTTCTGGCTCACCCCGAGTCTTCTGACTCTCATATCCAAACATGTGAAGCAAGAGTACAAAATGGAGCCAGCGTGAATCACCGTTAACTTGTGGGTAGAAGCATGTCGCTTGAATTGCCATTTGCTGGGAGTCTGGAGGTCTTGCAAAGAGAGAGGGAAGAGTAAAGAGAGAAAAGGCTATTTGTTTATGGGTTAAGGCTAAAGACCAACTGATGAAAGGGGTGAGACCAAAAGAAAAACCATAAACGATGTTTTTCCTTGGCATTCCAAAAGCAAACTGTGGGTTTATCCAAATGCTGCAATTGGAAAAATCAGAGCTATGAGCACATGAAAGGTCACTGGCTAAGCATCGCTGGCTGCTGTAAAATGCATCACCTGTGGAAATGCTAGCAGTCATCACCTGCCAGGAATTCCAGAATCAAGGCCACACTTGGCCACGGTCGGTTCCACGGATTCCTAAGGCCAGGGAGCCTGTCCTGTTTGCCTCAGAATCCTCAGGGCCTGGGCCCAACCAGGGGTACGCTGAAGGAATACATGGCTGCTGGAACGTAAAATGAGGTCTGTCTGAAAGATGTGTTGTTCTGTTTCTTCTTCTTCTTTTGTACCTGGATTCATTTTGGAATGTGTGATAAAATACATAAAATATGAAATTTGCCATTTTAACAATTTTTTAGGTGTACATACAGTTCAGTGGCATTGGGTACAGTCACGCTGTCGTGCAACCATCCCTACTATCTATTTCCAGAACTTTTTCATCATCCCAAACAGAAACTCTGTACCCATTAAATACTAACTCCCCATTCCCACCTTCCCCCAGGCCCTGGTAACCGCTAATCCACTTTCTGTCTCTATGTATTTGTCTATTCTAGGAAAACTTCATGTAAGTGGAATCATATGGTATTTGTCCTTTTGTATCTGGCTTTTTTCACTTCGCATAATGTTCAAAGTTTATCTATGTTGTAGCCTGTGCCAGAATTTCATTCTTTTCTAAGGCTGAGTAATATTCCATTGTCTGTACAAGCCACATTTTGTTCATCCACCACCGGTTAGTGGACATTTGCGCTGTTTCCATGAGTGTTGCTTTTTAAACAGGATGATTTACGGATTTAGTAAAAGCACTGGTGAAGGGAACTGAGGATGAAGAACAGATTCAGACTCAATCTATTACTAACTCCCCATGTGATCTTAGGACCCACATGGGTCTCCTCTGTTTTTTCAGTTGTGAAATTGAGGAACTGAATCAGACCAGTCTTCTCTAACATATTTTTGGCCACCATTTATAGTAAGAAATAGACTTCATAATGACTGAATTCACACAAACATACACACGTAACTGAAAGAAAGGTTTCACAAAATAATAACCTCTCTACAACACACGCTGGTATTTCTTATTCTACTGCATTTTTTTCATAAAACAAAAAGATAGTTGTAACCCCTAAACTGATTCCATAATCCATTATGGAGTGGTAATCTTTTAGATTACTTGTTCCCAAATTGGTGTTCCTTGGAATATGTTGGTAAGTTTTGTTTTTTTTTTTAAATGTCTGTTTAAAGCTGATTTTTTTTTAAATGTCTGTTTGACAAAATGTAGGAAACATCTTAACTTTGGCTTACTACAAAGAAGTTATAATGAGCTGCGTTTCCCAAACTTATTGACCACAGGCAACTTCACGTATACTCAAAAGTAAAGTCCTAACAACTCCAGGAAACTGTCCATGTGGTATCCCACCTAAGGACTCTAAACTGGGTGATTTTAGGTTCTTTTCTGCTCCAATATTCTATGATTTAAGACACTAATTCTCAACATGTATTTTCTGTTGCACAGTGCAGAGAAGGGCAGACAGCCTGCACAGTTAACTATGACTCACTAAGCCAATGATTTTAAATACCATATCCAGCTCTCCAGGGTCAGGAAAATTATATACATACATTTTAATAAAAGATTTCACCTTTTAAGAGAAATTTTAAGTTCACAACAAAAGTGAGCAAAAAGTACAGTCAGTTCCCACATACCCTTACCCCCAGCTCCGGTCTCCATGGCCTTTCCTACCATCAACATCCTATGTAATTTTTTTAAAAGTCCTTCTAGTGATTCTGATGCTTCACTCCTTGCCCCTTAATGCTGGTCTAGAGACTTTGTGAAAACGAAATTTTCCAGACAAAAATCCACCTCAAGATGGATTAAAACTTTAATTCAGTGTAACACTTCAAACTGTTAAACTAGAAGAAAACAAAGGGGCAAACCTCCATGACATTGGGTCTTGGCGATGATTTTTTGGATACGACACCACAAGTACAAGCACAAAAGCAAAAATAAGTAGGACTACACCAAACTAAAACGTTTTTTGCACAGCAAAGGAAATAGTCCACAAAATGAAAAAGGCAACCTACAGGATGGAGAAAATATTTGCAAAGCACATATCCAATAAGGAGTTAATATCCACAACAGAAAGGCACTCATACAACTCAACGGCAAAAACAACAAAACAAAACAAATCCCACAAATAACCCAGTTTAAAAATGGGTAAAGAACATGAATACACATTTCTCTAAAGAACACACACAAATATCCAGCAGGTATATGAAAAGGTGCTCAACATCACTAATCATCAGGCAAATGCAAATCAAAGCCACAGTGAGATACCACCTCACACCTGTAAGAATGGCTACTATCGGAAAGACTCTATGTATTGGCAAGGATGTGGAGAAAAGGAGAAACTCTTATATGTTGTTGGTGGAAACGTAAAATGGTTCAGCACCTGTTATGAAGAACAGTATGGAGGTTCCTCACAATGTTAAAAACAGAATAGCTGGGTGTGGTGGCTCATGCCTGTAATCTCAGCACTTGCAGATCACTTGAGGTCAGGAGTTCGAGACCAGCCTGGCCAACATGGTGAAACCCCATCTCTACTAAAAATACAAAAAAAATTAGCCAGGCATGGGGGCGCCTGCCTGTAATCTCAGCTCACTGGGAGGCTGAGGCTCGAGAATCGCTTGACCCAGGAGACAGAGGTTGCAGTGAGCCGAGATGGCGCCAACAGCACTCCAGCCTGGGTGACACAGAGAGACTATTAAAAAAAGAAAAAGAAAAAGAGAAAAGAAAAACAGAACTACCATAAGATCCAGCAATTCCACTTCTGGATATATATCCAAAGGAAATAAAATCACTATTTCAAAGAGATCTGCATCTGCATGACACTCTCAATTTCACTGCAGCATTATTCACAATAGCCAAAATATGGAAACAACGTAAGTGTCCACTGACAGACGAATGAATGAAGAAAATGTGGTATATACGTATACACAAAGGAATATTATTTGGCCTTAGAAAAGAAGGAAATCCTGCCATTTCTGACAACATGGATGCACCTAGAGGACATCATGCTACATGAAACAAGCCAGACACAGAAACATTAATAGCACATGATCTCACTTATATATGGAAGCTAAAAAGGCAAACTCACAGAAAGAGAGTAGAAGGGTGGTTACCAGGGGTTGGGGTTGTGGGGTGAGGCGGGCTGGGGGAAATGAGATGATGTTGGTCAAAGGGTAAAAGCTTGCAGTTATAAAATGAGTAAGCTGGCCGGGTGCGGTGGCTCATGCCTGTAATCCCAGCACTTTGGGAGGATGAGGCAGGTGGATCACCTGAGGTCAGGAGTTTGAGATGAGCCTGGCCAACATGACAAAACCCTGTCTCTACTAAAAACACAAAAATTAGTCAAGTGTGGTGCTGTGCACCTGTAGTCCCAGCTACTTGAGAGGCTGGGGCAGGAGAA
Source organism: Mandrillus leucophaeus (assembly GCF_000951045.1). NCBI lineage: Eukaryota > Metazoa > Chordata > Mammalia > Primates > Cercopithecidae > Mandrillus > Mandrillus leucophaeus. The sequence goes on from NW_012101410.1 coordinate 3,918,350, forward strand.
TGGCTTGAACCTGGGAGGTGGAGATTGCAATGAGCCAAGATCACGCCACTGCACTCCAGCCTGGGTGAGAGAACAAAATTTCATCAAAAATGAAATGAAATGAAATAAAATAAAATAAAATAAAAAGCCCTGGAGACCTAATTAACAGCACAGTGACTACAGTTAATAATACTGTATTTTATACTTTAAATTTACTAGTAAGAGTTTTGGTTTTTTTTTTGAGATGGAATCTTGCTCTGTCACCCAGGCTAGAGTTCAATGGCGTGATCTCAGCTCACTGCAACCTCTGCCTCCCAGGTTCAAGCAATTCCCTGCCTCAGCCTCTCGAGTAGCTGGGATTACAGGGGTGCATCACCACACCCAGCTGATTTTTGTATTTTTAGTAGAGACAGGGTTTCGCCATCTTGGCCAGGCTGGTCTTGAACCCCCAACCCCATGATCCACGTGCCTCAGCCTCCCAAAGTGCTGGGATTACAGACGTGAAAAAGAGTAGATCTTAACTATTCTCATCTCTCATACACACACACACAAATGGTAACTATACGAGGTAATAGATATGCTAATTTGTTTGTGGTAATCATTTTATAATGTGTATAACACAACATCACACTGTACACCTTAAATATCCACAATTTTTATTCATCAATTATATTTCAATAAAGCTGAGAGTACAGAAGGACCAAAAACTCCCCAAGTTTTCCACGACTAATTGTAAAACAACTCAGTGGTCTAGCACATTACTTTCAGCTGAGTCTCTCAAACTGCATATCATTCCTGCACCTGCTTAGATTATTGAAAACATCCTCACATGTAGCGTTTTGCCACAAGTGGTCCATTGAACTTGGCACAGCCAAAATGACCAACAGGGCTTATCATTCCTATGATCTCAGTCTTGCCTCAGCAAATATGCAATTTAAAAACACTATGTGGATAATTATTTAGAGCTTAATTTTTATACACTTGGGTCACCCAATCAGCCAGGCATTTTTGGAAGAATCTTCACTGCTTATTCCTTAACAAAATAAAATTAACCCTGTGTCTTCAATCCATTTTATGACTTCAATATCAAATAAAAGGATGCTAATGATATCTATTCATTTTTATTTCACAAATATTTACTGTGTACAATACTGGCGATTCAGGACAGTGGTTAGAGAGATTTTTATTTTTAAAGAATGTTAACAAAATATATATTGCTCTTACAACAATAATTTTCCTTTTTTTTTTTTTTTTTTGAGACAGAGTCTCCCTCTGTCACCCAGGCTGGAGTGCAGAGGCACGATCTCGGCTCACTGCAAGCTCCGCCTCCTGGGTTCACGCCATTCTCCTGCCTCAGCCTCCCGAGTAGCTGGGACTACAGGCACCTGCCACCATGCCCAGCTATTTTTTTGTGTGTGTGTATTTTTAGTAGAGATGAGGTTTCACTGTGTTAGCCAGGATGGTCTCCATCTCCTGACCTCGTGATCCGCCTGTCTCGGCCTCCCAAAGTGCTGGGATTGCAGGTGTGAGCCACCACGCCCGGCAGAACAATAATTTTTTTTAAAAATCTAAATTCAAAAGATGGTGAGAGCCCTTGTCAATTCTCCCTACAGACATATAAAAAAAAATCACATATAAGAAATGATTAGAAAGATAGCTGAAGTACAGACATTCATTCCCAAAATGACTGAGAATTTAAGAGGAACAAAACAAGAGAAAACCCTCATTTGCTCTAAGAAGAATTGATGGACAAGAAAGCTTTATAATATGGTGAGGTTTGACTTCCTTTTTTTCTTATTAAACAAACAGTATAAATAATCCCTAAAATATTACTGTGTGATTTTCTCCCCACCCTACATTCGCTTCTCTACGTTGTCTAAAACAGAAGTGATCCTTACACACACACACACACACACACACACACACACACACATTCATGATCCTTAGTCACCCTCTCCCTATGTTCCTAACGGTGCTTCCGTCCATTCATCCATCCATCCATTCATCGGTCCACACAAAATCCTCTCTGCTTCCTCGGCACGCCTTCCCCATCAGTTTCCATGGCTTTCCCTCTAATTGTCATTGTTCCCTCACCATTCCCAGTTTCCAATGGCAGGAACTCTCACCTCCCATCTCTCTTACTCTCACTATGCTACAAACCCTAAATTCCTTTTTCACAAGTGATATGTCATTCTTCCTTTCCAAAGCTCACGGAAGAATGTTTCTGTAGAAGACAGTGACCACACGGTGGCAAATTACCTTGAGAACTCAGGCTCTGGGGTCAGAACAGTCAGATCAGGCCAGCTCAGTTCCCAGCTCAGCCATCTGCAAACTGTGTGACCTGCTCTTTATGGGCACATGACGGCCTCTCACATGCTGTCTGTATACCAAGTCTGACACACAGTAGGTGCCCAATAAATGCTTGATTTTCTGCCTCTCAATCAAAATCCAGAACGGTTTGGAGTCCAAAGTAGATGGAATAAAATAAATTTAAAATTCTTCACAATCCTATAGTGCTAAAGAGCTTACTTTCATAGTTCATTTCTTAGAAGCCTAGAATATCAGACGGAAATAGATTTTTGTTTTACTCTACATCAAAGAGTTGTATTAGAGAAACTCAGGTTGGTTTTCCTATAACTTTAACTTCAACAACTCTGATGATGGAACATGCCACATTTAAGGGGTGAGGGTAAGAAGCGGTGGTGTTAGAGAGAACTTCAAAGGGCTTTAATAAGAATAAAATTCCATTGGAGTTACCATATGTCCAATCCTTCCTTTCTCAAGAACAGTCCATTACAAATCAGGGAGGGGGAGGTGTCCCAGAGAGGAGTCCTTAGGGAGTCCGGCCATGGCATGCTGCCAGAATGCCTCCAGAAAAATCAGGGCCTCTGGCACCACAGATTTGTGAGTTCTGAACACTTATTTGGAAGTACAAAGAATTGAGATCTTCCTCTTTTAGCAGGTAGAGAAGGAAAGCATTTGGGTGACTTTCTTACTAAGGGATCAAAGTGCGACAGGGAGATTTCCTGGGAGAGAAAAGCAAGATTGGGAGCTGGGAGGAGCCGGGCTTTGTTCTCATCAAAGAAGAAAAGAATGTAGGGGAAAAAAACTAATGAGTGACTGCCAAGAGATTTAAACACGGATTATGTATCTGGTAGAGAAAGAACACAATTGAGTGTTTGGGCTGGCCTGGGGTGAAAACTTTTCCCATTATGATTGGGGTAGGGAGAACTCCGGCGCCTTACCTTTCAAGTGCCAGTTCCACAGAAATGTACAGAGGAGCAGAGGGAGGCTTCTTTTCAAAGGAATAATGAACGAGACAAAGCTGGAGCAATTCCTGGCCTGCACCACCTTCAGCATATTTGCTTTATTATTATTTTTTTTTTGGAGATGGAGTCTTGCTCTGTTGCCAGGCTAGAGTACAACGGCACAATCTTGGCTCACTGCAATCTCTGCCTCCTGGGTTCAAGCAATTCTCCTGCCTCAGCCTCCTGAGTAGCTGGAATTACAGGCACGTGCCACCAAGCCCAGCTAATTTTTGTATTTTTAGTAGAGATGGGGTTTTGCCATGTTCGCCAGGCTGATCTTGAACTCCCGACTTCAGGTGATCCGCCCGCCTCAGCCTCCCAAAGTGCTGCCATTACAGGCGTGAGCCCCCGTGCCCAGCCACATTTGCATTTTCAATGGCAGCTGCAAAATGTTTCCTCCTGTGACAATATTTGGTACCTTGGAGTCAACAGCCTGGAATTTATAACTTTTCTATCCCAGGGCAGCCTGATGGGTCTCTTAGGCTTCAGGAATGACCAGGTCCAAACAGTCTGGCCTCATGCATACCCAGAGGGACACCCAGACCCTGGCAGACAGATGGGGAAGTACATGGAAGGTCAGAAACACCAACACTGCAAAACTGCTAAATTGTCTTTAGAGGAAGAGACATAGAGTCCAGCTTCTCCCTCCCCCTCCGAACGTCTGGACTTGTGACTGTAAAGGCGAGGAGGGTGGCCAATGATTTCTGGCATCCCAGGGCAACTAAAGGAAAATATTTTGCACTACTCTCATAATGTATGCTATGCATTCTAAGATAAATCATGGATAAATAATATATTTTGAATAACACCTACATGCGAAGTTTATAGCACAGGGAGAACGTGCAAAGGGTCCTGGTTTTCCCAGATCTTAAATCTAGGGGAAAGCACAGAACATAAAGTGTAAAAAGATTCCTTACAATACAAAACCATATATACAAGGGCCAAACTGGTATGCAGCCAGGTGCAGTGGCTCATGCCTGTAATCCTAGCTGGGCACGATGGCTCGTGCCTGTAATCCCAGCACTTTGGGAGGCTGAGATAGGTAGATCACCTGAGGTCAGGAGTTCAAGACCAGCCTGGCTAACACGGGTGAAACCCCAGCTCTACTAAAAATACAGAAATTAGTCGGGTGTGGTGGCAGGTGCCTTTAATCTCAGCTACTCAGGAGGCTGAGGGAGAAGAATCACTTGAACCTGGGGGTGGGCAGGGAGGCGTAGAGGAGGTTGCACTGAGCCAAGATCGTACCACTTCACTCCAGCCTGGGTGAAAGGGCAAAATTCTGTCTCAAAAAAAAAAAAAAAAAAAAATTAGTATGCAGCGTTTGGAGAAACAAGACTAAGCAATTATCAAAAAAAAAAAAAAACAGTGGTAACGGTGAGGAATTCATTGGCTTTCCCTGGGCCAGGACGAGGGCTAGGCATTTGGTACATCATTTTACTTCATTTAATCCCTAAAGCACTCGTTTAAGACAAGTATTCTTTTTGTTTGTTTTTGAGGCAGAGTTTCATCTTGTTGCCCAGGCTGGAGTGCAATGGTGCGATCTCAGCTCACTGCAACCTCCGCCTCCTGGGTGACTTGCTGGGATTACAGGTGCCGGCCACCACACCCAGCTAATTTTCGTTATTTTTAGTAGAGACGAGGTTTTGCCACGTTGGCCAGGCTGGTCTCAAACCCCTGACCTCAGGTGATTTGCCCGCCTCGGCCTCATGAAGTGCTGGGATTACAGGTGTGAGCCACTGCGCCCAGCCTATGAGTAACAAAACGGAGGCTCAGAGACCAGAGGCTTCAGGTAACATGCCCAAGGTCACATAGCTAGCCAGTGGCCCAGGCGAGGCTCTAACCTGAGCCTCTTTCTAAGACTTACTGAGATCTGCTCTGGGCCTGCTGCGACAGTGGCCAACTTGCAGGAGCTGGGAGGAAGCATGGAGACCCTCCAGTCCCCGCCTGCGCCAGGGCAAGTGTGTGGTTCTCGGGTCCTGCTCTTTCCGATGCTGGGGAGGCAGAACCTCTCAGGGGCACTAAAGCGCGTGGGAGACAGGCCCAGGACAGTTTCTGACTCCTGCTCTACTGCGGGCAGGATCGGGCCGGCGGGGAAGCCAGAGTCACGGCTTGAGAGCTTCAGACTGTGGGATCCTTTTCGTTTCTCTGCTTCCTCACTGTTTCCTCAGACTGGCCTCTTCCTCCTGAGGGTGACACAGCTGCTGCGTCCATCTGTAGCACCAACTCGGGGCCACTCCCCTGCAAATGCAGGTGAAGCTAAGCCCGGGCTGGAGGCCCGGGGGCTGGTGACTGCACCAAAGCCAGGCCAGAACCCCCACCTCCCATGCGGGCCCCTGCTGGGAAGCTTGAAATGCCGGGAAATCTCTCGACGTGTTTCTCATCAGTAGAAAAAAAAAGAATAGGAGGGTTGGGGGCAGCCGGGGGGTGGGGCAATTTCCAGTTCAGAAGAATCCTAAGTTAAGAAACTCTGCTCTCCTTACAGTTAAAACAAACAAACAAAAAGCCTTCATTCAGAAGCCCCACAACTGCAAAGGGAAAGAAAGGAAAGAGAAGACGGAAGGGGGATGCAGGGGAAGGAGGTAGAAAAAGCTACTAAAATTTGCTAATGTTTTGTCCCCTCCGAATGTGTTTTTTCCCGTTCATTTTTCTCCTTGCCAAACTGGTTGGGGCGTGTGTTCTGAGGGAAGCGGGGAACTAATGCATGTTAGAGAGACATACATTGGAATAAGCAGCTCATAAACAGACTTTAACCAAAACTTTCCATTTAAAAGTAAATACACAGAAAACATGTCTCAACTTGGACTACGGTGATTGAGCAACTCAATCTGAGAAGATAAGGATTTTTTTTAATGTGTCTCAATGGTTTATGGAGGCTTTCTCCAGATGATTTAAAAATCAGCAAAAGTTAGGAATTAATGTGGAATCTCTGATGCTTCCCACGCTCTTTCTGCACCTCTCACATCCACGGCAGAGTCTCAGAGATGCTTTGACAAATAATGAAACACGAACCTTATGTAAGAAAAACAAAAGGTTATGAATGTGATCAGAGACTCTGGCCAAGAACATGTGCTTCCACAAAACAAGGACACCAGTTTGGCTCTTCCACGGAGATTTATGCAAAGGGTGGGTGTTATTCTCATTAATTCAGTGGATAAACAATAGGGGGGAGGTCGGGATGATTTGATGGACAGCTTTTGGAAATGATCTTCTGCTTGGCAAAACACTGCCGTGATCATTTTATTCACACGGAAGAAAATGCAAAGAAGTGTCACTAAAACAAGGGAGGTAATTGTAGGGCATGAATCAAAAAGCTGGATGACACAGAACGAAGAGTAACTGAATTAGTCCCATCATGGTCTTGAAATCTGCACTTAATTTCAAGAGAAGAGCCTGACCTCTCATTGCTGGCTAACAAAGCTATGCATCTATTCCCTCATGTTTCATTTCCCCCTCATAAACTACAAACACCATGTTACAGAGGGATAGCCTGCGACTGGCATGGCAGCTCAATAGTCTTAGAAACAACATCTCAAGAGCTGGAAGGGATAACCCAGCAGTTCTCCAGTAAGAGTTAAATCTTGGTTGTCTAGCCTCGACTGGCATCACTGGGGGTAGCTCATTCTACCTTCATCCCCTTCATCTGTCCATCCACCCATCAACTTAAGCATTTGCCCAGCTTCAGTTATGTGTCTGGCACATTGTCAGATGCTGTTCCGTCTTGAGCCCAAATCCTTCTTTCTATAATTCGATCCATCAAGTCCATGATGGTGCGCATGCTGGCATGCTAACCTTCTGAAGGTGCTCTCCCGGGTTACACGTTCCCAGTTCTTCAACAGTAACACATGGATGCCCCTGCCAGCCTGATCACTGTCCTTATCAATCCCCCATTCTATGTTCTTCAAATCTTTTATGAATGATGGGTTCCACTTCCGATCTAATTCTACTGCACCTCTACTTCTTAATCTCCCTCCTTTGTTAATCTAGAACATGGGGAAGTATTTAGTGTGACCAGAACTTAGAGAAGATAAAATGCTGAGATCAAAAATATTCTATGAGACCATCTTAGATGTGCTGGTAGCAGGTTTTTATTTTCTATTATTGACGAAAAGTTTGCCATTTTTACACTTCTACAAGACAAAGTGCCGCCTGTTGTTTCACACTGTACATGGTTGATTTCATGCACTTTTGACAGTTCTTTCATATTTCTAACATGAGGATCAATTTCTCCTCCTCTGGGAAGGCGAGGGGTTTGACAAATATGCAGAACGCAGGTCAGCCCCACTTTGCAGACACTTCCCCCCTAACAATGCCTAAGGTGTGGCTGTGCTCAGGAATCCTTGGCTGGCTATCCTAAGAAGCAAATACTCACACCAAGCAAATCCGCAAAGACTCCAGGCCCCTACTGGGCCCATCAACACTGCAACTTTCTTCTCATGAGGTATTGGAAACACAGAGCTTCTTTGGTATCCATCATCTCAGGAGTTAGGTCAATGGAAATTTATCTGTAGTAGATTTAAAGAACTTCTAACGCTTTGGCTATTAAAATACAAACCAGGGACTGAGGGCACCTCAGGAGGTCAGAAGATAAAAAGGTAACTCAGAGTGGCTCTCTCAGCCATGAGTTTGACTCAGTACCTGAGTAAAGTAGATATAATCAGCCCGGCTACTTAAACATTCGACTTTCAAAGCGAATGTGAAAACAGAATGAAACTGGATGACTGGGCACAACATTCATGAGCTACCCCTGATACAAAGTGCTCAAAGATAACAGGGACTGTTTTCCATTTAAATAAAACAACACAGGATTGACTCAGAATTAAATGTACAATGAACAGCATACTGAAGGCAAAATGCTGAGACCAAAATTATTCTATGAGACCAACTCAGGAAATATAATGGGAGTCAAAAGATAATATAATTTGATATGAAAATAAAATTATAGCCAACTAATGGATTTTTACAGCTCCCACTGTAAATGAGCAGTGTGTTTTTTAAAGAGCGTGCCCTTACAATGTAAGCCTTTCCTATTCTTCATCCGCTCCAATTTTTTAACAAAATGTAATTTATATTTGGAAGTACTATCATTTAGAAAGCGCTGGTATTCAATCCCACATCTATTTTACTGCATTAATTTACCACACTCTTCTACCTGTTTAGCACCATGAAGCTTCATATTGATTTTTTTAAATTTAATATTCTTTTAAAAATTACTCTAAGCAAAAAGGTGCTGTTTAAACATAATCTTTCAAAATGCATAATGCCTCACGCTTTTAAATTAAACTTATCCAAATAAGTGTGTTGAATATGAGGGGCATTTAAAAAACTATTTCAGGTTTCCATCAAATATGTTGCTTTCAAGTAAATATAAGTGTAATACTGAAGCAACTAATCTAAATCCTTGCATTCTTTCTTTATGCTTGACTGAATTAACACTTGCAAGGACACAACAATCTAACAATTAAACTCCTTCAATGGAAGTTAAAACTGATTGCACTGTGGCTTTGCAGTGCTTCTGCCAACTATTAAATGCACAACACTCTGAATAACTAGAATGAAAGATGTCTTATAAATTAAAAAATTATTGGATCCTATCCAAGCAATGAATAAGCTATTCCTTGCTGTGTGCAAATTCAGCATTCTGAGTGGAGGAATTAACACTGTTATGTTAACAAGATTAACATTTAAAGGATATTCTAATCTTCTAATTGTCTAAAAGGATAAGTTCCCTAAATACCTCAGTACCTTCCCTACCTCCTCCCAATGCAATTCCCCCATCTAGTATTCTCAGCCTCACTACGACAGCCGAAGATTATTTACCTGGTGAAGAACAACTGATAACTTTGTTAATCTGAATATACAGTGACCACTCTGTACAATTCCTATACCCTTAGCAGTGTTACTCTATGAAGACATTTAAATTACCAAAAAAAAAAAAAAATCAATAGGGCAGCAGGCAGGATAAAATAGACCTTGCTGAGTCAGCACTAAAATCTGCCATTTTCGTTAAGAACCTCAATATCAGAAAGGCCGAAATCTTTGCCATTAATGTGTGTGGTTTTTTTTCTTCTACTTCTTTTTTTCTTTTTTGCGGCTCATTAAATTCCTCTGAAGAAGCAAAAAGAAACAGAGCTAAAGGAGAAGCTAAAATGTCTGGAATTCATTTTCAAAAAAAAGATGAGAGTAAAAGAAACTTTCTTTTGGTTGTTTGGTTTGTTTTGAGATAGAGTCTCGCTCTATTGCCCAGGGTGGAGTGCGATGGCACAATCTTGGCTCACTGCAACCTCTACCTCCCAGGTTCAAGCAATTCTCCTGCCTCAGCCTCCCAAGTAGCTGGGATTATAGGCGCCTGCCACCACACCCAGCTAATTTTTGTATTTTTTGGTAGAGACGGGGTTTCACCATGTTGGCCAGGCTGGTCTTGAACTGCTGACCTCAAGTGACCCACCCACCTTGGACTCCCAAAGTGTGGGATTACAGGCATGAGCCGACACACCGAGCCAAGGAACTTTCTTGAAATATTCTAACTCTGCAAACTTTATAGTCATCCAAAAAATAAATCTTTAGACCTAGACCAACAAATGAAAGTCTTGTGAATTTTTCTAACTCTGTACATGTTAAGCCACAATACTTTACATGAAATACAGAATTACGATGTCATTATTTTTACATTGAAAATTTTAAAGCAAGAAAAAAAGGAAAGCTCATTGAAGAATAAAAAACTCTCTCAATCAGTTTCTGACCATCTAACACCCAATCATGGCCGATCCATCACGGAGGCCAAAGGCACATACGATGCTGGGATTTCTTTGGAATTGCCAAGGAAACACAAAACAACACTGGCTCTGAAAACCGATCATCCAGGAAACTCTCCATAAACCATACTGTTTGATTAAATGCAAAACCTGTTCTCCAACCATGGTGAGAGAGGATTAAAACGTTTTTCTGGAAACTGACTTTGGATTGGTGCCTATAGCAGAGAAGGTATTACATAAGACCCATATATATGTCACTCTCTAAAAACAATCTGTTGTCATAAACATTATTATGGGGAGAGCCACTGTTTATAGGGTGTGAATGTAGTGATATAAAGTTTAAATACCTCCATTATAAGTACCAAAATCACAAAGTCAAGGTCACCCATTGGGGAACTGTCTTTTCATTTAACTATCAGACATTGAGAAAGGTTAGAAAAATAGAAATTTCCTAAAAAGTTGGTGGGAATGTGGATTAGAACCAAGTGTAAAATCAGAAGGCAATTTGGCAGTGTCTATTGGAAGCACTAAAATATGCATATTCTTTAATGAGAAATGACATATCTAGGAAGGAGGGGCACAGGCAACATAAAGATTAAAACAGCTCAATGGACTTTCCCGAAGAGGTGCGGGCAAGCAACCGAAATACACCACCCCTCCTTCCACTTTCCAGGTCTAGATTCTGAAGGCCACACGCCAGAGTCTCCTTGGCAAAGGTGTAGATTCCCCAAGCAAGCTGGCGTGGCTCGTTTGTACCTGAGTAGCCCGAGCTCAGCCACGGGTACTCTACTAAGCCCAGTGGAGTGTCATTTCACAAAACTACCGTTCCAAGAACTGTGGCATCCAAACTACAAAGAGACCCCTCGTGTGGCTCAGCGGATCTTCCACAGAATGAGGCAAAAGCAAGAGCCCTTCACAACCTGCTCTTCACTGAAGTAGGTCAGGCGACTCTCAGTGATGCAGTGATTTTACTTTTCATTCCACCAAAAACGATTTGGATATTTAAAATTGATCAATGAGTCTGCATTTTGGAGACCACTTTTTTTTAAAAAAATACCAACAGAAAAGTTACATAGACAGCACAGAAAGCTCCTGTATACCCCTCACTTAGTTTTCCCTAATGTTAACACCATATATTACTAACAAGACATTTGTCACAACACTGGTATACTACTATTTTTTTTATTTCAATAGTTTTTGGGGTACAGATGGTTTTGGGTTACATAGATAAATTATTTAGTGGTGATTTCTGAGATTTTAGTGCACCTGTCACCCCGTAGTCTTTTATCCGTCGTCCCCCTGCCGACCTAACCCCCACCCCCCCGAGTCCCCAAAATCCATTATATCATTCTCATGCCTTTGCTTCCTCACAGTTTAGCTACCACTTATAAGTGAGAACATATGATATTTGGTTTACCATTCCTGAGTTATTTCACTTAGAATAACGGCCTCCAGGCCAGGCACAGTGGCTTACGCCTGTAATCCCAGCACTTTGGGTGGCTGAGGCAGGTGGATCACAAGGTCAGGAGTTCAAGACCAGCCTGGCCAAGATGGTGAAACCCTGTCTCTACTAAAAACTACAAAAGTTAGCCAGGCATTATGGTTGGCAGCTATAATCCCAGCTACTCGGGAGGCTGAGGCAGGAGAATCGCCTGAATGTGGGCGGCAGAGGTTGCAGTGAGCCAAGATTGCCGCACTGCACTCCAGCCTGGCAACAGAGTGAGGCTCCATCTCAAAAAATAAAATAAAAGAAAATAAAAGAATAATGGCCTCCAGCTCCATTTAAGCTGCTGCAAAAGACATTATTTTGTACCTTTTTATGGCTGAGTAGTATTCCATGGTGTATATATATATATACCACATTTTCCTTATCCACTCGTAGGTTGGGCACTTAGGTTGGTTCCATATCTTTGCAGCAGCGAACTGTGCTGCTATAAACATGCAGCATACTACTATTACTATTAACTAAACTGCACAGTTAATTCACATTTTGCAAATTGTCCCCGCATGTCCTTTTTCTGTTCCAGGATCCCATCCAGGACATCACAGGACACATTTGTTCATCATGTCTTCTTAGCCTCCTCTGGTCTGTAACAGATTCTCAGACTTTCCCTGTTTCTGGTGACCTTGGGGCTTTGAGGAGTGAGGACCGGGTTATTTTTGTAGACTGTCCCTGCTGAAGGACAAAATCATTGTTTGATGTTTTTCCCATGACTAGACTGGGGTTATGTGTTGGGGGAGAAAGACCACAAAGCTGAAGTGCCAAATTTATGACGTCCTACGAGAGGTACCTGGTATCAACATCACATCACTGAGGATGGTATTTTCATCACCTGTGACACAGCGTTCACCAGGTTTGTCCATTCCAAACGCCCTTTTCCAGGCTCTCATCTTTAGAAGCAGGTCATTAAGTGCAGCCATTCAGGGAGTGGAGAGTTCTGTCCCACCTCTTTCAGTGGAGAAAGAGCTACATCAAGCATTTGGAACTCTCTATATGGGAAATGTATCTCTTCTCTTGTTTGTTTGTTTATTCAATCATTTATTTCTATCAGTCTGGACTCATAGGTATTTATATTTCCAGTTATTATCCAACATTATGTTATTTATTTTGCTGCTCACCACTGTCCCAGCTTTGGCAACTGGGAGCAACTTCAGGAGAATCCCTTTGACACCCCTGCCCCCACCCCCATCATTTTGTTCTATAAATATTTCCTTACTTACTGCTTCTCCATATTTTTATCAGCAAAATGTCTCACTTAAGAAAAGGGTTGTTATGAGGTGGTTTATGCCTCCCCAAAATTCATACATTGAAGATTTAGCCCCCAATACATCTGAACGTGACCTTATTTGGGAACAGGGCCATTGAAAATGTAATCAGTTAAATACGATGAATCGTTACGGGAGAAAGATGGGCCCCTAAGCCAATATGACCAGTGTGTCCTTACAAGGAGGGAAAATCTGGACATAGACACCACACAAGAAAACGAACGCCAAGTGAAGGTGAAGGCAGAAATCAGAGTGATGTTTCTACAGGCCAAGGAAGGCCAAGAGCATTCCAGCAAAATGCCAGTAAAGCACCAGAAGCTAGGAGAGAGGGGCGGAACAGATGCTCCTTCACAGCCCACGGATGGAACCAACCCTGCCGACACATTGGTCTTGAACTTCCAGCCTCCAGAACCGAGAGACAGTGCGAGAGACAGTGCGTTTCTGTTGTTTAAGTCACTTGGTTTGAAGTACTTCACACTGAGCTCTGCACTTCAATTAAAAACAATTCACAAACTTGGTATCAACAAAGCAGGTGTGGAAGAACATCCTAATATACATTCAAAAGGGCACTTTAGAAAACAAGAGGTATGGCCCGGCACAGTGGTTCACACCTGTAATCCCAGCACTTTGGGAGGCCGAGGTGGGTGGATCACAAGTTCAAGAGATTGAGACCAGCCTGGCCAACAAAGTGAAACTCTGTCTCTACTAAAAATACAAAAATTAGTCGGGTATGGTGGTGTGTGTCTGTAGTCCCAGCTACTCAGGAGGCTGAGGCAAGAGAATCCCCTGAACCCAGGAGGCAGAGGTTTCAGTGAGCCAAGATCATGCCACTGCACTCCAGCCTGGCAACAGAGCGAGACTCTGTTTCAAAAAGAAAAAAAGGATGGTTGCATCGGTACTGAATACGTCTCAAAAAAAAAAAAAGAAAACAGAGGCACGGGTCTACACATCTCAATATTTAGCATGGTACTTGTATGTGAGCAAGGTCTGGGCAGTACTTTCAAATGCCTCACTTTTCCCGCAGCATTTCCAGCCACCTGCAGCTCAGTTCAGAGTGACATTTGCCAAGCACACCTGCAAGTCCTAGCAATAACCGCCCATTTAGTATAATCACCATCTTCTTCAGCATGTTAAGTGCCAGCCCCGTGAAAGCCAAGCACTTCCCAGGTGCCCCTCACAGCGATCCAGCAAGGGGCTGACAGGTGATTCCCCGCATCACAGTGGACCCAGCCAGAGCACGTCAATTCGGCATTTTTGGGTCCCTGTTTAATGACTCGCTTTGTTTCACTTCCATCTTCTCTAGGTCATGTCAACAAGTGGCCTGATGGCTTAGAATTGAGCCAAATGCCACATCACTGTAAGACACCGAAATATTGTACAATTACCCGGTGTTCAGTGGCTTCAGTGCAATTTCACACACTAGAGGATCCTGAAGCAAACTCTCAGCTTTCAGATGAAGGGATGACAGTCCCCAGGAAAGAGAAAGTGACTTGTTCTCCCGGACTTAAGGCATGGAAGAGGCAGACTAGAATCTCATCTGTCATCTCCCTCCACAGCCAGTGACCTCTGTGGAGAGGAAATCTAAGCACCGCATGGGCAGAGGCAGAAACTCTTTTTTTTTTTTTCCCTCAGTCAACTGGGGAGAAAGGCTGGAGGTGACAGAGCGGGGTCTGAAATATTCCTTTGGAAATGATTTTCATTACAAAAGCTCTGGTTCGTCTGCATTTTTATGTCTATATTAAAAATCAGATGAAGTCATTAAGCTAAGGCCAGCTCAGAATGCCTCTCGCCTGAATATGCATTCGTGTTCCAACCCCCAGAGCTCCTCTATAATCCTTCAAATTATTAAATAATTACTGTGTTTCCCTCGGGGTCACATTTGGCAACAAAATACTGGTCTAAATGAACCAACACATGACCCAGGGAGTAACACTTACGTTCTTAACTTCCTAGAAGCAAAGGGAGATGAAATACTTCTGAGGTGCAAACTGGAAAAGCCAGAGAAGGGTATTCCATGCAGCTTGGAGGGTGCGGGGAGTAGAATGACAAAGAAACATGAGAATCTGGGAAATAGTTCAATAATTAGTGTCATGTCCTCCTTCACCAACCTTGTACGTCGGCAATTCTCCACTCCAATCCTGGTTCTCTTCCATTTGGGGAGTGACTATGGCCACAAGGAGAAAACCAAGCATATGGCTCTGTCCTTCTGGACATGTCTACGATGTTGGCTGGGCTGCTTTAGAAAATCCCATTTTCTCTCCTACAGCTATATGACCTCAAGTTGTCATTTCGAATAAAGTATGCTTCCACTGATTTTTATGAACACAGACAAAAGCTGCTACAACCTTCCCCCCCCACACCAAACCTTTCAAACCAACTGTAGTTGCTATGTAGGGTTATTTGTTTCTAAGGCAACAGCGTATATCTAAGTACTAATGGCCTGTCCTTTTGCCAGGCAACAAACAGCCTTGTGATGCAACTGCACCTGTCTCGGCTACGCGTTACTATGGAGACGCTCCAGTTGCTATGGGTACCATCACGCTAATCGCCTAGCAAAGGCAGACATACAGCAGTCTTCTCAGAGAGCCCAGCTGTTCCTCCCTGTCTCTTGCTGAAGACTGATTGTCTAGGGCCTGTGATGGAATGCTTCTCAACTGAGATGCACAAGAACTTCATTAATGCTATTTCAGAAGATCACTTTGTGCTCCCTCCTGCAGAACAAACAGCAGACTAGGAAAAGAATCTGCAAAGAAGTGGACTGTAAAATTCCTGAAGTCTATGACATCATGCCATCCCTAATTAACCTCAACTTTCTGTCCAAGGATAATTCCTCTTAACTAGGTGGTTACAATAGAAACATTTCTATACATTTTAAAACATTTTTTGTAGAGTTGAGGAATGCATTTCAAACTCAAGCATTATGTATTGATAAAAATCGATCTTAAAAATTTGGTTCTGATTATTTGGCTCTCTTTTGGAATCTAACATTAAGACACTTTTTTAAAAAAGTGATAGGCTGCTTACCCTCCCTTCCAATTATATATTTGTAAAAATGGTACCCATGACCTTACTGTCTCAAACAAACGGGCATGTGAGAGGATGAAATGTCTCTATTGTTTCCACTGTTCTCCTTGAAGAAGCAAAGACCAAGTAACCACAACAAATGGTCACCTGGGAGCACCGTCTACATGGAGACTGAGAAAGACAACAACGGGGACAAATGAGTGAGCCTCCACTGATCGTCTGCAGAGACCAGCCAGATGAGGGGACGATGGAGTCGCCCGCTTGACTCGTTCCTGTACTTTTATCCCAACAAAACGTGACAAACACCAGGATGTGAAAGCCACAACTTTTCTTTGTAAATGTTTCTACCCAGGAAGACATGATTTCACCCACTATGAAGCCTTCTGGAAGCACATTCCTCTGAAGCTGCAGCAGCGGTAAGGTCTGTAGGAAATACAACAATGGATGTGCCTCCTAATAATACTTAATTTCTTTCTCATTTACCTGCAGTTATTTTTAAAATCTCATACGGCCTATTAATTTCCACGCAGGTCTCTGCCAAAATAATGCCATTTCAGTAGACCAAAAAAAGAAGTCTGAATTGCTTACCTTTGATATGCCTGAGGACAGGTGGGAGGTGTATTGAACACGTGTGGGTGTGGGTGATAAGGTGTCTTTTTCAAAGCCTGAATTAGATTTTGTCTATACTCTGGGTCTATGCACCACAACGACCCTTTCCCAATACTCTGCAAAGAAAATTAAAATACAAAGGCATTAATACAGAATTATTAAGTACTTTGCAATAAGTAGATGTATAGCTATTACCACTTATTTATTTTAAAATTTTTCTCATTTGTTGACTGTTTGCCAGCCTTAAATATTATACTGACAATAGAACTCCATAAAATGCACTTCAATCTTACTTGTATTATGTTTGATAGGCAAAATGAAGATATTATTACCAGATTATGGTGATACAACAATATCACAATTTTCATATCCAAACTACCAAAAAAAGGAGCACCTCATTTTTCAGTGTCAACGTTGAAGAACATGTGCATTCTCTTCTAAAAATGAGTTTAACTGTGTCAGATTTCTAATGTTTGGGGAAGGGGAAAAAAAAAAAAAAGAGGGCCGAGACACCCCCAAAAGTCCATCTCTGCTCTAAAAATTTAGTTATGTTTTAAAACCATATGACATCAGGACCATTTTATAACAACAGAAAAGTAATCTCCTTGTTTTTTTCCAACTTACTCACAAAAGAATGACATTTACTCTTGGAATGGGATTCTGTAATTACCTTCCCTAAGAAACAAAAGAACTCAGGCAGCAATGGTAAAGCCCAACTCAGAATCCACTATTTATTTTTTGGATTCCTCAGTTCCCAGCAATCGACTCCAGCCGTTAAGAGTTGAATCTTTAGAAGTCAAACTTTAAAATGCAAATTTTCTAAAACTGTTCTGTGTAGAGCGGGAGGCTTCCTGTGAGGCCCACTTCCTGTGAGGCGTTTGGTCTATGGACAGCCTATTTTTAAAAATGTAAGTCCTTCCTTTGAGGCCCCCCTGGAACTGGCAGCAGGCCCACAGGCAGTCGCTCCTCTGGCTGCACACTTTCAAGTGACCGAATGTACCCAAACTGTTTGATAAGGTCATTTGTAAATATTTACTGATTTGCAGAGAAAAGAAGTTAAATTACATAAACCCGTGCCCACCTCCTGCTTTCAGCCAACAGTAAGATTGATGTTGTCCTCCAACATTTAGAAAGCAAACAAGGAGCTGTTTAACTAACATGGGGGAAGGGGACAACCCAAAAAAATCCCACTGAAGGAGCTGTAAAAACAAGTTACTCCTAAAATCTTTTTTAAAGTTTTAAAAAATCTGTGTTTCAGTCATCAGTTCACCCAAGTAGTTTCCTTACAAACATTACTCACAGAGCCCATTAAAATACTTTATTATCAACAACATCAGCAAGCTGTGCAACTGGAATTAACTCTTTCTGGTGCAATGAGAATAGGGGAATTGCTCAAAGCCACAGCTGGGGCTGGAACCTCTGACCACCCTAGTCAGCCACCCCCACGTGCAGGCCTGACCCCAGACACAGGTCAGAGTCTGGCTGGACACTCTACGCTCAAACATCAGTGTTCTCAGTTTAACTAACCGGATGTTTAAAGACCTGAAAGATTTCAACTTTGGAAAATTCAACATTCCTATGTGTTTTTTCCTTTCACGCACACATTCTCAACCCCAGAATAGTTCAGGGGGAGCAGTGAGACTTTCCAAGTAAATCAGGCGGGTCACTCAAGAATCTGCCCTGGAACCTTCATTCTTTCCTTTGGGAAAGAGTTGTGCAGAAGAAAGCCAAAAGCTAAGAAGCGGAGAGGTTTCGGGGGAAAGAGAGGAGACAGGTAACTACCAAATTTGGATAAGAGAAAACAAGCCACCAAATCCTGTCAACAGTAGGGGTCTGGCGTGATTCCATCAAACGCTCCCAGTGGAGCCCTGGGCCAGCGGGACCTGCCTTTCTGATCTCTTGCACCCAAGGCTCCAAACCAGCAATAGCTACACTGAGGGCCATGGCTGACATGTGACCCAAACATTTCTGCAATGATACTGTCTCAATTCTGGGAACCCAATGGCTTTTGTTCTCATCATGGTGGCTTTCAGGGTGGGACCATTTAATCTTACGCTAAAAAAAAAATATGACAAAGAAATGAAGGACAACCAGTTGGCCCTCTCAGGGAAATAACCATAAGCCAACAATGTGGTTTCTCCTAATCCTAACCTAAGTGTCTTGTTTACTGTACCCTTGTATACCCATATTAATGTATGCTGCCATTTAAAAGTAAGGCAGATTGAACCCAGCAGCCAGAGGCTGCAGCGAGTGGAGACTGCGCCATTTGCACTCCAGCTAGGGCAACAACACTGAAACGCCATCTCAAAACACATAAATAAATAAAAATAAAAACATAAGTTAAGCAGAATAAACCCCCAGGACTGTGCAGGACATTCACAAGGTAATTGATCCAGACGCAGAGAGGCAGGCTGAAGAATAGTAAGAACAGGTGGTCCGGAGCCACACAGACGTTTCCTGAGTGGCCCTGCACAAATCACAGCGCCATGGGAAGTCTTGGCTTCCTCACTTAAAACAGTGACCAACTTAGAGATAGTTAGGAGGTTCAGAGATGGCATAGTATAAAACACCTTGAGTTGCAGCCCTACCTACAGGTACTCAATAAATGGCAGACAGCATCATGAAAATCTCCTTTTGGACACAAGAAAGAGAATGAAACTGGCTGTACAATGTCTTTCATTGAACCAAATCTGATTGATTTTCATCTCCAACAGCAGCAGTGGGAAGGGCCTCCAGCAAACAGATGGGGTGAGTGAAGATAAAATGATTATCTATTCGAATGCACTGGTGGTCCTGGCTCAACAAATTCACTGGGAAGAGGTTTTCAACATTCTCAACTCCCCTTCTATTTTCATCACTCCCTACATCTGCTTTCTATGAACCCCACACTCCACACTCACTACTGGGACTTCTACCTTGCTCAGGAAGCTACTGTCACCGATTCATGACTACCTGGCTGCTAAAAGTCTTTTGCCCAGGTCTCTGCACTGTCAACATCAAGCTGAGGTTTCATTCCAAAGTTGGTCAGTTCATTATGACCATCTCCCAACTTTTTTTTTGTTTTTGTTTTTTTTTGAGACAGTCTTGTTCTGTCACCCAGGATGGAGTGCAGTGATGTGATCTGGGCTCACTGCAACCTCCGCCTCCCAGGTTCAAGGGATTCTCGTGCCTCAGCCTACCGAGTAGCTGGTATTACAGGCGTGTGTCACCATGCCTGGCTAACTGTTTCTTTTTTAAGTAGAGATGGGGGTTTCACCACATTGGCCAGGCTGGTCTTGAACTCCTGGCCTCAAAGGATCCGACCGCCTCAGCCTCCCAAAGTGCTGTGATTATAGGCATGAGCCACCACACCAGGCATCTCCCAATATTAACTGAAGAAATTTTCTCAGGCTTGGATCATAAGGTTCCTACCCTGATCTATTTGGCATTTTACAATAAGAAAGGTCTGAAATTGCTGATAGTTTTTTACAATCTAGACACTAATTTCAACATATCTCATACTTAGCAATGCTGGCATTCCAAAGAGGGAAACAAACAAACAAAAGACATCTTAAGGACACACCCACGGGAGGGCCACCAGCAACCACAGCACAGTATCAGGCTGCTCTTGGAAGGCCCACGAGAGAGGCTGGCACCACGTCTCATTTTCAAGCATTTTCATGTAACAGTTTGAAATAGTAAAATGGTTTACTTGAAAACTTTAAAAATGGAAATATGCGAAGGATAGAATGCTTAAGTTTCTTAGGCCAGAAAAAATTACATTTAATGTTCCTAATAGGAGAGAGAAGGTTATAACTTGATTATACTTGTGTAGTAAGTTTGAGAGTTGGAGCTTTCTTAGAAAAATATCTGCATCTTATCTGAAGACAAGACTATAGAGTGCTTTTTTTTTTTTGAGATGGAGTTTTCGCTCTTGTTGCCCAGGCTGGAGCGCACTGGCACAATCTTGGCTCACTGCAACCTCCGCCTCCCGGGTTCAAGCCTCTCATGCCTCAGCCTCCTGAGTAGCTGGGATTACAGACACTCGCCACCACGCCCAGCTAATTTTTGTACTTTTAGTAAAGACAGGGTTTCTCCATGTCGGCCACGCTGGCCTTGAACTCTGACCTGAAGTGATCCGCCCACCTTGGCCTCCCCAAAGTGCTGGGATTACAGGCGTGAGCCACTGCGCCCGGCGTGGAATGCTTTTTATAAAAAAAAAAAAAAAAGAAATAGGCCAGGCGTGGTGGCTCACGCCTGTAATCCCAGAACTTAGGGAGGCCGAGGTGGGTAGATCACCTGAGGTCAGGAGTTTGAAACCAGCCTGACTAACATGGTGAAACCCCATCTCTACTAAAAATACCATAATTAGCTGGGCTTTGTGGCAGGTGCCTGTAATCTCAGTTACTCTGGAGGCTGAGGCAGGATAATCTCTTGAACCCGGGAGGCAGAGGTTGCAGTGAGCTGAGATCGCGCCATTGCACTCCAGCCTGGGCGACAGAGCGAGACTCCGTCTCAAAAAAAATAAAAATAACTGTGAGGGCCATGCACCATTAAGTGTTAAGGAATTCAAAGTAATAAGGGAAGAATATTCATTTATAGAAAAGTATGTATGTGTTTGTATTCACACACCCACATTTTTGTGTGCATATACATATATACACTAATCCCCAGAAAAAAAACTAATGAGAAAAGTTACGTGGAAAAATGAGTAAAAAAAATTATGGATAAGCACAAGTTTATTTTAAAATTAAAAATCACCTGGGGAATAAAAATCAACTCCCTGTTAGAAATTTAAAAAAAAAAAAATCAAAAGTACAAAAAAAAAAGCAAACAAGAGCCCATATTGTAGGAAGAAATGGTTAGCAAAAAATGTTAAAAAAAAAAAAAAAAAGTAATTAAATCTTTGTTTTTTTTTTTGAAATGGAGTCTCACTCTGTTGTGTCCAGGCTGGAGTGCAGTGGCACAATCTCAGCTCACTGCAACCTCCGCCTCCCGGGTTCAAGCAATTCTCCGGCCTCAGTCTCCCAAGAGGCTGGGATTACAGGTGCCCACTACTACGCCCAGCTATTTTATTTATTTATTTATTTTTAGTAGAGACGGGGTTTCACCACATTGGCCAGGGTGGTCTCGAACTCCTGTCCTCAGGTGATCCGCCTGCCTTCGCCTCCCAAAGTGCTGTGAATACAAGCATGAGCCACTACGCCCAGCCTATATTTTAAACATTGTTATGCAAACTGTGGGCCAGATACATTCATGGGTCATGAAATGAATGGAATGGATCATAAGCACCACTATTTTAATGGAACAGAATGTAACAAACTAGAAGCAAATAGAATGGACTACAATATATCTGCAGTAACAAATAGTGAAATTTGTATTTGCACAGTTGTGTATATACATGTTTACTGATCACCAAGTAACACACTTCCTATTGGGAAGCTGGGTCAACAAAGTTTGGTAACCACTGATCTAGGACGGTAGTGTCTGGTTGTGTCTTTTCCCCCTTCTCACCACTTGTGAGGAAGAAAGTCCCGTCAGCAACAGTGGGGGACTTACACACGGCTCTGGGGCAGTGCCTGAGGAACGGGAATAAGGAGGCGGGCCCCATGTCAAAGGGGAGCAGGCGCTACCTCTGCCCAGGCTGTCCTGCCCTGGCCAGGGCAGGGTAGCCTGTAACAATTTTAGTTTGTCCAGAACGTTCAGGTATGAAAAGAAACAAACAAAAAAGACAAAAGGACCAAAAAAAAAAAAAAAAAAAGTATGATTTTAGACTTTAAAATTAAAACAGGCTTACGCCTGTAATCCCAGCACTTTGGGAGGTCGAGGTGGACAGATCACCTGAGGTCCGGAGTTCAAGACCAGCCTGGCTAACATGGTGAAACCCCATCTCTGCAAAAATACAAAAATTAGCCTGGCATGATGGAGGGTGCCTGTAATCCCAGCTACTTGGGAGGCTGAGGCAGGAGAATCACTGGAACCCTGGAGGCAGAGCTTGTAGTAAGCCGAAATCGCACCATTGCACTCCAGCCTGGGTGGCAGAGTGAGACTCCATCTCAAAAAATAATAATAATAATAAT
>NW_012101410.1:3941236-3945625 GCF_000951045.1 Mandrillus leucophaeus
GTGTTAGCCAGGATGGTCTCGATCTCCTGACCTCGTGATCCGCCCGTCTCGGCCTCCCAAAGTGCTGGGATTACAGGCTTGAGCCACCGCGCCCGGCCCACTTCAGAAATATTTAAGACAATTGTAACCCTGTAAAGCTGATGAGCTATTAAAACAAGACAAAAACAAAAACCAAACGGAGTGGGGAGCTGGGTTTGTGTTGGTGACCTGGAAACAATAGCTTTTGATGTTTCTGACACACCATTTTGGAGGGTGCTTCTAACACTAACCACCTTCATTCATTCCTTCATTCATTTGCTCATGCATTCATTCATTCATTCCTATGGTGCCTACCACATGCCAGGCACCATGAAGAATCCGTTTGTGAATACGAAACAATATAAAAAGGAGACCGCCCTCCTGACGCTTGGATTCTAGAAGGGAAAAAAACATAGTAAGTAAAGAAATAAATAAGCAAGATGATGACAGACTGTAATGCCTGCTAGGAAGGAAACAGAATAAGCCATGAGTTAGAAGAGAGGAAGTTGCTGCTGTGTGAGAAATAAATGGGCTGGAAGTGGCAAGAGCATCTGCAGAGAACTGACACGATGGTCTGGGCCCGAGATGACCATGGGTGTTGGTTCAGGTGGCAGCAAAGAGATGGAGAAAGGAGGACAGCTCCCAAATGTACTCTGAAGCCAGGTGGCGGCTCACACCTGTAATCCCAGCACTGTGGGAGGCCAAGGCAGAAGGACAGCATGAGTCTGGGAGTCGGAGACCAGCCTGGGCAATACAGTGAGACCCCATCTCTAAAAAAATAAAAATAAAAATTAGCCAGACTGCTGCTTAAGCCCAAGAGTTGAGGTTACAGTGAGCTATGATTGTGCCACTGCACCCCAACCCAGGCAACAGAGCAAGACCCTGTCTCTTTCTTAAAAAAAGGAGATAGAGCAGGGCGCAGTGGCTCACGCCTGTAATCCCAACACTTCAGGAGGCCAAAGCGGGTGGATCATCTGAGGTCAGGAGTTCAAGACCAGCCTGGCCAAAATGGTGAAACCCCATCTCTACTAAAAATACAAAAAATTAGCTGGGCACAGTGGCATGTGCCTGTAATCCCAGCTACTTGGGAGGCTGAGGCAAGAGAATCACTTCAACCTGGGAGGCGAAGGTTGTGGTGAGCCGAGATCGTGTCACAGAACTCCAGTACGGAAAACAAGAGCAAACCTCCGTCTCAAAAAAAAGAAAAAGAAAAAGAGAGAGAGAGAGAGAGAAACCTGATAGATAGCAGTTGACACTGGCAATGCAGATCAAGTAGGAGAAGTAACTGATATTCAGTAATGGTGTGGGATCATTTAATTTCCATATGAAAAAATATGTATATAAACATATGTACTAACTGGGTTTGTATACGTATACTTTGTGATGTTCTTATGATGATACAATTGCCTAACGATGTATTTCTCAAAACATACTCCTCCATTACGCAATGCGCGACTGTACCTGGAGGAACGGACTGCGTAAGCCACCTCTCTCCCCTCTGCTATACCCTCATTGACCCCAACCTTTCCAACAGAAGCTCATGAATGTCATGGTAGACCTCAGGTCATCTGGCTTTAGAGGTTTAACATCAACTGGTTCCTCTGTAACAAGGGTTAGTAAACTTTTCTTAAACAACTTCTCTTTCCTTTACCAGCCACCTCTAATCCATGGCCAGGTCCAACGACTTCTCAAAGTACATTCTATAGTATCTGTAGGTCACATGATCTCTGTTGCAACAACCCAGCTCTGCCATCATAGCACAAAAGCAACCATCAATGTAAACAGATAAACGTGGCTGGGCTTCAGTAAGACCTTATTTGCAAAAACATCGTCCATAGTTCACTGCCCACGGCCCTACAGCTCCAATACTGGTAGCCAGGATTCAGACTCACACCTCCCAGTTTTAGGAACCTTAAAAACCAGAGAAGGGGTTTTCGGGGCTAAGGGATTTGGGCTGGGTCCTGTGGGATGGGTGGGGTGTTGATGATGGCCTAAGTCAAGTGTTCCACGGTCGAAAAGGAAGACCCCGGTGGGGGCTACAGGCACAGACTAGAGGAAGTTACCCCATCCGTAGTAAGAACACATACCTGGTTGGGCTGCACCTACCATCACTGCCTTGAGAAATCACCGCATACGTGCAGCTCACTTCCCACCCCAGGTCTTAGTTTCCTCATCTATAAATTAGGTGCTGAGATGAAATCATCCCAAAGGCCCATCATTCTATGCTTTGGGAATGTGTGATTACAGATTAATTAGAATACATGGGTCCTCATGTCTCCACCTCCTCCCCAGTTTATCAACACAGCCAGCTTTCTGTTCTAGGCCAGTACCACGCATGTGTGGGGTCAGTGAGAAACACATTATTGTGCTTTCAAAGCGGAGCCCTTACTTGGCTGACATGGACATTGGAGTCAGACAGACCTGGGTCCAAGTCTTGTTTCAATTTCCCAGCTGTGTGGATTTGGACAAAATATGTAACTGCTCTGAGCTTCCAATTTTTCATCCACAAATGGGAGTGACTTAATAATACCTGCTTTGCAAGATTGTTGTGAGGATTAAATGAGATAATATTGTGCTTTGCTTGGCACACAGTAGCAGTTCAATAAATATCAGCTTCTCGAGATCCGGCCACTGCACTCCAGCCTGGGCGACAGAGCGAGACTCCGTCTCAAAAAAAAAAAAAAAAAAAAATCAGCTTCTCGGGCCAGGCGCAGTGGTTCACACCTGTAATCCCAGCACTTTGGAAGGCAGAGGCGGGCGGATCACCTGAGGAGTTCGAGACCAGCCTGGCCAACATGGTGAAACTCTGTCTCTACTAAAAATACAGAAAATTAGCCAGGCATGGTGGCGGGCACCTATAGTCCCAGCTACTTGGGAGGCTGAGGCAGGAGAATCGCTTGAACCCAGGAGGTGGAGGTTCCAGTGAGCCGAGACGGTGCCACTGCACTCCAGCCTGGGCAACAAGAGAGAAACTCCGTCTCAAAAAAAAAAAAAAAAAAATCAGCTCTTGTTATTATGGTGGTAACAAAATATTAAATAGCCAGCTTTCCTTGACACTGAGCTCCAAACCATTCAGTGCCTGCCCAGATGGAATAGGTGCTTGTCAAATTGTGAAATCATGCAGATTTCATCTAAAAACATTGCATATGACTATTTCCTTTCCATAGTCTGATGTTACTTTCCTCGGTCCAAAAGAAGCGTTTTGTTTCAGATGCATTAAGATGGTGGTGGAAATGGAAGGATCAAAATAGAACAAAGCAAAGAGCCGGCCACTGGAGTAGTGCCAAGAGGGACGTGGGACTTTGAGAAAGCCACTTGCTTTGAGTCATGTCTTTGTGCGCACTGAGAGATGCTCCAGCTGGTATGGCAGTCCAGGGCTTCCTAGAGAGGTTACTGCCCCAAAGGGCTTACCACCTGCCACCTCCTTCCTTGAGAAGGAGAGGCCCTGCCCTCCACACTGCATGGGGGCAGGACAGGGCAACAGCCTGACTTAGAGAATAAAACTGGAGTGGGCAGAGGTGGATAAGAGAAGGGTCTCCCTGGCTGGGACAGCTGGGCCTCTGAGGCCACTGTTCTCTCAGGGATCCTTGAGCTCATGGTGGGAACTGGAGCGGATATGGTCCACTTCCTCGCCACCAAAAGACACCTGTAGCTTTATAGAGAGGTGGCCTAGAGTTGGCACTCCTCATCAAGCTGTCATTCTGTCCAGCATATCCATGGTCTTCCAGGATCTGGCAGGCTTGAAGGCTTCTCCTGGAAACAGCCTAGGTTTATTTCACTATGAGTGCCCAGCTAATTCCCTGGGGCCCCTGAACACTGGCCTTGCATTTCTGCCCCCAGTGCACAAAGTACCTTCCCCTCCTGCCAAGACTGGCTCCTCCTCTACTCTGGACCTGGCTCTGGCTCAACTCCTTAGGGCCCAGCTGCCCCTAAAGGAGGAAGGAGAGAGGGAAAGAGGGAGGGACGAGAGAGGAAAAGAAAGGGATGGAAAGAGAGGGGAAAAAAGAGAGAGAGGGAAAGAAAGAGGGAGAAAGAGAAAGGGAGGGGATGGGGGAGAAAGAGAGGGAGGGAGAGAGGTAAAAAGAGAGGGAGGAAGGGAGGAGGGAAAGGATAAGAGGAAGAGGGAGGGAATGAGAAACGGGAAGGGAAGAGGGAGGGAGGAAGAAAGGGTGACAGAGAGAAGGGAAAAAGGGGAGATAGAGGGAGTGAAGGAAGGAGAGGAGGAGAGAGAGGGAGAGAGGGAGGGAAGGAGGGAAAGAAGAAAGGCTGAGGCAAGAGCTGATACCCTCACAGCTGCAGGTTCCCCCATGTTTCCACAAAACTCATCCTCAGCCCCACTACCACCTCCACCACCACCTCCAGCACCACCAC
>NW_012101410.1:3946680-3956918 GCF_000951045.1 Mandrillus leucophaeus
CCACCACCACCACCACCACCACCTCCACCACCACCACCACCAGGCCAGAATGCAGACTTCAATGGGTCACAACCCCATTCAAACTCCCGTGGGCCTAATGAAAAGTGGATCCTTGGGCCTGAACACCGCTTGTAAAGAGCTAACAGCACGGGTGTTGGGCAGGGCCCTGTGACACAAAGGCAGGGTGCTTTTCCTTAAGGTGGGAACTTCTAGAGGAACACAAACAAGAAGTGATTACAAAGGATTACACAAGCTGGCCAATGGGCTGCCGGACAACAGAGGACGAAAAAGATGAGCCCTGAGGGAGGAAGGGGTTAAAACTGCACACGCACACATGTGCACCAGCTCCTCCCGGGGCCCCATGCCCCTGAGGGTTCATGCCCCTGCTCAGGAAGCCCCTCCAGCTCTCACCTGGGCTATCCCCATGGGAACACCCCCACACCCCCAGCCTCTTAGAGACTGAGTTCTCGTTACCACACCTCCTCTGGCCTTCCCACCAAACCCCTGCATGGGGTCCAGGATCATGTGTCTCTTTCAAGATCATGAGAGACAAATACTACAAACTAACCCATGACTATGTGCCCATGAGGGGCCAGAGGCAATGCTAGGACTTTCCCAGAGAACATTCTGGAAAGAATCCCCACATGTGTGTGGCTCCTAACAAGGGGATCAAGTGGTATGTTTCTTGTCTACACTGCTAACCTGCTGTTACTGGGGACAAACCACTTGTCTTCTCAGATTTACAATCTCTTCATCTATATATTGGCAAAAATACCAACTTCTCCAAAAGTCATTTTGGGTTTAAATGCGATGATGACGTACACAATGTACCTAACACCATACTCAGCATGGGAAAGGCAGTTAATCCACTTAATTCTCCTCTCTGTCAAGGGATGTCACAGTAGAAGTTAGTTGGTACTAGCAGAAAAACAAATAGAACAGAGCCAAGTTATTCACTATGAACTTATGGCCTCTGTTTCAAAATATATAGGGAAGGAAGGCCAGGTGCAGTGGCTCATGCCTGGTCACAGGACTTCCAGGAGGTTGAGATGGGAGGACTGCTTGAGCCTAGGAAGTCAAGGCTGCAGTGAGCTATGATCGAGCCACTGTACTCCAGCCTGGGTAACTGAACAAGACCCTGTCTTTTATATATATATATATATATGTATATTCTTCCATATCAAAATGTTTAGCAAGTGACTAATTCCTGAAGCTCCTTCATTTTCTAAAATTCTATCGTTTACAGTCTAATGACATTGGGGAAATGTTTACACTTCAAAAGTTTAAAAAGAAAACCAGCCAAGTACATAAAAGAGGGAAGAAGAGAGGGAAAAAGAACAAAACTGATTACAAAGAATTTTTTTCTAGATACCTCACTGTCTATTCCCATAACAAAACAGACAATTACTCCAGCAGTTTAGATTAAAAAAGAAAAAAAAAGATTGCCGTAACAACCGTTAAAGTTGCAGTTTTATGTCCAACCTTGCTCTCTAACAGTTTTTGTTTGTTGTTGTTTTTTCAGAAGGAAAGATGGAAGGGAGAAGTTATCATTTCTTTCTCAAGATCCTGGCCCCATGAGCCTCAGTGTAGCCCTAGTTCCTGACAGCAGCACCAACAGGCAGGGAAGAGGGGCTCCGGTGCCCTGCAGAGAGCACCAGGTTCTCTGGCATCAGGAGCTGGATACAGAGTCCCTGATAATCACAGCCACAGAATATTTCAAACTCACCAACATGTCCTCTAAATATCAGACAGGAAAAGGCTTCCCCTCCTGCACCTGTCTTACTATTATTTTACAGACGTATTCTAAAAGCCATAAAGGCGGAAATCACTATTAGTGTGTCACTTATATGATATTCAGACACCTGAGCTCTGTGATGACTTTAATGCCCCATAGGTCTTTCAGAAATCCGCCTCATATACCTCGGAACGCCCCTCCATCCACAAGGGAACGCATGTGGAACAGGTGGAGAAGGAATTCTTTTAGGCCCATGGGTATAATGGTAAGGCCTCTTGTAACTGCTGCTTCTGTAGCAGAGAAGTTGGACAGTATGTGTGTGTGCTTATGCGTGGTTTGAATGGATGCAGGAAAAATCAATAATCTGCTTGCATCGACACCTAAATAAAACCAAAATAATCCCATGATTTGCCTAAAACCAAATTAATCTCTAGGAAAAACCTGCTGTGGCAGAGTTGTGTGGGGGTGGGAATTATAAAAGAAAAGCAGAATTTCCCCGAGCTTGAATTTCCCCGAGCTTCCGCTTTGCAGGAATCTCTGTTCCGTTACTCACTATTTTGAGAGAGCCCTGCTTCTTCCTCCTTCTCAGCACCAAACGTCAATGTCATTTTCACAGTGGGGAGGGCTACAGGAAGCACACATCTGCAGTGTGTCACCTTCTGAAGCTGACAGATCTACTCAGTATTTGTTTGGGTTGAAAAGAGTTTTGTTTTGTTTTTTTTTTGGTACTCTCTACACTATTGTTTCCCTAGTGCCAAAAGCAGTCGAGAGCTAGCACGCTAACAACGATCCATCATAAAATGATCATGAAAACACCCAAAATATATTGACTTCGAAATACTGTCAAACTCTTCACTGCTAAGTTCTAATAAAGAAAACGAAACAGAAACACACCCCTCATACTCCAAGTCAGGAGGCCAAAGAGGTGGCATCTTTAAAATCACTATCTAGCTAAATCATTTTTATCCAACTAAATCCTGGGATTCTCCTAAATTAGTTTTACCACTCTGTCTTGGGAGGGCCGGTAGCAAATAAAGGTTTAACTCTTATCCACCTGAAACCTCACGCTATGACATAGGCTGGCTAAAAAAGGGTAGAGGCACAGAAGCATTTTAAAAAACTTCAAACGCATGCAAAACACACAGGAAGCTAAAAAGCGGATCATGTTATATACTTCTAATAGCTGCCATGCTATGCCACTTCAAAGAGTCAAACTATTACTCAAATGAACTCAATATATTATGTGGCATGAAGCCATAAACTCACATGTACAAAGTACACATGGATAGATTTTAAAATTTAACATGAAAGTTAAATAATTATTACAGAGAAACATAAAGTAACTGGAATAACTAACATAAAGTTACTCTATAATAACTTTATTATAGGCTGGGTCCGGTGGCTCACGCCCGTAATCCCAGCACTTTGGGAGGCCGAGCAGGTGGATCACGAGGTCAGGAAATCGAGACCATCCTGGCTAACACGGTGAAACCCCTTCTCTATTGAAAAATGCAAAAAAATTAGCCGGGCGTGGTGGCGGGTGCCTGTAGTCCCAGCTACTTGGGAGGCTGAGGCAGGAGAATGGCGTGAACCCAGGAGGCGGAGCTTACAGTGAGCCGAGATCGCGCCACTGCACTCCAGCCTGGGCGACGGAGCGAGACTTTGTCTCAAAAAAAAAAAAAGAAAAAAGAAAAAAAAAAAAAACCAAAACTTTATTATAGAAAACAATGCACATTTGAAAAGTTTTATTTGTCTCCTGATAGGAAACAGGAATGTACAATGATGTGGTAAACTTGTCTGGAACGTGGGCATGTTCCTCTTTTTTTTTGTAACAGTTGTTTGTATCATACCCACAATCTTACAGTCAAAATTGCATAAGCAAATTACAAAGAGGACAAATGGTAAAGTTAAAGACGTTATATCGCCCTCCTCGTGCCTTTTTAAAAAAAAAGTTTGAAAGGCAAGCTGACAGTGCTAGTAGAGATGAGGGGAAATAAAATTCACCACTCATTGCATTTACATAAATAATGTGTTTAAATACATAAATATTCATTTTTAAAGCTCAAGGCCTAGTAAAAGAATTTCTAAGCATACTGAATGAAGCGGAGGGGGAAGCTGACAGCCAGCTCTAACTCCGGGCTGCATCTGGGCGCGCACTCCCTCCAGTACCTCCACTTTCTTTCAGGTGATTACCATGCTGCACACGGTAACAAACGAGTCAGGTTTTATGGACGGCAATAAAGGTAACGTGGGCCTGACACATGGATGCCCTTGGTTGGGTTACAACTGGCCCACCTACTGCCACTTTATCTTCTGGTTGTCCCTAGTTACTCATCTATTTTTAAATGTTCCAATGTGATCTTATCAAATTGGCACATAATTTGATCACCATATTTCCATAACTGAAAGTTGTGGAAAGTGCCTGGCCAGGTAACAGTGACAGGGTATGTGTACTAAGCCAGAGAGCTTCACAGTTATGATTTTTTAATTTTAATAAATAATCATGAGCCCTTCTCTCTCACTCTCTCAGTGAAACACACACACTGGGTTGTCTGGTGTTTGTTCTTGTAGAGTGGCCATTGGCCACGAGATCACCCGTCACCCACCCTCCCTAATTTTCAACAGGCACCCTTCCTGGGAGTTCCTGGGTTGTGAACCCGGCTTTTAGCCACAGCATCCAGCCAACTGACACATCCACTTTTAAGGAGACACTGCCTCCACAGTGCCTCTCACTTCTAGCACAAGTACTCCAACCATGAAGGAGATCCCTTTCAACAAAGAGCGTCTAACACAGACTGCACCCTGATGTGGCAGCACCGGGCTCCAAAGATAAATCCGAAACCATCCCCGACCCACATGGGAGAAGCTGCAGGGACCAAATAACATTGTCAGTGTTACCGATTCCTTCAGCGTTCTTGGCAGCGCTGGTTAAGATATGAAGTGCCCTGGGACCAGAGGATGTGCCCGAGGTTGCCAGGGAGAGGACGGGGTGCCAGGGAAAACTGCAGGTAAGAGGCTGCCAGGCCAGTGCTCCAGCGGGAACAGAGGGTCAGGGAGACAGAACGGGGGTTGGAGGCAGAGGATAAATTAACACTGTGATTCGTGGGTAGGGGGACGGAGGAAAACATTAAAGAAACAGAAGTGGCAGCAACCACGTGGAAAAGGCACTGATGCCTGAGCTACCTGTCCCAGTGGCTGTCCAGACAGCCAGGGCTCAGCAAGCCGGCCTCCTGCCCCAGAAACCTCCCCTAGTCTCCCAGAGGCCTATGGTAGAGAATTTAAAAGGTAAATGACTCAACCCCAGCATCGTATCTTCCTCAATACCAGCATCTCATGCTCCCCACAAATTGTGTTCCTGTGAGATCAAAAGGTGGGAGCTGCTGACCTCGGCAGGTGTGTGTCTACCTCAGAAACTGCTGAGTTCTGCCATCAAAACTGAATCCCAGGCCGGGTACAGTGGCTCACGCCCATAATCCCAACACTTTGGGAGATCGAGGTGGGTGAATCACTTGAGGTGAGGAGTTCGAGACCAGCCTGACCAACATGGTGAAACCCCGTCTCTACTAAAAAAAAACACAAAATAAGCCAGGCGTGCTGGCACATGCCTGTAATCCCAGCTACTTGAGAAGCTGAGGCAGAAGAATCGCTTGAATCCAGGGGGTGGAGGTTGCAGCGAGCCAAGATCACCCCACTGCACTCCAGCCTGGACAAAAAGAGTGAAACTCTGTCTCAAACAACAACAACAACAACAACAGCTGAATCCCCGGCCAGGAACAGTGGCTCACGCCTATAATCCCAGCACTTCGGGAGGCCAAGGAAGGAAGATCACCTGAGCCCAGGAGTTCAAGACCAGCCTGGGCAATATGGTGAAACCCCATCTCTAGAAAAAATACAAAAAACATTAGCCAGGCCTGGTGGTGCACGCCTGTAGTCCCAGCTACTCAGGAGGCTGAGATGGGAGCATCACCTGAGCCCAGGGAGATCAAGGCTGCAGTAAGCCATGATCGTGCCACTGCACTCCGGCCTGGGTGACAGAGTGAGGCCCTGTCTCAAAAAATAACAAATGAACAAAAGAAAAACCTGAACGCCAGTCACTAAAGGATTCACCTCACCTACTACAGTGACCTAGATTTATACAGGGTCACAGGGCAACCAGGATAGCACACCTGTTTCTAAAGCCTTCTCAGCTCACCTGAGAACTCACTGCAACCTGGGGCACAGAACACGAAGAACGGTCCTCCTGAGAGTCAGTCAACCCGAGGCTTGTCCAGTTGATTAGTAACTGACAATTACACAGGGCGATGTGATAGCCAACGAGAGGGCTGTGGGAGAGAAACTCCACCAGGGGTTAAGAGTTACTTGATTAGGAGACATAGGGGAAAAGATCCCTGGCTTAACAAACACTTTACACAGTGCGTTTCATCTGACATTGCAGAAGTGCCCTCTGGCCACCGTGTCGTGAGTCCTGAGCTGGGCCTCAGGAAGGACTCCTAGAGCCACTCTACCCATCTCCCTGGAGGAGGGGAGAGGCAGAGAAGCTCGATGCGTTATCTAGGAACACACAGGGATGCTTCCCAACCACACTCTCAGACCATGCTTCCATTATTGATTAAGATTTCCAAAACCAGCCAGCTTTTGATTATCCATGGAGATTTTATACGTAAGAAATTTTTAACTCATTCAGTATACTGCTGAGTCACCTGGCCTAAGTGTCAGTCCAGCATGGAACTTAGAATACACACAAACAGTAGTAGTAGTAGTGATAGTAGCAGCAACAGCAGCACCAGCGGTAGTAACTATTCATATTAACTTAGAACTGACCATGTGCTAAGCACCAGCCTAAACATTTTACGTACATTATTTATTTCACTTAATTCTACCAACAAACCTAGAAGAGAGATAGTATATGTTATGATCCTACAGATAAGGAAAGGGTATTGGTCCATTCTCACGCTGCTGACAAAGACATACCCAAGACTGGGTAACTTATTTTTTTAAAAAAAAGAGGTTTAATGGACTCACATATTCCACATGGCTGGGGAGGCCTCACAATCATGGCGGAAGGCAAAAGGCATGTCTTACATGGCAGCGAACAAGAGAGAATGAGAGAGCTTGTGTAGGGAAACTCTCCTTTACAAACCCATCAGATCTCATAAGACTTATTCACTATCATGAGAACAACATGGGAAAGACCCACCCCCACAATTCAATTACCTCCCCCTGGGTCCCTCCCACAACACATGGGAATTATGGGAGCTACAATTCAAGATGAGATTTGGGTGGGGACACAGAGCCAAACCGTATTAGCAAGTAAAGTTCAGACAAGTTAATGAATTTGTCTAAGGTGAAATGTAGGCAGTTGGATCCCGGAATTGATAAACACCACTGCATAGCTGCAATGAAAACTGTATCACTTTCAAGTCAAATCACGAATAATTTTGGATTATCCAACTGCACTAAAATGTACATCCCTGAATAGGAGTGTCACAAAAATGCTTTCTAATACCATGTGCGCACGCACACACACGTTTTCTTTAACTACTCATTTCAGCTAGAATGAAAGTCAAAGTTACTATTGTCTTTATTACAATTTTGTATTTGTCTGCTGGCATGTGACCACATATGTAGAAAAAAACATCACCTGTTTGCACAGCACATTTCCAAGACTGATCAAAATCTCAGGTGGCCCTAAATAACTCAGTGAAGGAATTTGAGATTACTAAAACCATTTGTAGCCACAAAAATGGTCTCTGAAAGGACACAGGCTTTCCCTAGATCACAACTAGCAAGAGGCAGAGCCAGGCTTCAAACCTGGGTCTTTGGGGTTGTCCCCATGAGAAAATTCAGCCCTCTAGAAATATTTTCAAATAGGTTGGGATGGTTCAGAGGGTTCCCACAGCTGCACAAAGGGCTGTACCAAAACAGACAGAATCCCAAAGAGTGGGAAACTCGTGC
Source organism: Mandrillus leucophaeus (assembly GCF_000951045.1). Lineage (NCBI taxonomy): Eukaryota > Metazoa > Chordata > Mammalia > Primates > Cercopithecidae > Mandrillus > Mandrillus leucophaeus. The sequence continues at coordinate 3,954,371 of NW_012101410.1, forward strand.
ACATCTGTGCCCATGCTGACAATCTCCCCGGCAAGTGGAAGCCAAGGTTTCTGAATTTGCTTGGCAAGAAGCAGGTTCTTCAAAGTGTGTGCTACTTTAGAAATGTTTAAAGGGAATAAGCAGAGAAAGAACTTTGGTTTGCTGGGCATGTTCCAAAATGAATGAGAGAAAGTTAGAGCCCAGTGTCATCCTTCTGGAATTATCTACACTGGATTTGTTTGGCAAAACACACAGAGCCGTAAACTACACTCAACTCCGGATAGGATCTGCATGGCCTGTGGGGTCCATCTACCCCAATGAGGACGTAATTTAATTTCTGGTAGGTTACCTCCTTGAAGCACATAATGAAACTTGTAAGTGCACAGAAGGCACTGTTATCAACCTTTTAAGGCTACAGAAAGGAAAGTACTTTGAGTTTTCCAGCAGTGCAGCGGTTCGCCAAAACAACAACAAAACACTGCATCTATTTCAGCACCGCTGTCTTTCCCTATGTGGCAGTCCTAGGGACAACTCACGGCTTGCTTATTCTTGGACGGTGAGCAGCTTTCTTACAAGGTTTTGATTTTTTAAGAGTTCACTCTGATCATTGAAGCCTGAGTTAATCTGAACAGTAGCACCCAGAGTCACCAGAGTCAGAGAGGCTGGGAAGAGGCTCACTGCTCAGAAAGGCCAGCTCTGTCTTCTTCTTGCCCGAAAGTGGCCCGGGGAGGAAGCAGGGAGCTCTTAACTTTGGGAGGGATCTCTTCTAATGCTGGGAAAGTAACTATCAAGTGCTTGAAAATAAAGACTATCAGAATACAACCCAGAAGAGTTTGGGGTTCTGTTTAGGCTTTTTAATTAAAGAAAGATCCTTAGATAGTAAACCAACCAACAAACCAAGAAAACCTCCCATCATGACCCACTTGGCCACCAGAAGCCTCATTCATCTTGTGTGCCCGGCATTAAGCATACAAATCTACTAGACATTCAAGGCACATGGGAACTGCTGCAACAGCTGTTGGTCCTCTCCCCAGTCTATATTATGTACATGTGCTGAATATATTCCACCTGCCCTGCAGAGTGCCTCTTTGGCTTCCTCCTGCCCGCTCCTAGCCCCAGGAGACTGACATTTATGGATGCATCTACCGGCTCCCTTGCCCAAGGACTTCCACCAAGTTCCACCAAAGGGAGGCACCAGTGCAAGCAAAGACGGGAGGAGGAGAGTGAGGATAGGAAAGTTATCCCCCTGACTCCCTCCACGCTGGGCTGCACCCTCCTATTAAAGACCATGACCCCCACTAAGCACCCATAAGCCCAGCTACTTTCTCCTCTGGCATCTATTATCTGCTCCTCTTCTCCTTCACCCCTTCAGGTCCTGGGAGGGAAGTTCCCTGGAGGTAGCCTGCCATCCTCATTCTGGGGGAGTGCACCCCCCCCTTTGCTAGTTTCTTGCATCCCTGCCCACCACTGAGAACTCGTCCTCTCTTCAGTTTCTTCTTTTTGAGTGTGCCATCTGTCTTCTGCCAGGACCGTGACTGACAAAATAAAAAATGGAATTGATTATCCTAGAATTTCATTCTTGGAATCTACATACCACAATATGTACATAATAATTCCCTTGCAATTTCCCCAAGTCATAAAGGATAGCAATCAGGCAGGGAAAAAAAATATGCCACCAAAACTACCATAATAATTTACTATCCTGCAAAACTTGAAAAAACGGAATTCATCTTCCTAAAAAGCACAGTAAGCTTTGAAACATGAAAACTCGATTAGAGTATTAGAAAAGTATGGTATTACTAAAAATACTCTCTGTAGAATTCCTCATAAGCGCATCATCAATGGTTGCTATTATGTTTCGGAGTCAGTCTAACCGCACATAAAAATTGCAAATAGGACAACAGTGTCAGTGAGGTTTCCAATTTGACAACAGCTGACTGAAACTAAATCTTACCTGAGCCACTATATAGAGTTGATATTAACTACATTTATTATAACAACATCACCACACAATGAACCTTTCCAAGAGTTTAAGACTTAACAGTCAACCTCATCCTGAAGACCACTGTTGTTTTTTATTAGGTCAGCGTAACCCCACAGGAAATTAAAACAGGAACCAAAGTTTCAAATTTAAAAACTATGAGCTGTCTCATGGGGTAAAAAAAAAAAAAATCTCCAGCAAACCTACAAGATATAAAACAAAAACACCGCACTAATAACAACATGCACTGGTGCTCTTTAATCGCTGAGGGAACTATTCAGATCCAGGTCAATATCACAATGTTAAAAATAAAATTTAAAATGGCTTTCAACAAGTTAAATGTAGGCCAGTGCAGTGGCTCACATCTGTAATTCCAGCACTCAGAGAGGCCAAGGCGGGAGGATCACTTGAGCCCAGGAGTTCGAGACCAGCCTGAGCAACATAGGAAAATCCCATCTCTACCAAAAATGTAAAAACTAGCTGGGTGTTGTGACACAGGCCTGTGGTCCCAGCTACTCAGGAGACTGAAGTGGGATGATTACTTGAGCCCGGGAATTCGAGGCTACAGTGAGCCATGACTGTACCACT
>NW_012101410.1:3958203-3959842 GCF_000951045.1 Mandrillus leucophaeus
ATTCTCCTGCCTCAGCCTCCCAAGTAGCTGGGGCTACAGGTGCCCGCCACCACGTCCAGCTAATTTTTTTGTATTTTTAGTAGAGACGGGGTTTCACCATGTTAGCCAGGATGGTCTTGATTTCCTGACCTTGTGATCCACCCATCTCGGCCTCCCAAAGTGCTGGGATTACAGGTGTGAGCCACTGCGCCCGGCCAGTTTGACAATTTCTTATAAAGTTATACACACACTTTATGTGTATGTGTATGACCCACCAATCCCACTCCTGGGTATTTCTCCAAGAGACACAAGCTCACATACCCACACAAAGACTTGTAAAAGAATGTTTAGAGCAGCTTTATTCATAACATCCAAAAACTGGAAAAAAATCCAAAATCCATCAGAGGGCCACTAGACAGACAAATTATGGTATGTCCATAAAATGGAATACTACTCAACAATAAAAAGGAATGAACTCCTTACTGATACACACAACATGTATGATTCTCAAAAACATTATGCAGAGTAAAGAAGTTAGACATAAAAGTATACTATCCTGGTCAAGCGTGGTGGCTCACACCTGTAATCCCAGCACTTTGGCAGGCTGAGGCGGGCAGATCAGAAGGTCAGGAGTTCGAGACCAGCCTGACCAACATGGTGAAACCCCATCTCTACTAAAAATACAAAAAAAATTAGTCAGGTGTGGTGGCGCGCGCCTGTAATCCCAGCTACTCAGGAGGCTGAGGCAGGAGAATCGCTTTGAACCTGGGAGGTAGAGGTTGCAGGGAGCTGAGATCATGCCATTGCACTCCAGCCTGGGAGACAAAGTGAGACTCCGTCTCAAAAAAAAAATGTACTATGCTATGATTGCATTAATATGAAGAAAGTGGTCAAACCACTTCTGTGTTTGCCTAAGGGTTTTGGTGGAGGGGTAGGAGACTGACTGTTGACTACAAAGGAGCTGAAGGAAAACTTTTTGTGACGAAACTGTTCTATATCTTGACAGTAATGGTGGTTACACAGGTATGTACATATTAGTCAAAATACTTTCAATGGGTGTATTATTTTTCACAAATCCTTCTGTTGTCAAGGGTATGTTGTTATTATATGTAAATGATGCCTCAATGAAGTTTTTTTAAAAGAGCAAACCACAAATTTAAGTTTTTTATAAAAGTAAACAAAATAACCTAACTAAAAAAGCAAGTCTGCAACATAACCTCACAAGAAAAAGAAACTCTTTCACACCACATTTTAATTCAATACTGATTATGTATCCTAGTAGATGTATATCCATATACTACAGACAAAAGTGAACAGGTTTGTATTACTAATAGCAATAGACTGTATAATTTTGGAACTATTTTATGCACATTACAGAATAAAGCAAATAAATGTGTTCACAGCATTAATAGTATTAAGAACCAAGCAAAGAAATATAAATACAAAATCAAAGATTGCTAAGAAAAATCTCAGTAATATTAAATGTGAATTGGCAACAGCAATATAAATTCATGAAAATAATAATACCACAGCTACAATGAATACACCCAGTGTCCAGTTTCAGTTTATTTTATTTTATTTTTGAGATAGAGATTTGCTCTTGTTGCCCAGGCTGGAATGCAATGGCACAATCTCGACTCACTGCAACCTCCCCCCGCCC
>NW_012101410.1:3963062-3964813 GCF_000951045.1 Mandrillus leucophaeus
CAACCTCATCCTGAAGACCACTGTTGTTTTTTATTAGGTCAGCGTAACCCCACAGGAAATTAAAACAGGAACCAAAGTTTCAAATTTAAAAACTATGAGCTATCTCATGGGGTAAAAAAAAAAAAAATCTCCAGCAAACCTACAAGATATAAAACAAAAACACCGCACTAATAACAACATGCACTGGTGCTCTTTAATTGCTGAGGGAACTATTCAGATCCAGGTCAATATCACAATGTTAAAAATAAAATTTAAAATGGCTTTCAACAAGTTAAATGTAGGCCGGTGCAGTGGCTCACATCTGTAATTCCAGCACTCAGAGAGGCCAAGGCGGGAGGATCACTTGAGCCCAGGAGTTCAAGACCAGCCTGAGCAACATAGGAAAATCCCATCTCTACCAAAAACGTAAAAACTAGCTGGGTGTTGTGACACAGGCCTGTGGTCCCAGCTACTCAGGAGACTGAAGTGGGATGATTACTTGAGCCCGGGAATTCGAGGCTACAGTGAGCCATGACTGTACCACTGTACTCTGGCCTGGGCAACAGAGCAAGACCCTGTCTCAAAAAAAGAAAAAAAAATAATGAAATGTAAACCATATGTTACCAATATATTTTTAAAGACACTGAAAGCGGGTTTCAATCAAGGTTCTATAAGGAACAAGTCTGTAAGACGTCTTCATCTAAGGCCAATGATCAAGTGAAGGCCATCACAGCTTTCCAAGAAGACCTGAGTTCTACAGTGGGGTGCTGGTTACTGTCCCAGGGTTTGGCCTGTTGCTGCAGGTCCTGGAGTTAACAGCATTTCAGAACAAGTATTTTGCAACAAGTATTAAGAGAGGGAGCACGTAAGCAGAAAGTCTTTTTGGGGTGGCAGTGGGGGGAGCACCATGATGAGACCCAGATGACAGCAGCCTTAACTCTTTTCTGTAGCTTTCCCACAGCACAAAACAGTGGCCACTTTACATTTATTTGTGAGGCTGTGACTAATGTCTGTGCCCTCTAATACAAAAGCTCTATGAAGGTAGGGGGTGTCTCTGTGTCTGCTCATGACCCAGGGCCTAACACAGTGCCTGGCACACAGCAGGTGCTTAATAAATTCTCCAGTCATCTAAACCACACCTTCAATAGTAGGATTGAGGAAAGTAAAAGTGTGATAGGTCAGTACATGTACTTTTTAAGAGATTTCTGTCTTTGGAACTAGTAAATGTTTTACTATTCAAACTAAAAATTAGGTCAAAGGTAGATAATACAAATTAAAATAAGATACAACTACATACCACTGGAATGGCGAAAATGAGAACACTGACAATACAAACTGTTGTTCAGAATGTGAAGCAAACAACCAAACACTCATAAAAGTATGAATGTAAACTAGGGCCAGGGGTGGTGGCTCATGCCTGTAATGCCAGCACTTTGGGAGTCTGATGCGGGAGGATTGCTTGAACCCAGGAGTTCGAGATCAGTCTGGGCAACATGAGGAAACCTCATCTCTAGAAAAAATACAAAAATTAACTGGGCATGATGGTGTGCACCTGTGGTCCCAGCTACTTAGGAGGCTGAGGTGGGAGGATCACCTGAGCCCAGAATGTCGAGGCTGCAGTGAGCCGTGACTGTGCCACTGCACTCCAGCCAGGGCAACATAGTGAGACCTTGTCTCAAAAAAAAGAAAGAAGGATAAGAAAAAGAAAAAGAGAAAAGAATGTAAACTAGTACAACCACTTTGGAAAACAGTTTGACAATTTTTTTTTTTTT
>NW_012101410.1:3966933-3972087 GCF_000951045.1 Mandrillus leucophaeus
TGGCCTCCAGTTTCAGTTTTTAAATACCATTCTCCACTGAAAGGAATCAGGGCTTTTTGGAGAAATGGATGATCTCATGTCTGGAAATGAAAAGTATAAGATGAGTCCAGAACTTTTTTTTGTGCAAGAAAGTACTAAAAGACTAAAAGGAGTATGTTCAAAGGACAAAAGAGGCAGCTTAAAGGGCCTCAATGGCCAAATTTGGGATAATTTGAGCATCAGACCAATTATTATAATTGATTACAAAACAACTGACTTAATAAAAACCCATGAGTCCATAGTGATAGTCACAGAGAGATACTTACTTGCCGCCATTAGAAGCGATTATTACACCAACCCTTTTCTGTAAAAATTGGTCATTATAGTTCTTTTTCAGGAATATCAGCTAATGATAGAATTAGAAAAATCACTATTTTGCAACTTTTGGTAAAATAATTCAGGTAAGAACCGTCTATGGTTATGCACACAGTGTCCAAGTATCTCTCCACAGGCTATGTGCTCAATGCCAAAAACACACCTTCCAATGAAGAGATCGGCATGGCCACCCTCGGCTGCTGATCGGACGTAGTGTCACTAACACTGGGCAACCTGGTGGGACATAATGGTTTAAGAAGCACCCAGTATTGCCTGGCAATTGTTTAAATAAGCTTGAGCTGCCAGGTGCAGTGGCTCATGCCTGTAATCCCAGCACTTTGGGAGGCCGAAGCAGGTGGATCACCCGAGGTCACGAGTTCAAGACCAGCCTGGCCAACATGGTGAAACCCCATATCTACTAAAAATACAAAAATTAGGTGGGTGTGGTGGCGGGCGCCTGAAATCCCAGGTACTCAGGAGGCTGAGGCAGGAGAATCACTTGAACCTGGGAGGTAGAGGTTGCAGTGAGCCAAGACTGCACCATTGCACTCCAGCTTGGGCCATAGAGCGAGATTCTGTCTCAAAAAAAGGCTTGAGCCTACATAAGCATTTGGAACTGACTTCTATGGGACACAAGGCAAGGTGAATGACATCACAAGGAAATAATCCATCAAATTCAGGATGTGGGTATTCCACAAAACAACTGGCTTTGACTGTCTCAGAAAAAAAGAAAAAAGAAAAACTCGGTGTCATCAGAGGGGCAGAGGAAAATGGGAAGATCATTCCAGACTAAAGACACTAAAGAGATATAAAAACCAACAGCAGTGCCCACACCTTCACTGGATGCTGGTAAAAACAGAATAATAATAAAATAAAATAAATTTAAAGATCTTAGGGAACAACTGGAAAAATGTGAATATGGACTAGATGACAGACACCTCACTGAATTCTTTGGAACTTTCTTAGGTGTGATAATAGTGTGTGGTTATAGAAAAGGATGCCTTTGTTCTGAGCTTCAGTCTGAAAAGTTTACAGGTGAGGTGACATGATGCCTACAACTCTCTTTTCATTGGTTCATATAATCTACACATAAAGAAGAGGCAAATATGACATGTTAACAATTACTCATTACTATTCTTGCAACTTTTCTGCATGTTTGAATTTTCTCATAGTAAAAAATAAGGGAAAAGAAAGAAGCAGAAGATAGATGACCATCTGTAAAACCTTATTGCAGAGAGAACCTGCCCTCTATCCATCTCCGCAGGTGTTACAAAATGAACTGCATAACTCGTATGTTGAAACCGATTCATAGTTGAAGCCAAGTACCTCAAAGTGTGACTCTATTTTAACCTAGGGTCTTAAAGAAATAATTGGGAAAATGAGGTCATTAGGGTGACCCTAATCCACTATGACTGGTATCCTTCTAACAAGAGGTTTGGACACAGACATGCACAGAGAAGCCCATGTGGAAGACATGGGGGGAAGGCGGCCATCTGCAAGCCAAGAAGAGAGGCCTGCAAGAAACCAACCCTGCTGACACCTTGATCTTGGACTTCCAGCTTCCAGAACTGTGAGACAATAAATCCCTGTTGATTAAGTCAACCCGTCTGTGGTACTCTGCTATGTCTGCACTAGCACAGTAACATCATGATAGGGAAGATTTCCAGGAATAGGAGAAAGACGGTTCCCCTAATCCAAAAGGAAGAACACTTTTGCTACCTTGTGCATGTTATCCCCTCATTGATGCAGAAAATCAAGAGCTCCCAGGATGGTGCGTGAGTGTGTGTGTAGGGGGTAGGAGCTAAGATAGCTACTCAGGATGATGTCACGTCTGCACCATCATCTGGGGAATACCCAGACGTGCTGGAATCACAGGCTCTCTCTCGTGCACCCACAGGACTCCTTCTCTCAGAGCCAGACAGGTCTGGGGACAGCCCTTACTGCCTGGATGATATCCTGGGAGAGATGCTTAAAACGCCCAAGTCTGCCTGCTGTAAGTGATCTGACATTGGATTTTTCATCACTGAGCAAAAATGTTTCAAATATATATGAAAGTCATTTCTCCTTGACATAAAAGAAACATTCTCAGGCTTATCATGATAAGAGGGGACAATTTAAATATTTCTTTAACTGTGTGCATGTTCTACCTTTTGGAACAAAAAAATGCAAATAAAAACTAGGAAGAAAGGAGAAAGGCAGGGAAAATGAGGTCACATTGAATCTCTTTTTGCACTTTTTTTTTTTTTTTTTTTTTGAGATCGAGTCTCCCTCTGCAGCCCAGGCTGGAGTGAGTGGTGCAATCTCAGCTCACTGCAAGCTCCACCTCCCAGGTTCAAGTGATTGTCATGCCTCAGCCTCTCAAGTACCTGGGATTACAGGCACGCACCACCACATCCAGCTAATTTTTGTATTTTTAGTAGAGAGAGGGTTTCACCATGTTGGGCAGGCAGGTCTCAATCTCCTGATCTCAAGTGATCCACCTGCCTCGGCCTTCCAAAGTGGTGGGATTACAGGCATGAGCCACTGCACCTGGCTCACACATTTCTTGAATCATGCCCAGGTTATAAGAATAGAGGGTCAGGGCCAGAATCTTGGAATATGAATTCTGGAAAGGGTCTTCGTGATACCCTGGCTGGCTTTCTTCACTTGGCATTTAAGGAAACTAAACTCAGACAGGAAGAGCTTGCCCAAGAGCACGCAGCTACTGGTCTGGCCGTGTCTCCACGGTGCCGGCCATGCAGGCCTTTCCCCATCTGACCTTCTCTTGGGGACCTTCCCTGGCTGTGCTGAAACCCACGGCTTCATGAGTTGTGCTGAGCCCTCCCCAGCTGACACTGGTGAAGATCGAAAGATTTTGCTGGATTCCAGTGCATGGTTTCTCAACCTCGGCCCTATTGGTATTTGCGGCCGGGTAATTCTTTACTGTGTGGGAGCTGTCCTGTGTATTGCAGGACACTGAGCAGCACCAATGGCCTCTACCTACTGGATGCAGTAGACTGCTTCCCCCACAATCTGACAACCAAAAGTGCCTTCAGACCTTGGCAAGTGTGCCCTGGGGAACAAAATCAGCTTCAGTTAAGAACCACTGCTCCAGAGCATGAAGAACTACTCAGCTCTGGCAGAAAGAGAATCCCAAAATACAAGCTCAATTCATTTCATTTTATTTTATTTTTATTTATTATCATTACTATTATTATTATTGAGATGGAGTTTCGCTCTTTCACCCAGGCTGAAGTGGCGTAATCTCAGCTCACTGCAACCTCCGCCCTCCCTCCCCACCGCCAGGTTCAAGGGATTCTCCTGCCTCAGCCTCCTGAGTAACTGGGATTATAGGCGTCCACCACCATGCCTGGCTAATTTTTTAATTTTTAGTAGAGACAGGGTTTCACCATGTTGGCCAGGCTGGTCTCAAACTCCTGACCTCAAGTGATCCACCCGCCTCGGCCTCCCAAAGTGCTGGGGTGACAGGCGTGAGCCACTGTGCCCGGCCAAGCTCAATTCAAACACAGAATAACAGTACCTTTTCCCACACCACTGACTTCACTCCTTTTAGATGACTAAGGTTTGTTTCTGCAGCCTTATCCTTGCCAAAGTCTGATATGATTTAGCTGTGTCCCCATCCAAATCTCACCTGGAATTGTAGTTCCCATAATTCCCACATGTCGTGGGAGGGACCCAGGGGGAAGTAATTGAATCATGGGGGCATGTACTGTTCTGTGATAGTGAGTAAGTCTCACAAGATCTGATAGTTTATAAACGGGAGTTCCCCTGCACAAGTTCTCTCCTTGCCAGCCGCCATGTAAGACATGTCTTTGCTCCTCTTTCATCTTCTGCCATGATTGTGAGGCCTCCCAAGCCACGAAGAACTGTGAGTTCATTAAACCTCTTTTCTTTATAAATTACCCAGTCTCAGGTATGTCTTTATTTGCAGTGTGAGGTATGTCTTTATTTGCAGTGTGAGAACGGACTAATACAAAGTCCTATTTCACAGGGATACCAAAGGACTTTAGTCAAGCCTAAACTCCTAAATCATGTTAACATCAAACAGCAGTCAAGCTTCCTGAGAAGAACATTTTGCACAACTCAGAAGGACTTCCATGTTGACCATGCAGTCCAGTGAGCCCGTGCACTGTCCCTGTCTGTGCGCCCAGCAGGAAGGCGACTGGAACTACACCCCTTATAAGTCGTATCGGCAATCACATGCTTCTCACTCAGCATGCTGAGGCCACACGCCAGGGTGCCCACAACCCCGTCCCATAAAGAGCAGAGGCAATGACACTGTCAGCCTCACAGACCACGGGCAGTTTTCTAAGTCACATTTAGAATCGCTATTGAAGATGCCTCCCCTGTGCACCAGGGGCAAAACCAGTCCTAAGATGCCCAGAGCTCTACGTGTTAAGACTCAAATCGGGCCAGGCACGGTGGCTCACACCTATAATCCCAGCATTTTGGGAGGCCGAGGTGGATGGATCACTTGAGGTCAAGGTTTCAAAACCAGCCTCACCAACATCATGAAACTCCATCTCTACTAAAAATACAAAAAGTAGCTGGGTGTGGTGGCGTGGGCCCATGATCCCAGCTACTCAGGAGGCTGAGGCACGAGAATCACCTGAACCCAGGAGGCAGAGACTGCAGTGAGCCAAGATCATGCCATTGCACTCCAGCCTGGGCAACAGAGTGAGACTCCCTCTGTCTCAAAAAAAAAAAGACTCAAATCAAACTCAGCAAACACAGGGGAAAAGCCTCCTTCGAAGATAAATCACCACAAAGGTAACTGTCATCTTCAAATATTATTGACAA
>NW_012101410.1:3972357-3972624 GCF_000951045.1 Mandrillus leucophaeus
AAAAAAAAAAAAGGTTTGCTTAAGTGAAGGTACAGGCCAAGTGTGGTGGCTCCCACCTGTAATCCCGGCACTTAGGGAGGCAGAGATAGGAACATCACCTGAGCCCAGGGGTTTGAGACCAGCTTGTGCAACACAGAAGACCCCATCTCTATGAAAAAATTTTAAAAATCAGCCAGGTGTGATGGTGTGCACCTGTGGTCCCAGCTACTCAGGAGGCTGAGATGGGAGGATCCCTGGAGCCTTGGAGTTCGAGGCTGCACTGAGCTG
>NW_012101410.1:3973564-3981525 GCF_000951045.1 Mandrillus leucophaeus
GACTTAAACCTGGATTCTTACTTCCCTTCCTTGTCTGCCTACCCCATGACCCCACAATTATCATCAGAGCCTGTGGGTTCCACCTCTGTGACAGTAGGTCTGGTGTCACCAAGTGTACACCTTGCTGATTCATTATACCCCGACTGGACTGCTGACCCATCACTCTACTTCCTTATACTTCAAACTCCACTCTTCCCACACTCCAGGCCTCTCCATGCTCCAAGCCTTCAAATGTTCCCCAGTAGAGACACAAAACACCCTCACTTCCAGGCCTCAAAGTCCAGCCCTTCCCAGCATGGCACCTTCCTATCCTGCTGGCCTTATCTTATGCTATCCCATCTCTGTTCCCTCAGGTTCTCCACTTCTACAAGTTTGCTCTCCAAATGCATCTATACTCATCTGCATTGGCTCAAGCCACTGTCCCTCCCCCACCCACAAATGCCCTTTGAGGTGGGGCAGGAGCCACGTGGGTTTGGGATGGGAAGGATCTGAATTCAGATTCTGTTCTGCTCCTTCCTAGCTGTGTGACCTGTGACCGGTTACCTAACTGCCTCTCTGACCCTCGGTTTCCTCATCTATAAAATGGAACAATCATTGCCACTTGACAGAGTGTTGAGATCTTTAGATAACATATGAAACCATTTGGCAAAGAGGGGGTGGTGTTTGAGGCCGGGAAAACACAGACAAAAGCTTGGAGGTCTCCTTGATGATGACACGTATGTGAAAGGGACGGTGAGGAGACTCCTCAGCTGGAGAAAGTGCCCTCCTGGGTCCAAGATGGGAGAAGCGTTAGCAGGAGGCTCCCCAGCAGGGCTCCATACAGCACCATTCCCTCAATACTCTATTGCTCAGAACACTCAAGCAGTTTTGTGTTTGGAGCGCAGTTTTGGGTGGTGTTTTTTTTTTTTTTTCTTTTTTTCCTTTTTTGGCTAGAGTCAGTACCATCTGTGAATTACACTGCGGTGGCCAGGTTTTTTGATAATTTGAATAAGACCTCAGGGAGTCTGAACTAAACATATGTCCCTCAAAAATATAAAGTAATTCATATCCTTTCATCTATTAATTGGGAAAATGAGCTTTTATCAATGTCTAAATGTTCACGAACAGGCAGAGAAACGTCGGGTTCCACCACACGTGACATGGCAAAAAGGACATCTTCCAACACGTGAGGCTTCTCCAGGCAGACGTGCACAGGAACACACTAGCCTGACCGAGCAGGCAAAACGGATGACAAAAGTCAGAGGTCAGTGCATACTATTAGGTTGGTGCAAAAATCATGGCAGTTTTTGCCATTACTTTCACGAGTTTCCCAAGACTGCCCTCACAAATTAACATAAACTTGGTGGCTTAAATCAACAGAAATTCTCTCACAGACCGGAAGTGTGAAATCAAGGAGCCGACCAGACCTGGGAAACATCCTTCCTTGCCTCCTCCTGGCTTCTGGTGGCCCCCGGCTGACCTTGGCACTCCCTGGTTCACACCTGCATTGGTCCAGTCTCTGCCTGTGTCATCTTCCCCAGCTATCTGTTTCCTCTCCTCGCCTCATAAGGACGCTAGTCAATGACTTCAGAGCCCGCTCAAATCCATTCTGACCTCATCTTAACTAATTACATTTGCAAAAACTCTATTTTTATATATTCTTTTTTTTTTTTTTTTTTTGAGACAACATCCTGCTCTGTTGCCCAGGCTGGACTGCAATGATGCGATCTCAACTGACTGCAACCTCTGCCTCCCAGGTTCAAGCGATTCCTGTACCTCAGCCTCATTTGTAGCTGGAATTACAAGTGTAGCTGGAATTACAGGTGTAGCTGGAATTACAGGTGCTCACCACCATGCCCAGATAAAAAACGCTATTTTAAAATAATTAGGTCACTAAAGAAGATTCCAGGTGGACATGAATTTGGTGGGGGGACATTTCAGCTCACTACAGTGATAACAGAGAACATCAGGGGATATGCTACAATCATTAGAGCTGAAAGAACCTCAGAGGTAACCTTTTCCGCAGATGTTAAACAGATTCCTTCGCTGATGCCAGCCCCAAGGGATTGGAGGAGGCTTCCAAGAATGGCGCTCACAGAAGCAGCTGAGGATGAGGGCTGTGGCCAGCAACGGATGGCCCCGGGCATGGCATGCGGGAGAGAAGACTAACGACTCGCCTCTGCGCCCACCAGCCTGCTTCACTGTGCTCACTTGGCAGATGCGGAAACTAAGCTTGTGAAACGCTGAAGCCGTAGCTCTACTTAGTGGAAGAATCAGGACCAGAACCCAGGTCTCCTGAGTCTGCCTCTGACAACCAGCTCTTCCAACATGTACCAGGAACATACAATTCTGAGTCACAGACAAGCTACTTACTATGGGCAGACACTAAAAAACAACTAATGACTTTCATTCATATAACGTGGTTTCATCCACTTGGAAAATTGTTTTTCTAATCTAGATTTTAAAAACTTCCTTTCTTCAACAAACATCAGCCCCACACCTACCACAATACTAGGAATGAGTCCTAGGAATGCCTCATCTAGTTGTAAAAGACAATATAAAGCAATACAGCGATGCAGAGGTAAAGATAAGCCCTGTCTTAGGGTTCCACTGAGAAGAGGGACAGGACCCAGCCTGGGCAGGGACAATCATGGCAGACTTCTTGGAGGTGAAGATGGCTGTCAATGTCTACAGGATGAACAGGCATTAGCCAGGGGCAGAGAAGGATAATGTCAAGACTAATGGCAGGAACAACAGCCTCGATCGCTTCCTGAACTGGAGCTAAGGTTGCTGTACGTGTTGTAAAAATTACATGGTTTTATATCCCATGGAGAAATAGCCCCAAAATGAAATCTTTTTATAAACTTGCACCTGGAGATTATGTCTCTCTCCTAAGTTGGCATCTTACCAGGGAAGGAGAATTATGGAATCTGCCGAGTTTCCATTTTTGCCTTGGCTGTCAAGGCACTCAATCTCAACAAACGTATTAGGTCAAGAATTTGGAATATTTGCTTTCCCCTCTCTCTATAGCATTTGCCTATTTGCAATTTTTAACTTAGCGGCCTGATTGTGACGTATCTTGTATGTCTTATGGCAAGCCCTATGAAAAGGAAGTGGGGTATAAATTATAAATGTGCTAATAAAGAATACTGGCTAATATCTACATAAACGTGCTAAAAAAGAATATTGGCCAGTATCTATACAGAGGGCCCGGGAAGTCTAAAATCTATCACCTTGAGCCTAAGTTAGATGCCACATGGCTCATCTTTTTCAAAAGTCCAAACCCATCAACTTCAGAGAGGAAAAGGCTTAATTAATTATAGGTAAAGTCATCTGCCTCCTGAGGCGGATGAGACCAATTTCTCTCTGAATAACAAAAGCTAAGGCAAACTTTTTTTTTTTTTTTAAAGGCGGGCTGGGCGCCATGTTTCACGCCTGTAATCCCAGCACTTTGGGAGGCAGAGGCAGAGGCAAAGGCAGAGGCAGATGGATCACCTGAGGTCGGGAGTTCAAGGCCGGCCTGACCAAGATGGAGACACCCCATCTCTACTAAAAATAAAAACTTAGCTAGGAATGGTGGCACATGCCTGTAATCCCAGCTACCCGGGAGGCTGACGCAGCAGAATCGCTTGAACCCGGGAGGCTGAGGTTGTGGTGAGCTGAGAGCATGGCATTGCATTCCAGCCTGGGCAACAAAAGTGAAACTCTGTCTCAAAAGAAACACGAGTTGGTTAACCTTCTCTCAGGCCTCTTACTCTGAGTATATATGAGAGGGAGAAAAAAGCAAAAGAAGAGAAAAAAGCAAAAGAAGAGAACAAGATGAGAACTGCTTATGTAACTGAGGTGTCAAGATGCTGCCCGAAGACCATTCTCACAAAGACTCACTTCTACTCACTGAGAGAATAAAAGAATTGCAGGTTCAGACTCACAACGGTTCTACTATCCAACAACTGAAAACTTGATCTCTTTGCTTTCGTCAACTCAGCAAGTTTATGGGTAGGCTTGACACGCAAATGCCTTCGCTGACAGCAAACAGCTCAGAGGATGCACACGGGGGAGCTCAGGAGGGTGGGTGGAAAATTTCACCCTTTCTCCAGATGCAGGAGGATCCAAGTGTTTGGGGAAAATTAACCAACCAAAAATTATTTTTTAATTGCTTCCTGTGCAGAGAGCACTTGCTAAGTGCCACCAGAAATGAAATATAAGGCATCTCCCCTGACATCGAGGAGTGTGTCATCTGCTCTCTGGCGAACGCAGGAGCACTGCAGTCAGGGACACACACGTGGTCTCCCATCCGTCAAGGTCGCCCATGGACAGCTGCAGAGGCCTGCCCTGCACAACCGCAGGAGGTGCCATTTCACAGGGCTGCAACGTGAAGTCGTAGTTCTAATCCTGGCACTACTAGGCTAGGGGAACTGAGCAAGTAACTTAACCAACTTCTAAAGTGGTTTTGAGAATTGAGAGATTAGACAGGTCAGGTTAAGTAAGATAGTGCCCAACACCTAACAAGTGCTGGACCAACACCAGCTCAACAAATCATCATCTCATTTAGAGCCAAAGCGCATTGTATTAGTCAGCTCAGACTACCCAACAAAATACTACAGACTGGGTGGCTCATACAACAGAAGTTACTTTTTCACAGTTCTGGAGGCTGGGAAGTCCAAGGTCAAAGTGCCAGCCGATTCAGTTCCTGATAAGGACTCTCTTCGCGATCAGAAGATGGCTGCCTTCTCACTGTGCGCTCATGGGGACTGCCCTTGGTGCAAGTGCATGAATAGAGCGATCTCTCGTCCTCCTTTTATAAGGCCACCAATCCAATCAGATTAGGACTCCATCCTTATGGTCTCAACCTTAATTAGCTCCTAAAAGTCCTATCTCCAAATACAATCACACTGAGGGTTTGGGCTTCAACATATAAATTGGGAGGTGCCAGGCATGGTGGCTCATGCCTGTAATCCCAGCACTTTGGGAGGCTGAGGTGGGTGGATCATTTGAGGTCAGAAGTTCAAGACCAGCCTGGCCAACACGGTGAAACCCCATCTCTACTAAAAATTAAAAAAAATAGCCAGATGTGGTGGTGCACCCGTAGTCTCAGCTACTCGGGAGGCTGAGGCACAAGAATCACTTGAACCCAGAAGGCAGAAGTTGCAGTGAGCCAAGATCGCGCTGCCGCACTTCAGCTTAGGAGACAGAGCAAAATTCCATCTCAATAAATAAACAAACAAACAAACAAATAAATTGGGGGGAGACACAATCCAATCTGTAGCATCAACACGAAGGAAATGACTGTCAGTATAATATTTACTGAGTATGTACTATATTCCAGGAGTTGTATTATCATTATCATTATTTAATCTTTAAACAGCCATGTGAGAAAGGCATTATCCTTCTCATATCAGAGATGAGAACGCAAAGCTTATTAACAGTAATTAACTTGCTGAAGGACACACAGCTAGCAAATCGTGAAACAAAGATTCAGCCCTAGGTCTCTCTGACTCCAACCTCCATGCTCCTGAAACTCATCTGCTCTGCTCCTTATTTCATTAGATGACAGACTTTATTATAAAGTTTATTATAAACTACATAGACAGACTATAACTGCCAAGGGCCAGAGAGAGAGAGAGATTAATAAGATCAGGAGTAGATCCCATTAAGGAGATGGGCTTTAAACAGAGCCCTTAGGACAGAGTTGGTCTGGGGTATACAGAAAGAAGAGGGAGGAGGAGCACGTAAAGCCAGCATGAACCATGTGCACCATGCAAGGTGAATTCTGCAGGGCAGGGCAGGCACCCACCTGCATCTAGCATTGGCACGCTGCAGAGAAGCAACATGAAATAAGGTGGCTAAATGGGGCTGGGCACAGTGGCTCATGCCTGTAATCCCAGCACTTTGGGCAGTCTGAGGTCACAAGATCAAGACCAGCCTACTCAACATGATGAAAACCTGTCTCTACTAAAAATACAAAAATTAGCCTGGGCATGGTGGCGTGCACCTGTAGTCCCAGTTCCTTGGGAGGCTGAGGCAAGAGAATAGCTTGAACCCAGGAGGTGGAGATTGCAGTGAGCTGAGATCCTGCCATTGCACTCCAGCCGGGGAGACAGAATGAGATTTCATCTCGGGCAGGGGGTAGTAGGGAAGATAGCTAAATGGGCGAAGACACACTCCATGGGGCCTGGAAAGTCAGGGAGGAGACGAGAACTCGCTTCCATGGATGGCAGCAACCAATGAGGCCATCTGAGCAAAGGATACAGTAATGACAACGCCCAGGCTACCGGGACAGAGCCTGGAGACAGTGAACGCCGCACCTGCAACTCAGGGATAGAAGAGTGGGGCCACTGCAAGCAAGGTGTGGGATGCTGCTGGGTGTGGGCCACCGGGCCCAAGAGCTCAGCTCTGCTCTTATCAAGTTACTGGGGTCAGCACCTAGGAAGGCAGGAGAATGAAGGCACCATTGACTTATTTGGCAGAACTTCTGGAGCCCCCTGTGCACAGTGCTGTCCCAAGCGTTCGGTTAGACTGACTGTGAAGCTTACATTTAGAGGAGACACATGGTGAGCAAGTCACAAACAAATGTATAAATGCACCTGGAGCTAAGTGTTCCTGGAAGGCCAGCAGGAAGGCTCAGAGAAGACCTCTCTGAAGGGGTGTCATTAAAGCTGGACCCTGATAAATATGGTGCCAGCTTGATGAGAAGCAGGAAAATCAAGAAGATGATGCATGAGAGGCCAAGAGAAAAGCCCTTGAGCAGGGAAGACATGAAGAAACTGGATGGATCCCAGACACCAGCGGGGAGGAGGCTGCTACCAGCGGCTCAACAGCACCGGCAGAGCACAGGCCCCGCGCTGTGACGTCAGGCAGAGTTCAGAAAGGGATCCCAGACAACCAAAGTCGGGAGATCCAGAAACAGAAAACTGGGCTATCTGAGGCTCCGGGAAGAGAACTCGGAGATTCAGGAAATACCACAAGGGCTGATTTTGAAGCCTGGGTGACTGGGTGCTTGCTCTTCTGAAAAGGAAACACTGATCCAGGCAGACTCCAGCAGGCAGAGCTGCAGCCTGCAGGGAATTTACAGACCCATTTGGGAGGAATTTGCCTTTATGGGCAATTCCTCTTTTTTCCCATCTCTAATTTTTTTCCTGCAAACGAATTTAGAAGTAAAATATATGAAAGTGAAAAAAACTTACATGTTACAATGTGCACCTCTTACGTATAAAGAACCATTCCCTTTGTTAGAGTACTTAAAACAAAAAACAAGAAAGATTATAAAATCGCTAAATATACCTAATGTTTCAGACTCAAGCATCCACAATTCCTTCACAGTATTTCACAAACACCTTTTCATTCTATCCTTTCCCTTCACAGTGGTGGATCCCACAGGTGCCCAATCAAGATCAAAGATTCATGCCAAATGATTTCCCTCTTTCTCAATTGATGTGTTTAGGAGAATTATGCTCTTCCTAACTCTTATTATTAACCTTTTTAATTTGTCACTTTCATTTTAATAAAACAAGGGCAAAGCACATAAACAATTCAAATGACTGTACAAATAAACCACGCTGTAAAGATAAAGATGGAAAAGCTGCTGAAATTGATCTGCTGGCTGGCGGGCCATGGTGGGATGGCTAGAAATAGTCCCTTGTTGATGTGTAGGTGGCCAAATTCACCACACAAAGAGTAGTTTGGGGGCATCAATATATGATCTTAGCAAATCCACCACAGTCGTCTCACAGAAAAGACCCAACCAGGTCAGAGGCAACTCCTGTCCTTTGGCCCACAGCAGAGGGCTGGACTCAAGGAACACTTTCCAACTACACAAGTTCATGAAATAAATCCTTGTTTTTCACTTTTGCAAACGAAAAGAAAAAAAAAAAAAAAGAAAAAAAAAATCTGGCCAGGCACAGTGGTTCACACCTGTAATCCCAGCACTTTGGGAGGCCGAGGTAGCCAGATCACTTGAGCTCAGGAGTTCGAGACCAGCCTGG
>NW_012101410.1:3982105-3988296 GCF_000951045.1 Mandrillus leucophaeus
CGAAATAAAATAGCAGGTATTACAGAAAATAAAAATGGCCCAAGGAACCTCCAAAGTAATTGAATCTACTCGTATGACCAAAATCTCCAGAAACCCCTCCAGAGAGTCCCTTCCCCTCCCCTGCAGATGCTGTAAGAGGTGCCTCGGTTGAAGTTCTGAGGGTGAGAGCTGCCCCCGCAGCTTGCAGCAGTAAGACCCTCTCTAAAGCCAAGTTCAGACTTACATTTAGTCCAGTTTCTTCTGACGGTTCCTGTACTTTTTAAGAAAGAGGGTCACTGAGAGAAGCCCAAAGCCTCAGAACAGACAGTGTAGGCAGACAGTATCTCGAGAAAGTCCTCTCCAGCTGCTAAGGTTAACGTTGGATCCAGCCCGCCACAGTCCGGAGGTGAAGAGGACCGGCGTACAGAAAACTGTCTTTCCTTATTTATGTGTGGTCTTCTGAGGCCAATTACGGAGGGTGAAAACTTTGGAAGAGAAAATCACCTTGAACCCAAGGAACAGTCCAAACGCCCATCCCCGGCCCCAGACTGACCTCGGTTATCAAGGGTGGTGAGTCCTCTTCCTTGAAAAACAGTCTGGGTTAAAGGGCATGACTGTGTCTCAGAAATAAAATACGGTTACATTGGGCAAATGGAGGACACTTGACAAAAATGCCTTCAGATGTTTAGTAAAACCAAGGTCATACAAACATTGAGTCATCACGAACAGAGCAGCCAGATCGTTCATACTTCCAAAGAAATACATCCCGTCCCTCCGCCTCTGTACCAAGAATTCGGCCAACTTGGGCATTTGCAGTTGTGCAAACCAAGTTTCATTATTTCATGGTTCAACCAAAAGGATCCGCTGCAGAAGAACACGTTCCCCCAAACAAAGGCTGCTTCTTCCCAGTTCAAGGTTCAGCTAGGCCCTGAACAAGAAATGTTAGGCAGGTATTACATCTTATTGTACCAATTCAAGCCTCAGCACCAAGTGCATGAAAAATAAGCAACAGTCCCCAAATACAGCCTGGTTGGTTGGTGCCTCTGTGCTCTCTGCTTGCAGGCTATGTAGCTAATAAAACTGGAACACTGGACGGACGCAGTGGCTCAACGCTTGTAACCCTAGTGCTTTAGGAGGCCGAGGTGGGTGGATTGCTTTAGCTCAGGAGTTCGAGACCAACCTGGGCAACATGGCGAAACCCCGTCTCTACTAAAATACAAAAGAAATTAGCCAAGCATGGTGGCGTGCACCTCTAGTCCCAGCTACTCAGGAGGCTGAGGCAGGAGAATTGCTTGAACTCAGGAGGCGGAAGTTGCAGTGAGTTGAGATTGCACCACTGCACTCCAGCCTGGAACCCTATAAACTCTTCCCATTTTGTTGTCAAGATCTGTGATCCCTTCATTCCTCATCAAAAAATGGAGAGGAAAACAAACCCAAACCATCTGCCCTCTAACTTGATGGCTTTTCTTTAATGTGAACCCAGTTAGGTTTCAAATACGTTACCATAGGCAGCATTAGGAGGGAGAGAAGTTCTAAGTCCAGGAGATCTGAGTTCTGGGTCCAAATCTATCACCAGCCCGCACAGCGTGGCTGTGAGCACCTCTCTGGATCTCAGTTCCCTCCTCTGTAAAAGGACACAATCCCACTGCATATTCCTAAGTACCTTCCATTAGGTTTTATTCCTGAAGTCTCTCGGAGAAGGCAGAAACTCGTAACTCACTGCTACTTCTTTCTGTTGCTCTGTTCCCAGGGCGGCTGTAACCAAGTGCCACAAGCTGGATGGCCCCAACAACAGAAATGTATTTCCTCACTGTTCTGGAAGCTTGAAGCCTAAAGTCCAGGTGTCAGCAGGGCTGGTCCCTTCTGGAAGCTGGGAGACAGAATCTGTTCTATGACCCTCTCTGGTGATGTCAGAATCCTTGCTGTTCCTTGGCTTGCGGAGTCATCACTCCAACCCCTCCCCTCACATTCACACAGTGTTCTCCCCTGCACGTGTGTCTGTGTCTCTTTTTTTTTTTTTTTTTTACATGGAGTCTCATTCTGTCGCTCAGGTTGAGTACAGTGGTGCAAGCTCAGCTCACTGCAACCTCCACCCCACCCCGCCGCCAGGTTCAAGCAATTCTCCTGCCTCAGCCTCCTGAACAGCTGGGATTCCAGGTACAGACTACCATGCCCAGCTAATTTTTTTTTTTTTTTTTTTTTGGAGACAGAATCTCGCTCTGTCGCCCAGGCTGGAGTACAGTGGCATGATCTCAGTTCACTGCAACCTCTGCCCTCCATGTTCAAGAGATTCTTCTGCCTCAGCCTCCCGAGTAGCTGGGACTACAGGCACGTACCACCATGCCCGGCTAATTTTTGTATTTTTAGTAGAAACGGGGTTTCACCATATTGGCCAGACTGGTCTCAAACTCCTGACCTCGTGATCCACACCAGCCCGCACAGCGTGGCTGTGAGCACCTCTCTGGATCTCAGTTCCCTCCTCTGTAAAAGGACACAATCCCACTGCATATTCCTAAGTACCTTCCATTAGGTTTTATTCCTGAAGTCTCTCGGAGAAGGCAGAAACTCGTAACTCACTGCTACTTCTTTCTGTTGCTCTGTTCCCAGGGCGGCTGTAACCAAGTGCCACAAGCTGGATGGCCCCAACAACAGAAATGTATTTCCTCACTGTTCTGGAAGCTTGAAGCCTAAAGTCCAGGTGTCAGCAGGGCTGGTCCCTTCTGGAAGCTGGGAGACAGAATCTGTTCTATGACCCTCTCTGGTGATGTCAGAAACCTTGCTGTTCCTTGGCTTGCGGAGTCATCACTCCAACCCCTCCCCTCACATTCACACAGTGTTCTCCCCTGCACGTGTGTCTGTGTCTCTTTTTTTTTTTTTTTTTACATGGAGTCTCATTCTGTCGCTCAGGTTGAGTACAGTGGTGCAAGCTCAGCTCACTGCAACCTCCACCCCACCCCGGGTTCAAACGATTCTTGTGCCTCAGCCTCCCAAGTAGCTGGGACTACAGGCACGTACCACCATGCCCGGCTAATTTTTGTATTTTTAGTAGAAACGGGGTTTCACCATATTGGCCAGACTGGTCTCAAACTCCTGACCTCGTGATCCACCCACCTCACCCTCCCAAAGTGCTGGGATTACAGGAGTGGGCCATGGCGAAATTTTTGTATTTTTAGTAGAGATGGGGTTTTGCCATGTTGGCCAGGCTGGACTCGAACTCCTGACCTCAGGTGATCCGCCTGCCTCAACCTCCCAAAGTGCTGTGATTACAGGTACCGCGCTCAGCCTCAACTTTCTAATACATGAAGTTTGGGGGACACATTCAAACCACAGCAGGAGTTCAGTAAAGCTTTTTGATTAAAAAAAAAATGACATCATCAAGAGAAGAAAAAAAAGAGAGAAAGAAAAACAGCAACAATGCTCAGTGTGGACACACCTGGCCTAAGGCATCTGGCCAGATACATGCGTGTGCTGAGCGCCCACACAGCCATGAACACACCTGGGATTCCAGGAATAGAATACCTGAAGTTACTATTCTCTAATCCCAGGGTCCCATTAGCATTGGGGAAATGGTCAGAAGAGCTAGATTCCAATTGCTGTGAGACACAGTCCTCAGTCTGGAAGCTGGGAAGTCCAAGATGGAAGGGCTGGCATCTGGTAAGGGCCTTTTTGCTCCATTATCCCATGGCGGGAAGCGGAAGGGCAAAGAGGGGAGTGGGAGAGACAGAAAGGGGGCCAAACTCATCCTTTTATAAGGAACGCACTCCCACAATCATGGCACTTACAGATCCATGAAAGTGGTGTCCCCATGACCTGAACACCTTCTATTAGACCCTAACTCCCAACACCTCCACACTGGGGATCAACGTTCTTTCTTTTCTTTTTTTTTCTTTTTGAGATGGAGTTTTGCTCTTGTTGCCCAGGCTGGGGTGCAACTCACTGAAACCTCTGCCTCCCGAGTTCAAGTGATTATCCTGCCTCGACCTCCCTGGTAGCTGGGATTACAGGTGCACACCACCACGCCCAGCTAATTTTTTTGTATTTTTACTAGAGATGGGGTTTTGCCATGTTGGCCAGGCTGGACTCGAACTCCTGACCTCAGGTGATCCGCCTGCCTCAACCTCCCAAAGTGCTGTGATTACAGGTACCGCGCTCAGCCTCAACTTTCTAATACATGAAGTTTGGGGGACACATTCAAACCACAGCAGGAGTTCAGTAAAGCTTTTTGATTAAAAAAAAAATGACATCATCAAGAGAAGAAAAAAAAGAGAGAAAGAAAAACAGCAACAATGCTCAGTGTGGACACACCTGGCCTAAGGCATCTGGCCAGATACATGCGTGTGCTGAGCGCCCACACAGCCATGAACACACCTGGGATTCCAGGAATAGAATACCTGAAGTTACTATTCTCTAATCCCAGGGTCCCATTAGCATTGGGGAAATGGTCAGAAGAGCTAGATTCCAATTGCTGTGAGACACAGGAAAGGACGAGGAACCTAGTGGTCCCAGGGAGACAGATCACTGGAAGCACAGCTAGTGACTCCCCAACTAAGTGGTCTCCTAGAATTTTAATAATAGCATAGGAAAGGGCTTTGAAAATCACACACAACTCCTACAGGAAGGCTCACAACCCATTTGGGTTGTTCTCCTATGGAAAGGCTTTTCTGTAGAGTTAGAATTATGAGGACAGGATTTTATTCTGACACTTCCCCAAAGCCTTTTGGAAATCACGCGTTCACGTGCAACATTGTTATGTAAGCTGCCACATCCAGCTCCTTTGCTTTGGGCAGAAATATTCTCAACACACCCTATGGACACTGGTTATCTGATGCTGGTTGAGAGCCTGTGACTGACGCTCATGCGTCTAACAAAAGCACAGAATAGGGAGGAGAATAAAAGGGTCCCCTGTGGCAAGTAGTTTAGGAACACGTGTCCAGGACAATTCAGCTTACAGATGAATGACTAATTAAACATACTGAATGAACACAGTGGGCCCACAAGAGAAGGTTTATTGAATTGAATGGAGGAATCTAAGGTTCAGAGAGGTACACAGCTGGTTAGAAACCAGATTAGCAATAAAACCCCGATCTCCTAACACCTAGTTCAATGCTCGGTACAGCATCCAGGCTTTATCTCTCACCAATTTGTGTAAAACGAAGCGGCACTCACACCCTCTCCTGCCCAGCACAGCATCTCGTATGCATGACATACAGCGAGGTGTACAATGACGATTTCTTCATGTGTCTGTGTCTCCCACTAGACTGGAAATTCCTGGAGGACAGGGACTATACCTTCATCATTCGGCTTCCCTGATGCCTAGCATAAGCCTGTTTACAAGCATGGAATCAACATTAGCTGGATGAATGAACAAGTTATGAAAAGGTTTAGGGAACCATACAGGAGTGGTGTAATTGCCTTATTACTACTTATTAATATTAGTATTAATATTTCGGGAAAAAAATGCCTGCCCAATATAAACTGATCTCTAAGGCTGAGGGGGAAGTTTTGTTTTGTTTTTTTTTGTTTGTTTGTTTTTGTTTTTTGAGACAGAGTTTTGCTGTTGTTGTCCAGGCTAGAGTGCAATGGCGTGATCTCGGTTCACCGCAACCTCTGCTTCCTGGATTTAAGAGATTCTCATGCCTCAGCCTCCCGAGTAGCTGGGATTACAGGCATGCGCCACCACGTTCAGTTAATTTTGTAAGGGGGAAGTTTTAAAGTAAGTCAAAGAACCAATGATAATGAATATAGCGTTTATTAAGACAGACAGTTAAGTAAAAAATTTTCTAACAGTCTTCCAGTCACACTTGTCACTGCTTCTGGGAAATATGCAAACTCTCCACATAACATCAGCACCAAGAAGCAGATCAGGTCCTTTTCTGACCAGGAAGGATCTGTGTGGATTTCATCAATGGCTAAATACTAATAGGCAGGTCATGCAAAATAGTGCGCAGAGACTCACCCAAAGGCTAAAATTCAAGGACATTCTGAGTAATCAATGATTACTTAAAGGTTAAAGCATACTCTCAAAGACTTAAGCACATTTTCAGAAGTTACAAACAGAAATGACAAATCACGGCCGGGCGCGGTGGCTCAAGCCTGTAATCCCAGCACTTTGGGAGGCCGAGACGGGCGGATCATGAGGTCAGGAGATCGAGACCATCCTGGCTAATACGGTGAAACCCCGTCTCTACTAAAAAATACAAAAAACTAGCCGG
>NW_012101410.1:3989511-3996684 GCF_000951045.1 Mandrillus leucophaeus
GCTAAATGATGAGAACACATGGACACATAGAGGGGAGCAACAGACACTGGGGCCTATTGGAGGGTGGAGAGTGGGAGGACGGAGAGTATCAGGAAAAATAACTATTGGTTACTAGGCCTAGTACCTAGGTGCTGAAATTATCGGTACAACAAACCCCCGTGACATGAGCTTATCTATATAACAAACCTGCACACGTATCCCCCAAACCTAAAATAAAATTTAAAAAAATAAAAAAATAAAAGAATCCCTGCCGTGGAGACTGGGGCTCTGCAAGAAACTCTAGGGCATCAGAAGGAAGCACTTGACTCCTTTGTCTGTGTTGTGACTAGACTCAGAAATGTCTGAGGGCCCCCTACCACCTTAGGCTTCTTGGCACTCAAAACCCCCCAGTCTAGCTCAGCCCACCTTCCCAAACTTACTTCCCTCTCTATCCCACAGTGACCCTTTGCTTTAGCCAATTAGAGTAAAGGAGGAGCAAGGAAGTGTCAGACCTTAGCTAAAAATATCTGGCTGTGTCAACTTAGCAAACCACTGAACCTCTATGAGCCGCAGTTTCCCCATCTGTAAAAAGCATATGATACCTGCTTTACAGTTGTTAAAAAGATGTAAGACCATGGATACAAATGCCTCACACAACTCCAAACAGCACCCAACAGGTCCTATGGAAATGTCACTTCCTACTTTCACACTCAGTCTTCCCCCTTATGTGTGTCTACCTCTGTGTCCAAGCCACGTCTGATGACCCAATGGACCCCCTCTCTCCCGTCACCAGCCCCGGTCTGACTATCCTGAAGGAACCAGCTTAATAAAATTCTGTCTTCTCTTCAGGATTCTTCCAATGGCACTGGTAAACCTTAGGAGTCCCTTTCTCCTTTGGCTTCCCCAACCACATAATTCTGGCCATTGCCCAATCCCTTGGCGACTGGCAGAAGCCACTCTGTAGCCTTCCCGGTCTCTTTTTATTTTGTTGAGTATCTTCCACCAGAGTTTTGTCATCCCCAGTCCCCAGGATGGAGTAATTACATTTTCCCCCATTTTGAAAATAACAATGCAGTGATGCGAGCTAGTGCACAACAGTCAGTAAGAACTATTACCAAACCTCCTGATCCTGACTATTAGGACAACTTGTATTGGAAAGGTGACATTTATTTCTGTCCGGATCGGGGGCTAGAGTTCATAATTTCCGGTAATCACTCAACCCTGTGATTACGGGCACTCTGAGGGCAGCCGACAGGGAGAAGTAGTCACCAAAGAAAAACTTTGCTAGTTTGGGAACTGCCAGCCCCCAATTTATAAACTGCAATGAAAGAAAGATGAAGGCACCATGGAGATGACAAGAAAAGGGAGGTTCAAGATAGTCCCAACGTTCTCTGGCATGTTAATCCTCATCACCCAGAAGAGGTATTCTGAGGGGACAGAGGGAAGAAGAAAGCACAAAATATTCCAAAGTTCCTTATTACTTTCCTTTTCATTAGTACTGGGCTGGGCATGGTGGCTCAACATCTGTAATCCCGGTACTTTGGAAGGCTGAGGCGGCCAGATCGCCTGAGGTCAGGAGTTCAAGACCAGCCTGACCAACATGGAGAAACCCTGTCTCTACTAAAAATACAAAATTGGCCGGGCATGGTGGTGCATGCCTGTAATCCCAGCAACTCAGGAGGCTGAGGCAGGAGAATTACTTGAACCCGGAAGGCAGAGGTTGTGGTGAGCTAAGATCGCGCCATTGCACTCCAGCCTGGGCAACAAGAGCAAAACTCCATCTCAAATCAATCAATCAATCAATAAAATGTCTTCAAATGATCAAAGGCTTTCCTGAATTTTTTTTTTGTTGCAGATATGTTTGAGACTCAAGCCCCAGCCCAACCCCAGATGAAGGGATTGTCCGAGCAGCTATCTTGATCAGGGGGACCAGCCCCTGTTCTGACCAGAGCTGAGCGCCTGGCCCAGGAAAAGGACAAGTCCTAGTGTCTAAAATGATGACAAAGACAAGCCACAGAGATGATGGTGCTGACGCCGCTGGGCACTGGGACCATCACCTCACAGGGACTGGCACCAATATACCAGCAGAACAAGCCAATGGCGAGAGAAGGTAGGAATCAAGATCACACAGAGGGAGCTGGGCTGCAAAGAGAAGGCTAGAACAGATCCTCAGAGAAAGGCAGAGATGACCGTCCACGTGGCTGCAGAGGAACAGAGGAGGCAGGTCCAATGGCCGTGGACCCCAGATATGCTTTGTTGCTCTCTGACACTGCTCCTGCTCCATGGGACTGGCTGCTATGTTTTTGGGACAAGTACCCTTTTACTTAAGCCAACTCAGGTGACTCTCTTGTCCTTGTAACCAAATGTACCCTTGACTATAACATTCTCCTTTGAGCTAAACTAAATAAATTCTGCTAGGAGATCCCGCTTATAATCTATTTCAACTGACAGCGACTACTTTTGTCTGATTTATTACAGCTGCAAGCCCTTCCTTCTAGAAGGGGGAGGGGCTGCGATCTCTTTTAAAGCTAGACCAATTTTACACTGGCAGGGGCCGTGTGTGCGGCTCTACATTACAGCGCCCTACAGGATGCATCTAAACTAGTTTGGTCAGCTTATCCATTCCCTGAAAGCAAGGAAGCCGCCACATCAGTAACTCCGTTGCTAAGGCAACTGCTTACTTTCCATATCAACTGCAAACTCGTTGCTATGGAGACACATATACAAGAAAAATTCCTCTTTCCAGCCAGGGACCAGATGGCAGAGAACTCACAGAAGCCATGGGTTAGGGGGCTTTGCTAAGTGAGATGTTTACTGGAGTACATTTCTCTCCTGATATCAGAGATGTAGCTACCCCGAGCACATTTAGAAGTTGCACCCTTGGTACAAAAGTAAAGGTTTGTTCTCTTCTGCCTGCAAAACTACAGCTAGTAACTAGAGGTAAGTCATTGTTGAAATAATTCTGAGACGGTCTCCCTCTAAATGTAAACCTCTTTTGTTTTTATTCTCCATGCTGAATATACCCCAAAATGAATTTCCTAGTCAAACACTAATGGAAATATAATTTCCTGTAAGAACTGAAATAGAAGTTTGATTTCACTTTCTTTTTGATTGAGAGGTAATCCAGAAATCCCTTTATTTTCCAACACCTATGCACTGTGTTTCAGATTTATACCTCCACCCGAACGTCTCCACAGAGCTTGAAACTCGTATAGCAAACTTCCTGACAGCTGCACTTAGATGTCCGCAAACCATCTCCAATTTAACATGGTTAAAAGAGAATGTTGGCACTAATCCTCATCCAATTTCCCAACCCAAATTTGCCCACACATCTTCATCTGCAACCCCTGACCCTGGTTCAAGCTAGCATCGCTCCCACCATCTCTCTCTTGCACCACTGGAACAAGCCCCAGAGAGGTATTTCCCCCTCCTGTCCTTTTAGACATAAGATTCTCCCCTTTCTAATACACTAACTGCGAGCCTTCTTTCTGTGCCTTGGACATTTTGAGTCATTGCCGCCTCAGGGCCTTTGCACTTGCTGTTTTCTCCACCCAGATCTTTGCACGGCTGCATCCCTCTTGCCATTCAAGGCATGGCCTAGTCAGACCCCTCTGAGAAGTCTCCCACCCTCCTCCCCACTCCTCTCTAGTACATTATCCTGTTTTATTATCTTCATTGCATGTAACACAGTCTGGTACATTACCTACCCTGTTCCACGTAGGGAACTATCATTTACCACTTGCCTCCTCCTCCTCCCCTACCCTCACTGCTACCCTATGGAAGGTCTAGGAGAGCAGCCAGGGACCCGTCAGAGGTCACCACTATATCCTCAGCACCAGAACAGTGCCTGGCACTCCACGAACAAGGGTACATTAATGAATCACTGCTGAAAATGCTTCTAAAATGACTGAAGCCACTTATTTTCACAAATACAGAGTCTAATTTTTACTTTGCAAGCTAAGGGCCAGGCATAATGGCTCATGCCTGTAATCCCAGTACTTTTGGAGGCTGAGGCGGGCGGATCACTTGAGGTCAGGAGTTCAAGACCAGCCTGGCCAATATGGTGAAACCCCGTCTCCGCTGAAAATAGAAAAATTAGCTGGACATGGTGGCGTGAGCCTGTAATCCCAGCTACTCGGGAGGCTGAGGCAGAAGAATCGCTTGAACCCAGGAGGCAGAGGTTGCAGTGAGCTGAGATCATGCCACTGAACTCCAGCCTGGGCGACAGAGTGAGCCTTCATCTCAACAGCAACAACAACACCACTAGGTATTCTGCAAGACCTCAGAACCATAGCTGCAAACACCAGTTCTCAATTTTACAAGCTTCGAAGGAATTCAGCACACAGTGCAGTATTCCAGGAGTACCTACTGTGATGCTATGCCTCACCTCTGTGCCAGGCTGCCTGTACCTCGATTCCTAGAGATTCGGGACTTTTCTTCCCCCTCTACTATAGCCATGATCAGAGTCAGCGCTCACATGACTTGGCCTTCTAAAAACAAAGCATGTGCACATGTTCTGCTAGGTGGGTGTTTTCTGTCTAATGACATTAGTTAAATCACTTATCAGTCCTGTCCCTAGAGGAGGACAGTCACAGCCTTCTATAAGGCACTTCACAGAACTCCAATAAACAGAAGGAGACACTGAACTCGACCCCACGGGGCCCAGAGGGAAATCCCACACACCCTGTGAGGACCAAAGGAAGAAAAGGAAGGGTAATTGGAGAGCTTTTTCCCCTGGGAAGCATATAGCCTCTCTGCCTGTATTTACTGTCTCCTGCTGAGTTCACAAGCAAAGGTACTCAAACAAGCACACACACACATATACACAAATCAAAGACTTCATCCTGTTCATAGAACTGTCTGTAATCTTACATAGCAACCCATCAAGTTACTACTAAAAGAACGACTTCACACTACTATCTTCAACCATCTATTTCCTTGCTTTTCTTCTTATCATCCTTGGCACGGACTACATCTTCACCTCAATCAAGCTATCGCTTTTGATGACATTAAATGCAATTTAACCAGAATATCTTAAAGCAAAACCTTGGTTATTTGGAATGTTTAAGAAATGGGTCAGCATCTCTGCTTTACTTAAGTTACGAATGCAATTTAAAGTTTTCCGTTTAGCATCCTAGCTCCTCCAACAAGTCCCTATTCTTATATACATAACCTTCCAGCCACCACCTCTCTCCATCCTTTCCTCTGACGCTGTTCCAACACATCTAGACCTCTGTGGCAGAAAGTTCCAAGTTTGCTTGGCAACGGAACTAACATTTAACTTGGGGTTCCAATGGATCAGGCAAAAAAGTCCATTTCCCAGGCTTCCTTGCAGGCTACAGCCAATAAGATCAAAGCAGAGGGTGGGGTTTCTGGGAAAGCCCCTTAAAACCCGAAGTCAGCAAGACTCTCTCCTGTCCTTCCCTGCACTCACCTTCTTGCTTCCTAAAATGGGAACATGCTAGCTGATGCCATCTTGGACCATGAGAAGACTGAGAATGGAAATGCACAATGCCCTGAGAACAGCAGAGAAGAGAGAAGGTGCGTCTCTGTCTAGCTCCTCAAGACTTACTTCATGTAATGGAGAAATATGTCCCTAGCTTGTTTAAATCATTGTTAATTGGTTTTCTACAATAAACAGTCAAGCCTCCATCTGATCAATCCATCCTTGGAGGTCTAATGCTCATTCCCACACCCGAAGAATGCTTTGTTAGCAGCCTATTCAAGTGAACATGAGGAATATTCAAAAGTCGCCCATCCCTATCTTTTAGCTTCCCCAGTGCCCCTCTTTGGGGAAGGGAAGCCAGCCTAACTTTGAATGATATCAATCTCACACTGATGGGCACACATCCAGTACTTACGGTAACTTACTCTTTTTTATTTTGCATTATGTTTCCTGCTTCCCTGGAATGTAAACTACTAAGAGTACAAAAAGCAAGAATCAAATCATACTTTTTTTTAACAATTTTTTGTTGTTGTTGAAGTCATGGTCTCACTCTGTCTCGTCCAGGCTGGAATGTAGTGGTGCGATCATGGCTCACCGTAGCCTCCACCTCCTGGGTTCAAGCGACTCTCCAGCCTCAGTCTCCTGAGTAGCTAGGACCACAGGCGCATGCCACCACGCCTAACTAATATTTGTATTTTTTGTAGAGACAGGGTTTGACCATGTTGCCTAGGCTGGTCTCGAACTCCTGAGCTCAAAGTGATCCGCCCTGCCTCGGCTTCCTGAAGTACTAGGATTACAGGCGTGAGCTACCACGCCTGGCCTAAACTTGTAAGTTTCAAATAGGTCAGAGTGCCAACTTCCTATGTTATTTACTGCAGAGGATTATCCTGCAGCCAAAATGATTTCAAGGGGAAATCCCAGCCCAACGGGGAAGGTTCTGAAAACCATTTCTTGCTGGTGGATATACAGGCAGTACATCAATGAAGTATCTGGTAGACCTATCCAGGTGCCTCAAAGCTCTACCAAAGAGAATGCAACATTTTCTCAATAGGAAACAGGGGGAGATACTAGACAGATACACTGATAGGGCCCTCGGGCCCAGAAGCTTTCCCAGCAGCCTCAGACAGACCCCCATCCAAGTGAATGGCATCTTCCTGGCCAAGTCACTGTAGGGAGTAGAAAGGTAGTGTATCCATGCAGAGCCAGAAAAGCAACGATGTGAGACAGAAAACAGAGAATACAAAGGGCATACAGCAGTGGAGTAAGAGCTTCTGCTAGAGAAGTTCCGCTAGCGAGAGGGAGACTCTATGGGGAGGGCTCGCTGGACCATGAGTGCCTTACAGGCAGTGGCCATGGTACATTCAATTCTGTATTATTTTAGCACGTAGTATAGTAGGTACTTTAAAAAGTTTGTTGAACAAATGAATGAATGAGCAGACAAATGAAAAGTCTGCCAGAGCAAGACAACAGAAATGTGGTCCCACCCAAGACACCTAATGCCTGGAAGAAAAAGGAATGAAGAGTCCAGAAGGAATAAATCGGCAAGATGGGGCCAGGCACGGTGGCTCACACCTGTAATCTCAGCACTTTGGGAGGCCAAGGCAGGCAGATCACGAGGTCAGGAGTTTGAGACCAGCCTGACCAACATGGTGAAACCCCATCTCTACTAAAAATACAAAAATTAACTGGGCATGGTGGCATGCACCTGTAATCCCAGCTACTCAGGAGGCTGAGGCATGAGAATAAGC
>NW_012101410.1:3997957-3999366 GCF_000951045.1 Mandrillus leucophaeus
CACTGCAACCTCTGCCTCCTGGGTTCAAGCGATTCTCCTGCCTCAGCCTCCCGAGTAGCTGGGATTACAGGCACCCGCCACCAGGCCTGGCTACTTTTTGTATTTTTAGTAGAGACAGGGTTTCACCATGATGGCCAGGCTGGTCTTGAACTCCTGACCTCAAATGATCCCTCCTCCTCCTCCCCGCCCCCACCACCCCACCCCCGGTCTTGGCCTCCCAAAGTGCTAAGATTACAGACGTGAGCCACCACACCTGGGTGCAACCTCATTTTCAAAACTGCCTTTGAAAAAGAATCTCATCTACTGAGAGTAAACGTGAAGAGAACAGCAAATTAGAGGGAGAATTTGTATAAACAGTGTACATGCAGGGAGAAAAGCTTCTGCACTTGGCTCTGATGCCACTGAAGGGGTCCTACGAGGCAGGGAGTCAGGACAGAGCCTGGAAACCGGAAGCTGAGCAGGCAGTTGTGTGCTCTGTGCAGATGCAAGAACTTTACATGTACGACAATTGAGCCCCATCTCAACAGTACAAAAATATACTCTGTATTTGCCTTTCTCTATCTTGTACCCCCAGAGTTAATTCTGGGTTTATTTGGGTTATTTCAATCCCCTATAACCCATAGTCATAGGCTATTTAAAGGAAGCACAGAGAGATCATCTACAATGTCTGCTATACTGAGAAGGCATGGGCAAGCACCAGGGGTAAGCACATGCCCTTCAGAATTGGAGGGAACAGGGCCAGGCATGGTGGCTCACACTTGGGAGGATCACTTGAGGACAGAAGTTCAAGACCAGCCTGAGTGACACGGCGAGACCCCATCTTTACTAAAAGTGTATTATTTTTGGAGACAGGATCTAGCTCTGTCACCAAGCGATCTTCCCAACTTAGCCTCCTGAGTAGCTGGGACTACAGGTGTGTGCCACAACCCCCAGCTAATTTTTTTATCTTTTGCAGAGATGCAGTTTCATCACGTTGCCTAGGCTGGTCTCAAACTCCTGGGCTCAAGTCATTTGCCTGCCTCGGCCTCCCAAAGTGCTGGAATTACAGGTATGAGCCACAGTGCCCAGCCCTACAAAAAAAAAACAAAACTCAAAATTAGCTGGATGTGGTGGCATGCACATGTATTCTCAGCTACTTGGGAGGCTGAGGCAGGAGGATCACTTGAGCCCAGGAGTTCAAGGTTGCAGTGAGCTATGATGCCAGTGTACTCCAGCCTGTGTGACAGAGAGACCCTGTCTCAAAAATAAATTAAATAAATAATTTTTTTTAAAAAAAAGAATTGGAAGGAATTAGGATGAACTCATGTTCTACACTTACTAGCTGTGCAACTTCTAGCAAGTTACTTAACCACTCAGGGCTTAACTCATCATCTATTTTAAGAAAGAAAATAATAGGGCCTACTTCATAG
>NW_012101410.1:4002561-4003600 GCF_000951045.1 Mandrillus leucophaeus
AGGCAGGAGAATGGCGTGAACCCGGGAGGCAGAGCTTGCAGTGAGCTGAGATCGCGCCACTGCACTCCAGCCTGGGCAACAGAGCGAGACTCCTTCCGTCTCAGAAAAACAAAAGCAAAAACAAAAAAAACCGGCAGTATGGGTCAGGGAGGTGCACTTTCTTGGGATCACAGAGGATGCTGGTATGAATGGCTTCCTATTCCAGGGCCTGTGACAAGGGAGTATTTTTATTTCTGGCCCTTCAGAGACCCTGGTAAACTCTCAACCTTCTGAGGTGACATAGCCTATAGCACAGACGGCAGAAAGCAGCCCGCCTGGCAGTGGGCACCAGTGAGAAGGAGGCCATCCTCAGGCAGAGCATTTCCAACGCTGGGCAAGGCAGCCCCAGGTCGAGGATGAAGAGAATTGTCACTTCACCCAGAGACCTCAGAGGAGTCTCACACACATTACAAAATTACACATTCCACCCACCCAGTGTTACACTAATTCTTAGGAATTTACACATCTGAACCAGATCACACTGTCTTCCAATGTGCATTATTTATCCAAAAAATAATAATAATAAGTTATCTCTTCCTCCTAAAAGAACCATCAATGAGACAGGTAGGTTGACTGGTATCACGGGAAGGGGAAATGCTCTTGATTCTGCATTCACAACACCAAGAAGAAAAACCTAGAAGCAACTGCTTACATGGGGTGCTGACACATAGAGGTGCAACCTCAGTTTCTTTTTTGGTTGTTGTTTTTCTTTTTGAGACAGAGTCTCACTCTGTCACCCAGGCTGGAGTGTAGCGGCGTGATCTCCGCTCACTGCAACCTCTGCCTCCTGGGTTCAAGCGATTCTCCTGCCTCAGCCTCCCAAGTAGCTGGGATTACAGGCACCCGCCACCAGGCCTGGCTACTTTTTGTATTTTTAGTAGAGACAGGGTTTCACCATGATGGCCAGGCTGGTCTCGAACTCCTGAGCTCAAAGTGATCCGCCCTGCCTCGGCTTCCTGAAGTACTAGGATTACAGGCGTGAGCTACCACGCCTGGCCTA
>NW_012101410.1:4008005-4015135 GCF_000951045.1 Mandrillus leucophaeus
AAAAAAAGAATTGGAAGGAATTAGGATGAACTCATGTTCTACACTTACTAGCTGTGCAACTTCTAGCAAGTTACTTAACCACTCAGGGCTTAACTCATCATCTATTTTAAGAAAGAAAATAATAGGGCCTACTTCATAGGGTTTAGTGAGGAAGAAATCAGATACTGCATATGGAAAGCACAAAGCAAGCATGCCTATATTTATAAGCTAAAATTGTATTTAAAGCACTCAGCTCTGGATATAATAAACATACTTTTGTACAGTGTTTCCTTTATAAACCCTTTGATGACAATGTTTTTTGTTCAAGTAGCAAGAGGAAAGGTTAAAAAAAAAAAGGCACAGAAATAGAAATACACACATACCTTATAATCCAGCCTGGAAAAAAATAACTGCAGTCTACTTCTCATTTACAAGTAGTCAGAGAGGTTAGTACATGCTAATCTTACACTCCTAAGTAAGACCTGTATTTAGGGAGTGTAAAACTTAATCCCAGACATTAAAACTCTACCTTAATTGATTTAGGCACAGATCATCCATAGACGAAATGGAAAAAAAAAAAAAAAAAAAAAAAAAAAAACTAATGAGCAACTTTATAGAGTAGGGAACAGTGACCTCACATGAACCCATGGCTCAATCTCAGCTTCCTCAAGAGGGGGATGACCAGGCTTTTGGAAGTGATATATCAGGAAGGACACAGGGCAACTCAGAATGTAATCCAGAATGTGACCCAGACGTTCGTACTTCCTTCCATTTCACAGCAAATAGGAGAGAGACAAGCAAGTTACATGAAATCACAAGGAAGTAAACAGAATGCAAGTACTGTATAGCGTAAGCCATGGGTCTCTTGTAACACGGAAGGGAATGAAAAAGGAAAGAGGGCACAGGAGTGCTGCAGACTGACACAGACAGGAAACATCACAAAAGGCACTGCAGGAACCACATTTGGACCCTAATTCAAACAAACATTTTGTAAACAAGGATATCTGAATATGGACCCGGTATTAGGCAACACCAAATAATTGTTCATTTTGTTAGGCGGGACTTTAGCATGGTTATTATGTAAGAAATTGTCAATTATTCTTATGCATACTGAAATGTTTGAATTGTAAATGTCATTTGCTTCAAAATACTTCAGCAAGGCTGGGTGCAGTGACTCATGCCTATGATCCACAGCACTTTGGGAGGCTGAGGCAGGAGGATTGCTTGAGACCAGGAATTTGGGACCAGCCAACAACATGGCAAAACCCTATTTCTATGAAAGATACAAAAAAAATAATAACAATAATTAGTCAGGCATGGTGGTGTGCACTTGTAGTCTCACCTTTGGAGGCTGAAGGCTAAGGCTTGAGCCTGGGAGTCTGAGGCTGCAGTGAGCCATGATTATGCTACTGTGCTCCAGCCTGGTCAACAGAGTGAAACCCTGTCTCAGAACAAAAAACCAAAAAACAACTTCAGAAATAGCAACAACAAAGAAGAATAAATAAAAGAAGTATGACAACCCTTTGTCAACTGCTGAATCAGGATGTGTGTTATGGGGGTATATCAAGTCATTATACTATTCTCTGTGTGTTTGAAAATTTCCGTGATTCAAAAATAAAAATAAAACTCTTATCTTTTGAAGTCCTTTAAGAGATAAAACGAAAGCCAGACTGTCTCTTTTGCCTTGACTGACTCATTCATGAGAACATGCTCTTGATGAAATCTCAGCAACTGCGAAGACCTCATGAGGGCACCTACTTCAGGGATTCTCAACCTGGCTGCACACTGGGAACACCTAGGAAGCTCGACAGAACTACCAGTTTTCCCACCTCACGCCTAATGCATCACCATCTCCAGAAAGGGGCCCGAGAAAATGGGAATTTTTTTTTTTCTTGAGAGAGGGTCTGGCTCTGTCACCTAGGCTGAATCTCAGCTCACTGCAACCTCCCCCTCCCTGGCTCACGCCATCCTTCCATCTCAGCCTCTAGAGTAGCTGGGACTACAGGAGTATGCCACCACGCTCAGCCAATCTTTTTTTTTGTATTTTTTGTAAAGACAGGGTTTCACCATGTTCCCCAGGCTGGTCTCAAACTCCTGAGCTCAAGCAATCCTCCCGCCTTGGCCTCCCAAGGTGCTAGGATTACAGGTGTGAGTCACCGTGCCCGGCTGGGAATTGTTTTTTTAAGTGCCACAGGTGACTCTGATGCAATCTAGTATGTTTCCTCCCCAACATGCCAGCCAAACAATTGTCCAGCAGGGTATGTGTTCCGAGCCCTCAGGGACAAGGATCACACAGGATGCCTCATTTTCACTGCTACGTCAAGCCTAACCGTATTCTTCACTTTCAGAAGAAAATTAAAAGTGGAATAGCTAATTCACTGCATACAACTTGCAAGGTTTCAATTTTCCCGTTCAATTTAAGGTATTTCTCACCAACATTCAGGTGCATTTAGTCACTGTGTTGAAGGCAACTTCAATGTGGGAGCTCCCGCCAAATAAAATCTCATGGGAAAAAACAAGTTTACCCATAGAGGTAAAGGAGCTTTCACTGGGCAGAATATCAGGGAGAATGCCGTAGTAGCAAACCCCAAGTGACTGGGCCACGTCAATGCCCTGGAAGGACCTGGGTGTACCTGAGCATACCTGGGAGCCTGCACCTCTCACAGCAGCCAGCAGCTGGCCTGGGGGAACCCAAGAAAGAGGAGCAAAGTGGAAAAACTCACACCTCTTGCTTTGTTCTCACAGAATCGCAAATGCTGGGAGCAAACTCCCAACCACAAAACTGACTGGCATTTGATCAGAAACGTGTCAATACAGGTCAGGATGGCTGGGAAGCCAGAACTGAACCTTTCATAACATTAACAATCTCAGGTCTTTAAAACCATTCTCTTTCAACAAGTGCTATCTGAATTTATCCGGACTGACGACCTTCACTCCTGGAAAACATGACTCCCAGAATCCAGCGGTGGGGGGTTGCATGGGGGGAGAACAGCTCCTCCCGGTGTGCCTCAACACACGGCATCCAACACCCACTTGTCACTCCCAAGGCTGACTGATGAATAATGCTCCCGAGTCTTGTTGCACGCTTTGGCGTTGGTCTTTTCTAACGTTTCAGAGTGTGCATTTGCTAAATTACTTTTATGTGCACCGGCATTATGTCAAACACGAAGATTCAGGCATGCAGGAACTTGCAGACTCGTTTTACACCAAACTAAATGCCCTGTTTGTTGCTTTATCACTGCCATGCGGCTTTGGGGGACCTGAGCAGCACTTTCTTCTCCACGTTCTGTCTGGAATTGCATTCGGAGACTTTCCGTTTCTTGCCACAAAGACCCACCTATACAGAAGCTTTAAATACCACAGACTTGGTTCTTTACAGAGGAGCAATGAATGTCCTCTAAGCTCAAAGAATAATCTTAAAGCGCTCAAAAGAGCCAAGTCCAGAGGTGGCTCCCCAAATGCCCAACCTGAGATACAGAGGAAGGAGAAAGAGCTTCATGGTCACGGAAATTCCTCTCCCTGATTAAAGGGACTCACTTTGATGGTTACAGCTACACAAAAATAAGGACCTGAGGAGGAGGGGCCCAAAAACTTATGAATATTCAGATCTGCACGCTCGACCCAGGCATCATTTGCACCAGTGATCAAAGTAAATCCCTCCTTAGTGCCCACATCTTTCCTCCCAGGCAACACCCCTCCCCAAGCCCTGCGTCCCCACCCCCCAGCTCAAACAGAAACTGAGTGAAGAGCATTTGCACACAAACACGTCCAATTTGAGCAAGGAGCAATAGGGCTAGGCCACTTCCTGATTCATACTCTCCCATGCCAAAGACAATGAGAATATTCTCACGCTCAAGATTCTACGTGAAACAGTGACATGCTGCCAGAAAGAAATTAAAGGCCCCAGCCCTGCCCAGCCACTGACCCCACACAATGGTGGTCCTGCATCCAAACCTGAACTTCAAAAAGAGGGAGAACCAGAACTCCAGCTGCACACAGCAGCATCATTTCAACACACAAAGCGGGAAAACACAGTCACATGAAAACTTAGTGGAGGGAACTTTTTCTGGCCATTTATCTTAACTGTGGCTGCATTACTTTTCAGGACTCAAAGTCAGATCACAATTTTGTTGTCCACTTCTTAACGGTCGCCCAATTTCTACTAAACCTATTACATTCCTTAAAACAAAACTAGGCCAGGTGTGGTGGCTCATGCCTGTAATCCCAGCGCTTTGGGAGGCCAAGGTGGGTGAATCACTTGAGCCCTGAAGTTTAAGACCAGCCTGGGCAGCATAGCGAGACACCATCTCTACAAAAAGTATAAAAATTAACAGGGCATACATCTGTGCTCCCAGCTCCTTTGAAGGCTGAGATGGGAGGATCACTTAAGCCCAGGAGGTCAAAGCTGCAGTGGGCTGGGATCATACCACTGCACTCCAGCCTGGGTGACAGAGCAAGACCCTGGTCTCAAAAAAAAAAAGAAACGAAAGAAAAGAAAAAAGAGAAAGAAAGCAAATTATTAAAATCATCTTTTCACTGACCATGAAGTACAAACTATGGCTGTAAAGCAGGGGTCCCCAACGCAGGCTGTGTACCAATCAGTGGCCTGTTAGGGACGGGGGAGGGGGGGGGGCGCACAGCAGGAGGTGAGCATCGCCAACCTGAGCTCCGCCTCCTGTCAGATCAGCTGCAGCATTTGATTCTCATAGGAGCACAAACCCTACTGTGAACTGTGCATGTGATGGATCTAGGTTGCATGCTTCTTATGAGAATCTAATGACTGATGATCTGAAGTGGAACAGTTTCGTACCAAAACCATCCCCCCTGGCCCTCCACAAAATGGGTCCCTAATGCCAAAAACACTGGGCACCTCTGCTTTAAAGTCAATATTAAACCATTTTAAAGACAGTCTCTAATGGGACCCTCACTCTGAGCCAGGAATTTCAAAGTTGTCACTTATATAGACACCAGATTTCATGACAGTCACCTGGGCAATTCATGCCTGTTTAGTCTTGGAGTGTAAGTATACTCAAGTCTCTTCCCAATGTTCATCACTGTCTACTTATTCCAGAGCACTGGAGAAATTTCCCTCCTCCTTGTTCATATTCAGGGAAAAAAAAGAAACACCATTTTTCTCTAGCCCGTGGTGGCAGTTTTTCTCAAATACATATATATACACATACTTCACGGTTAATGGCTGCCCTTGGAATACTGACCTTTGTTACGACTCTAAAACCAAAGTGAACCATCCACACTGAGGGATGATAACTGAGAACCAAACAATTCTGCAAACCACCGTTTTATCTTTATGGAAACCCTATCAGTGGGAAACCCTCAAATAGTACAAACGCTAATAAACAGCACATAACTAATAGGCTTGGGGAAAGGAAATTCTTTAAAATTATCTAAATGAATTAAATAGAATAAAACCTACTTACAACTGCTACTTTAATGTGGTGAATAGAAATTCATTTTTAATAGAGAAAAATTTTAAATTAAAAAAACAAAACAAAAAAACAAACCTTGGGTTCCAGACACAGAGGCTTACCTGACTCCTCTCTTTGTCCACTTTCTTAAAACACTTATTCAGTGACAAATTGTGTCTCACGGAGTTTTTCCACCCAGTAGGTGCATTTGCAAAATACGGAAAATGTTCCAAGATCCAGTTGTAGATATCCTTCACTGGCAGGCGCTTGGTCGGAGAGTCCTCGATGGCCATAAATATGAGGCAGCTGAAGGAGTAGGGGGGTTTGCAGTTAGGGTTCTGCCTGGCATCGTAGGGCATGTCAGAGTGGGCGGGGGACGGGGGGGTGTCATCGTCCAGGTCCTGGACGGGGCTGACACTCCTGAGGACCGACTCCCCAAAGCTCTTCAGCAAGTTCTTGCTCTCGTGCAGCCAGTTCAGGTTGGTCAGCTCTTCATCTTCCATGGCCCCCTCTTCTAATCGGATGTCAGGCAGAGAAAAGTCGAGGTCATCGTCTTCCTGAAGGGCCTTGGAGAAACCGCTGCCCCGGTAACACTGACTCAGTCCACTGGAGACACTAATTCCTGAGCTTTCTGGCTTCTTACTGGGAGGCATGACTGGACCCATTTACGTGAAGGCTCCTAGTAAAGACATCACAAAGAAATGATGAGCTGGCGAGGCCCAAAACAGAAAGGCAGACTGTGCCCCTCTGACTCTGTTGCCTCCCACGGCCGCCTCTGTGGAACCCCTGCTACACAGGACCACCACCTCGTGACTCCCACGCTGAGCAACGCAATCCCACAATTCCACTACAGATAGGCTGATGAGAAAAATCAGTCCACCGTTGATATAGCAAGGCGACCTGATGCCCCTTAAATAAAACAAGACCGATAACACCAGCCGGGCACGGTGGCTCGCGCCTGTAATCCCAGCACTTTGGGAGGCTGAGGCAGGAGGACTGCTTGAGACCAGGAGACCAGTTTTAAAGTACATTAAATTTTATTGCGAATTATTTTTTCTTCCGAACAGAAGAAAAGCAAGTAACTTCAGGCACCACACGAATACATGGGAATGTAAGATAAGCCATTAACTGAAATTAGAACTGGTGAAAAAAGGAGAGCAACTGCCAGTTTCAAGACAGTAAATTCAATTCAATTCAACAAAACAGGCCACGGAATCCTATCCCTCCACCCCGACCCACCACCATCCCCATTTTTATCAACGACCTAGAACATGGAGTAAAATAACATCTGATGAGAAAAGAAAACGAGGAGGTGGTACATTTACAAACAGAAAGACCCCTACAGATACAAAGCATGTTCAACCCTCCAGCACCCAACGTAACACGGAAAGAACAGTAAAGATAACCAAAAAGGTCTCCCACTCTCTGTGGCGCTAAAACAATACGCTTGGTTTGAGAGTGTTACGTTTTAATTCCCCACAGAAACAACCGGTAAGAAAAACAAGCATCTATCTAGAAAACAAATGAACAGGCTGGGCATGGTAGCTCATGCCTATAATCTCGCCACTTTGGGAGGCTGAGGCGAGAGGATCACTTGAGCCCAGGGGTTCGAGACCAGCCTGGGCAACATGGCGAACCCCTGTCTCTATGAAAAATACAAAAATTAGCCGGGCATATGCCTGTAGTCTCAGCTACTTGGGAGGCTGGGTGGGAGGACTGCTTGAA
>NW_012101410.1:4016270-4017891 GCF_000951045.1 Mandrillus leucophaeus
GGTTCAAGCGATTCTCCTGCCTCAGCCTCCCGAGTAGCTGGGACTACCGGCGTGCGCCACCATGACTGGCTAATTTTTGTATTTTTAGTAAGACGGCGTTTCACCATGTTGGCCAGGATGGTCTCGATCTCATGATCCACCCACCTCGGCCTCCCAAAGTACTGGGGTTCACTCACAGGGAGTATTTCTTTCTATCAAATAAGGAGGTTACCCTGACACATTTCAGAGAAAAAACAAGCTGGCATCTTTAGGCTTGGGGATACAACAGAGTCTGGTCTGATCCTGGCTTTAACTTCTTTATGAACGAATTACAGCACCACTTGTCTTTCTTAAAAGTTTCCTCAGATCCCATCAGAAAATTTTCTGATGACCAGCAAATGCCCACAGTAGAGTATAAAAAAGAACTACCCAGCCACTGAAGTCAACTTTAGCTCTAAATGAAAGTTTTATGTCTCCTGAGCTTCCAAACAGGAAAATTATATCATGGCTGACAGTAAAGTAATTTAATTGCACTGTTGCTATGACAACATGCTGCTCTCTTTCTTTTTAATTTGCTTATTTGTCAGTAGCTTCCCAGAGGAACTAACACGCTATTCTCCATGTTTCCTTTTGTTTTAAGCAAACACTGCCAGCAATATGGTTTTAGGAGAAAAAGTGGCATTGTCACGGAGAGAGGGTTATGGGAGTTCAGTATCCTTGGATCGTGTGTGCGCTTTGTGCTGGGACCCCGTACTCTCCAACCGCTGACTGCATCCCTATAAATCCTGCATTTTACAGCAACAGTGTAAAGAGCTGCTGATCACTACAGTTCCATGTAAAAACAAAACAAAACTAAACAAAAAAAAACAGTTCCCAGAAACCACAGCTGAGGAGTTTTCCATTATTATACTCTAACTACAGATTTCGCCAAATCTTTTTTTCCTCCTGTTTTAGAGGGAAAAAAAAAGAATCTGGATCATGTGAGTTGCAGTTAAGCAAACATTTTTAATCTGCTGCCAACAAGGCTGCTCCACCAGATACGCAAATAGTTATTCACTAGTGACCTCCTTACAACTTTTCTCTACACACACACACACACACACACACACACGCCCTCTTTTGTTTTTATGACTTGCTGTGTTTTGTTACCCTTTTTATTTTTTAACGGAGAAAATGAGGCAAGAAAGCTTAGTTTCTCGCCTAGTAAACAGAAGGTCTCCAAATAACTGACAAAGACATTACTGGCCCAGCTCTGAACAGATGTTTGATGCGAACTTTAAAAAGTTAAGAAATCCTCCCAAAGCGGAGCAGGGCAGTCGCAAGTTTGGGGGGCCGAGTCACCCCCCACCCAGCACGCGCGAGCGCGCACGCACGCGCTTCACTCTCGTCTACTGTACTTGTCAAAAACATTTCAAGGGGACCTGCGGGAGTGGCGATTGGCTGCATCCCGCGTCAATCAGCGGCGTTGCCGGGCAACGGGGGAAACTGCTCTTCTCCCCGTATACAGGGCAATTGGGAGCTCGCATACCTTCACTGCCGGTCAGATGTCATAAACCTTTTATTGGCCGCACCGCGGCGAGCCTCGAAAACAAATCAATAAAAGCCCGCCGTCCCCCAACTTATCCAGGGCCCAAGGAGGGTT
>NW_012101410.1:4018976-4039300 GCF_000951045.1 Mandrillus leucophaeus
GTCCCCTCCCCGGGCTCCGGCCACACGAGCGGGCCGGCGCTTCGCTGCTGGCAACGTGTCGCGGGAACGCTCCTACCCCATCTGCATGCCTTACATGGCTCGAAAGTAAAAATAAAAAGAATTACGATGCGGGCGAGGCTTGTGGGGGTGAGAAGAGGAGATTCCGCTTCTCCCCAGTGCTGCGTCCTGATAGGACCCCCAGGGCCTTCCGAGCCCTCTCCCAGCGACCACCTCGTGTCCCGGAGGTAGGCACCGCAGTGTCCCACCCAGGTGGCCGCGTGTCTCCCAAGGGAGGGCCGGTGGCCATTACAAGGCAAGAGGCACGTCCTAAAGGCCACGCCGGTCGGGCCTCTCCAGTGGGTTGTGCGGAATGCCCCGGCCGGCCTAGAGCGAAAACAGGTCTCATTTCCATCTCAGTTTGAGCTCTCAGGAGCCAGACTGACCATTCCCAAGCCACCCAGCGAAATGGTGCAGCTACCACTCTAAGTCTCTAGGCACCTCCAAATAATAGCACCCACTGCCAAAGCCACACCAACCAGCCGCCTTAGGAGAGGATGAGAGGAGAGAGTCCAACAGGACACCCTGGTGGTGACAAAAATAAAAATGTGATTGCACATTACTCCCAGGTAGTGAAATCAGTTGGTTCCTCTGCAGAAGAGAAGCCCGGGGCACCCTTCCTGCCACCCCGTCCTGAGGCAGTGGACAGGACATTGTGAGCTGTCTGAAGACTACAGAAAAGCCAGCGAGTAGACCTGGAGAAAGCTTTCTAGCGTGCAGTACTTTTAAACTTAGCCAGAAGGAGGGACTAAGGGAAACACCAGCTAGGCTTCTGAAAATTTTTTCTATCTCAAAAAATAGACCCCCCATCTGAGAATCATTACCCCTAACAGAAGTTCAAGATGGC
Organism: Mandrillus leucophaeus; assembly: GCF_000951045.1. Lineage (NCBI taxonomy): Eukaryota > Metazoa > Chordata > Mammalia > Primates > Cercopithecidae > Mandrillus > Mandrillus leucophaeus. The sequence goes on from NW_012101410.1 coordinate 4,019,881, forward strand.
AGGTTACAAGTCTTCAGCAAAGATGTGCCTTTCAGACTCACAGGAGACCTTACCTCTTCCAAGCAGTGTGGTATCTCCCCATCAGGAGACAGTTCGGAGGTGGAAGCCCAGGGGTAGCCTGAGGTCATCCAGCCCCACCACTTTGATTACTGAGCACCTGACGTCACCTACCCAAAGTCACTAAGCAAAAGGCACAAGGTGGCAGAGACAGGTCAGATGATCTCTGAAGTCTCATGCCAGAGATTCTCAGGGTTAGAAGTGGTAACAAAGCCAGGTTGAGACAATGTGTGCCCTGCTCTCCTGTAGCTCTGGCTAATGCAGGTCCCGCCCCTCCATCAGCATGTCAGTTGAGGGCGGCTTATTCTCCTCCAGAGGAACCAAGGCCAGAGACCTTTGTCCAAGCCCTTGCTGGCCTAGAGAGGATGAAATCACCCCTTACATCTTCTTCCATCCCCAGCCGCCAAACCACCCCCCAGGTCCCCCAACCACTCTCACACAATAGCCAGAAAATTAAGTAGAGCTGGCATCTTATTTTCACCTGCTCCAGTCCCCGCCTGCTTTCTCAGAGTTCAAAAAGAGGGGATGTGAGCCGAAGGTGATTGCACATGGAATATGTCATTCCATGTGTGTTTTTGCTGCTTGCATTCTCAAACACATTTCTTAATTTCTCTCTCCTATTACAGTTGCAGCAAGAGATGTGAGAAGGTGTCACCCTGAAGAGGAAGTGGTGGACCAGCCCTGCCTGATGTGGACAGCAGGGGACACATGTCTGCCTGTCTATGTGAAATGAGGGAAAAAATGCTGAAAGCCAAAGGAGGGTTTAATGTGGCCTTTTCCCACCTTCTAATTCCATAGAACCTCAGCTCTGGGACTTGCTTCCTGACCTAGGGTGCAGGGGCCAAATTTGTTTAGGAACAACCCCATTCGCAATTCCCCTCATGAACTTTCAGAAAGGACCCTTGCGTCTTAGATCCTGAGAAGTCACAAATAAACAAGCTGAATTGTCTAAACCATTGTCTTGTCTACACTGTTTTACAAACACATTTAACAGCCGAATGGTATATGCCCCCTAGAAATCACTTTGAGAAACACTTATTTCCTGATTGAGGACTTGATGGGACCATTCTGCAGCCCCATCTGGGCATGGGCTGGAGAGCACATAAGTATCTGGGAGCTGGAAGACCTCAATTTCAGGCTTATCTACCCCCATCAGTGTGGGACCTCAGTTCCTCCTCCAAGGAGAAGAACGCCCCTCCCTTGATGTTTTGTGCATTCTTTTGCTAGATGTTTCTCTGGTCAAGAACATTAATCCCCCTACACACACTCTATTGGTTATTAGAGCAGCACGGCTATTTATGGAATAGTTAAGTATAAAACCTGATACGCCCTGCCCAACTTGAGGCAGTACAACTGAGTAGGTGAGCAGATGCAGTCAGGAAGACCTGAGTGACTGCCCAAAATGGGAAGAGTCTGAGGCAGGCCTGGAAAGACAGTCTCCTGGGGAGGGATCCTGCAAAGAGACTCGAGTATAAGAGGAAATACGGGGAGGCTGGGCAGGCACATGCCGCTGGGCTGCGTGGAACCATATGCCTTTCCTGCTTCCCTCTATAGGTCTGCTCCACTCTCTATCCTGCAGGCTGGCTTCCTCTGCTCACTGATGGCCACACAGGACTGCCAGCAGCAAGCCCTGAGGCCTTCTGACTTTTAGCACCCACCACCTTTGGACTGCCTCAAGTCTTCCATGACATAGTTTAACTTCTCAGGGAAATAGTGCGATTGGCCTAGCCTACGTCACGTGACTCCCCTCCGGGCGTGGCCCCCCACCCCTCCCGGCTGCTAACAGCGGAGACAAAGGACATGGTGAAACATCTGGGGAAGGGAGGGGAGATGACTTTGGAAGCGGGATATCTAATAAGGGTGGGTTGGTATTTAACCTGTGGAAATGGGGAAGGGGTGTTTTTGACCCAAGCTTCTCACCTGGGGATGCCCATCTGAACCATCCAGAAGCCACACCTAACCAACTAGAGTCTTCTAGGATGGTGCCTTGGTATGTGCCTTTTGAGAAAGCACAAGGGGATGATTCTGCTTACAAACTGATGTTCCAGGAGAAACTGATGGCACAGAATTACCAAATGTGACTTGATTGTAGAAGAGGAGTTCATTTACTGAACAAATATTTGCTGAGTGCCTACCAAGTGCATGGCATTGTGTTAGGTGCCAGAGATAGACAGTCTTTGTCCCTACAGAGCACACAGATTAGTGGGTAAGAGTGCAAGCATCGTATCACCAAACTCCTTGAATAGCAGGGTGAGCAATTTATACGTGTTAAAGTCAGAGGGCAAAGCTGGCTCACTGAATATTTTTGAGCCCAGAAGTTGTACTATCAGAGATATGAATTAAAAAAAAAAAAAAGATGGATGGGGATGGTGGACCCAAGATGAATTTCAGGAGACGAAGGTAGAAACTGGAAGATCAAAAACCAGCTGAACAACTCAGAAATCACTGCAGTAATTCATACAGAACAGAATGAAGACTTTTTTTTAAATATGTGTTTTTAAAAATTGAGGAAAAAGGCTAAAATAGTGGTTCCCTCTGAATGTTAGAGTTATGGGGTACCTTTTTGTGTGCTTCTTTCATACTTGTCCATATTTTTCCAATGGTCTACAATAAACACCCATTACATACATACATATATATATACACATTAATTTATTTGACAGGGTCTGGCTCTGTCATCCAGGCTGGAGCACAGTGGTGCAATTATAACTCACAGCAGCCTCGAACTCCTGTGCTCAAACAATCCTCCTTCCTCAGCCTCTAAGTAGCCAGAACTACAGACGCATGCCACCATGCCAGGCTAATTTCTGTGTAGAGATGGGGTCTCACTATTTCGCCCAGGTTGGTCTCAAACTCCTGGCCTCAAGCAATCTTCCTGCTTCGGCCTCCCAAAGTGCTGGGATTACAGGCATGAGCCACCGCACCTGGCCCATTACATTTATAATGTTATAAGGGGGTTGGGGGGGCGTCCATTGGAGCAGTGGTTCTCAAACTTGAGTATGCATGGGAATTACCTGAAGGGCTTGTTAAAACACACACTGCAGGCCCCACCCCCGGAGTTTCTGGTTGGGGAGGTGTGGGCTAGGCCCAAGGATGTGAATCTCTCACAAGCTCCCAGGTGAGGTTGCTGGTCTGTGGACCCACTTTGAGACCCAGTGAATAAGAGAAGAGTCAGTGAGACTGGAAAAAATGAATGCATGAGAGTCTTCAAAGAAAGAACCAAGAGGACTTGTCAAATGATTGAATATGAGAAGAGAAGGGGAGATTATGTTCAAAGATAACTCCTTAATCATGGCTTGACTAAGAGTCTCTTTGAGATAAGGTCTGAGAATGCTGTCTGTAAAAGTAAAAAACTCCTCACGTCCCACTGTGGAAAAGAGAGAGCGCCCCTCGGCTGGAAGACCCCTAACATCTTGGTGTGTGTAAAGTCCTGGTCAAGCATCATTTGAACTTTCTGGTCACCATCTCTTGGGACTTTCCTTTTGTGCCTTCTTGCTGTTTACTTGACAGATTCTGAAGGGTGGAGCCTGGGAAAGGGCTTATTAGAATTTCTCCAGCAGGGAATGGAGCCAGGAGGCTTACTTTAAGAGGGAAGGGGGGTGTGTGGTGAGGGAAAGTACAGCCGAACTGGTAGGGTGAAGTTCATCTGCTCAGGTGCCCGCGCCAAACCTGAGCTTGTCAAGCCTCCTGCTGGAGGCAAAATGGAAATATAGAACCTGTCAACTCCTCTTTGAGCATAAACACAAATGTGAGCCGATGATCTAGAATCTAGATTTACTCAATTCATTCCGTCAACAAGTATTTATTAATCACGTAGCTTATGCCCAGTAAAGAGTGGAGGAGACTGGGAAGAGGCCAGGAGAAACAGAAGACATGGCACACCTGCCCTCAGGGAGGAGTAGGTCTATGAGCATTTATAAAGCAACCATGAATAAGCAAACACACACATAGAGTCTAATTCCAAGACTAGCAGTGGCGACGCGCAGTGGTTAGATACAGACTAGGTTTGCACTCTGACCTTACCACTTACTAGCAAGCTAACCTCAGTCAAGGTTCTCAACTTCTTTCTATCTAGCTAGTTTTCACTTCATAGGGCTGTTGTGAAGATTAAATAAATTAATCTTTGTAAGGAACATAAAACAGGGCTCTGGCACTTAGTGAACGCTATTTTTGTTAAGCCAACAAATCAAAAGGAAAATCTTGACATATTCGACTGCATACCAATTTAGAATTGTGTGTAAAATCAGGGGTCATAAATAAACTTTAAAAACAAATGAGGAAATATTGGCCATGCAGATGACACAGGGTTAATATTTTTAATTTATAAATCTTACAACTCAATGAGAAAAAAAAAATTATCACTCTAATAAGAAAAGGGGCAAATTCACAAAAAGAGAAACAAAAATGAGATTATCCCCATGAAAAGACTCTCAAACTGTAAAAATCAAAGAAATGCAAATTAAAGCAATTGTGATGTCTCATTTCATCTATCAGAATGGCAGAGACTTAAAAGAACGAACCATGCCAATGTTGGTTGAAGGCACTGGTGGGAAGTGGTATAACTTTTCAAGAGGACAGTCGCAAAACGAATTAAAATTTAAGTGAGCATGGACTGATCCTAAATTTCCAACTTGTAGGAATTTATCCTAGGGAGATCCTATAATAAGAGAGTTAACTTCCCCGCCAGACTGACTACTGGGAAGAGGCAATAAACCCTAGGAAAGCAGGACTCCAGCCTATTAGATTCAGCAGTGCACACCTGGCATTTATGCCTGGCAGAAGACACTCAATAAATATGTATTGAATAAATTAACTGAAGGATGCAACAATGTATTTAGGAAGATTTTGCTGGGACGTTGTTTAAAATCACACAAACTTGGAAATTGCCAAAATAAGAGGCTAGAGGCATATTATTACATTCTATGGGGCACAGTGGGGCCGTGTTCCCTTTGTTTCCTTTCATTTGCATTTTCCAGTAGTTTTAAGTGAGGCTTTCCCTTTTCTGAATCATTTTCACATTCTCAGAGACTGTACGTGTGAAACAATTTGCAAACATTTCATAAAGTAAGAGTTTAGGGGAAAATGAATACGTTGGCAAAGCGTTTCACAAAATTAAAGCATTTTGTGATCTTTTCAATCAGGAGGGACAAAACGATCCCCTTCTGAAAAGCCTGGTGCTCTGAGCAAACAGGAGAACTGCTAAGTACAACAAACATTATATCCTGTGTTCTGAGGTCTATTGTCTGGCCGTGGGAAGGCTTTTGGTTTATAGGTTTTGAATATCAAACTTTCTCTACAAACTCTTATGTAGGCTCCAAGATTCAAGAGTTCAAAATACTCTTGAATTAAGAATTTGTGGGGGAAGGCAGGTGCGGTGGCTCACACCTATAATCTTAACACTTCGGGAGGTCGAGGCTGGGGACTGCTTGAGCCCAGAAGTTCGAGACCAGCCTGACAACAGAGGGAGACCTGTGACTCTGCGAAAACAAAAAAAAGGAAAAAAGAAAAATTAGCCAGGCATGGTGGTATGTGCTTATAGTCCCAGCTACTCAGGAGGCTAAGGTAGGAGGTTCACTTGAGCCCTGGAGGTTGAGGCTGCAGTGAGCCATGATCATTCCACTAAATATGGTTACAAGTTATTTTTATTTTTCAGATTTGATAGAAAATCTGTGCCCAGCTGAGTCACCCCACATGACTAGAGCTACTAATGCTTCTCCTGCCCCAGGGATATGCATGATGCTTATCTGATACAAGAGGAGACCAACTCTCTGAGTTCTTGAACTCATTTTATCTACAGCTGACTTTCTTTTGTTGTCTTTTCTTCTCTCTTCTCTTCTTTTCTGACAGAGTGTCGCTCTGTAGCCCAGGATGGAGTGCGATAGCGCGATCTTGGCTCACTGCTACCTCTGCCTCCTGGGTCCCAGTTCAAGCAATTCTCCTGCCTCAGCCTCCAGAGTAGCTGGGATTACAGGCACATGCCACCATACCCAGCTAATTTTTTGTATTTTCAGTAGAGACAGGGTTTCATCATGTTGGCCAGGCTGGTCTCGAACTCCTGACCTCGTGATCTACCCATCTCGGCCTCCCAAAGTGCTGGGATTACAGGCATGAACCACCATGCCCGGCCTGTTTTGTTTTCTTTTTGAGACACAGTCCTGCTCTCTTGCCCAGGCTGGAGTGCAGTGGCTCGATCTTGGCTCACCGCAACCTCTACCTCCTGGGTTCAAGTGATTCTCCTGCCTCAGCCACCTGAGTAGCTGGGATTACAGGCTTGTGCCACCATGCCCGGCTAATTTTTTTTTTTTTAATAGAGACGGGGTTCACCATGTTGGCCAGGCTGGTCTCGAACTCCTGACCTCAGGTGTTCTACCCACCTCGGCCTCCCAAAGTGCTGGGATTATAGGCGTGAGCCGCCATGCCCAGTCTACAGCTGATTATTTTTATTCACAGTAGTTGCGTTCTGTAAAGTGCCACAAACACTGAATTAACAAATCCTGAATCATTGCTCCTAGGGGAAATATGGGGTTAGGTTCCTGCGAGCCTCCACTCACAACACTTTCATCAACCAATCAAAACATAATTTTACTGATATATTATCACATCATAATTTTATTGGTATTTATTTTATCTGTGTTTCCATTTAAGAAGCTTTTTGAATATATATTGTTGCTTCATTCACAATGAACTATGCCAAAAGGACGCTTATCTAATACACATTTTATCCATAAGGCACATCACAGCCTTCCTGCACTTAGAAACACTAGATAGCACTACAGCAGTGCTCGAGCTCCGTTTTAAACAGCAAAATCAACAAAAATGCAAAAAATGTGGTACTAAACTGACCACAAAAAGGATACTTGGAAAGCCGAAACAAGCGGGCAGAACATCGCTTTGTTGAACCTCAGCTGGGAACGTGCACATCGAATGACTCATTTGTACATGTCCGTGACTGACCACAAAAGCATCAGGAGTACTGTTTTTTTTTTGGTTTTTTTTGTTTTTTTTTTTGAGACAGGGTCTTGCTCTTGTCACCCAGGCTAGAGTGCAGTGCCATCACCTCGGCTCATTGCTATATCTGTTTCCCAGGTCCAAGCGATTCTTCCTGCCTTAGCCTCCTGAGTAGCTGGGATTACAGGCGCCCACTATCATGCCCAGCTAACTTTTTGTATTTTTAGTAGAGGTTTCACCATGTTGGCTAGGCTGGTCTAGAACTCCTGACCTCAGGTGATTCACCCGCCTCGGCCTCTCAAACTGCTGAGAAGGCATGAGCCACCATGCCCGGCCAGGAGTACTGATTTTGAGATTACAGATAAATTTTAGCAAGAAGGTGAAATAGCAAATACAAAAACTACCAATGATGAGGACTGACTGCATTTCACAAACACCGAAATTGCACTTAACTGGGTGCCAGACAGTGTTCTAAAGCTCTGAAAATATTCACTCATCTCAGCCTCACATTAATCATGTGAAGTAGGTACTATTATTATCCCCATTTTATCAATGGGGAGTCTGAGGCACAGAGAGGTTTGGCCACTTGCTCATCATCACACAGCTGGTAAATGATGGAGCTGGGATTTGAACCCACACAGTGAGTTTGGGAAAGCTTCAGATTAATCCAGAACGTTTGGCTTCTTAGAGAACCTCTCAGGGGCCCAGGACATGAAGGATGGGACCAGTGGGGCTCAAGGGAGAAAAAACTGTGGCCAAGAAATAGAAGAGGAGGGCCAGGTGCAGTGGTTCATGCCTATAATCCCAGCACTTTGAGAAACTGAGGTGGGTGGATCACTTGAGGTCAGGAGTTCAAGACCAGCCTGGCCAACATGGTGAAACCTCGTTACTAAAAATACAAAAATTAGCCAGGCGTGGTGGTGGGTGCCTGTACTCCCAGTTACTTGGGAGGCTGAGGCAGGAGAAATTCTTGAACCAGGGAGGTGGAGGTTGCAGTGAGCTAAGCTCATGCCACTGCACTCCAGCCTTGTCAACAGAGTGAGACTCTGTCTCAAAAAAAAAAAAAAAAAAAAAGCAAGAGGAGGAAGGAAAAGGGGACTTTTTTTTTTTTTTTCCTTTTTTTTTTTTTTTTTTTTTGAGACGGAGTCTTGCTCTGTTGCCCAGGCTAGAGTGCAGTGGTGCAATCTTGGCTCACTGCTGCAACCTCTCCCTCCTGGGTTCAAGCGATTCTCCTGCCTCGGCATCCCAAGTAGGTGGGATTACAGGCATGCGCCACTGTGTTCGGCTAATTTTTTTTTTAAATTATTATTCTTAGTAGAGATGAGGTTTCACCATCTTGGCCAGGCTGGTCTCCAGCTCCTAGACCTTGTGATCCACCCGCCTCCGCCGCCCAAAGTGCTGGGATTACAGGAGTGAGCCACCGCGCCCGGCCGGGACTTTTTAACTGAATGAAAAGGCACCACTTGCAAAAACTCAAAGTTCAGCTTCTATGTCATAATCAACAAAGTATGGTGTATCTTTGTAATAAAAAATAAATCAACTAGATACTGAACGTCACCAACAGACTGTAAGTGCCTTGAGGGGCAAGGGACTCTGTTTTCTCTTCTGCTCATAGCACAAGGCACAAACATTGATCACTTAACAGAAAAAAAAAAAGTTTCCTTTTTATCACTCTCTCAAGCTGGCATCTATTACCTCTACAGATCAAAGAAAAGTAGCCTCATCAACATTTTCCTCCTCCAAAGTTTTTAAGAGATTTTATTGTTTTCCTCTCTTTAGTGAGTACACCAAGTACCATAGTCTCATGGGTTTCGCTGGCTAAGTCTGCCAAAGTCTTATCCACGCCAAGAAATAACTTCTCTCGTTTTACTTTTTCAGAGGGGTGTGAAAGAAAACAATTGATTCTTCTCTCTAGGATAGTCTTTTTAAAACAAAGTAAGAACTACAAATCTGATGAACTCTCTGAGAAACAGAATATAGATTAAATTATTACTAACATTTCCCCCAAGCACAAAGTTCTTTTTTGGAGATTAGCAATTTATTCCACTTATCACAACAGCCAAACCTGAAGTCTCTTTTCATTGGTTAGTCAAGTTCACCAACCCTTTCTGTTTTGAAATCCTCACTCCTTCCCAAAATAGTGTTATCTTGTGCCTTTAATATTGAGGTTGAGGTGCAGGCAAAAGGTGTCCAGACATGGTGAGACGTGACTGCATGTGAGTACTCATTAAAGGGGTTGGGGCTGGAAAGGAAGCAGGCAGGTGAATTGCTAGCTCTTTCTGTGGATACGTTCAACAGCACCTCACTTCTCTGCACTCAAAGACATGATTCTGACTGGTTTCAAAGATTTGGCCCCCAAACAACCAGGCGTCCTTTTTAAGTTGGCATTTCTTCCAGAGAGGAATCCTGAACATGTTTCCTCTATGCCTCACACAGCGCCAGGCCAGCTGTCTAACAATATGGGTCCCGGAAGGGGGTGCTGCCCACGTTGGTGACAGCAGCCATGAGTGCCTGTTGCTCGCAGCAGACGTCAGAGAGACCTCAGCGCAGGGGTCCGAGCGCCTGGTCAAGGCACCGTGCGCAGGCCTCCACGTCCCACGGGTGCCTGCAGAGGCTACCTGAGGACCAAGGTGGGCATGCCACAGTGTCCTGGACTTCCGGATGGAGGCCAGTCCCAGGGAGTAAATGGCAGAGTTCTCCGGAGGCTGCGCAGGCCAGGTTCAATGGGAGGGATGAACTTCATGACATCCGTTCCAAAGAAATCCCACCTGCTACTGGCATGCCTAGGCTTGTCTTCCCCACATACCAGCCTCCCAGGCATGTCTCCAAGGGCTCAGTGAGGAGGCAGCTGCAACAGTTCGCTTTCTCTTAATGATTTGGAGTGGGGAGGCACCGAGATGGGGAAGAAGTAATGACCATTCCTGGTGATCCTGGACCTCCGTGTTGGCTGCGATCTTGAAAAGTCATGCTGTCTACCCCTTTGTAGAAACAACGCGGTTTTCTTTGTCCCTGGCAATCTGGCCTCATGGATTTATTTGCTGTAGCAAGTTTCTTTACCCTCATCACACTGATGTTCAGAATCGAAACAGTTCAAACCTACCCTGAAACATCCTTCTCCCTCCAAATTCCAGTGACATCCTCGGCCTAAAACGCTTGGCACCATGTGGGAGACTGGCTCCGCTGCCTCACAAGTCCCCTGCTTGCTTTTTGCTTTTGAGCAGCTTGAATATCAAACCAAATACAAAGGAAACATACCCAGGAGTTGCTGGAAAAAGCTCATTTCATCCACCTCATTCCCTCATTCTCTCTGGCAGACACAACTGATTTTTTTTTAAGCCTGAAAAACTTCTCATTTAAACTTGGGGTGCAAAAGGCATGTGAAGTGGGAGAGTTCCTGCCTGGACCAGCGCAGGGTCCAATGGGGGAAGGATTCAATGAAATACAAAAGCCAACACAGACCTGAAGGGGAACAGGCGGCCCCAGCAACAACTGCCAAACTGTCATTTTGCTCCGCGGCTGAACAGAAGGCTCGAGTAATGACAACCACAAAACTCATTTAAAGTCTGAAAAGGTGACTAATGAGCTCATTCATACTGGCTATAAATTATTCACTATAACACTGATCCCACTCAAGACAAACAGTAAAGTAAACTTTAAACACAGACATCGCTGGCCTTCCAAAGTGGAACAAGTTGTGTCTGTAAAAGTTTTCACAATGAGAGAGATACTTGTCTCTCCCTTGTCTATTGTCACATTCATTCTTCTGTTTACTTTTTTTTTACTGCCTTTAATCAAGTTTAAGCAGACACAGCTGTTACACATTTATTTCTCTGTTGAGTTTTTTTCCATTAGTTATTACGAGCAATCATGATGCTCTAAAAATAGCAGCAAATTATATTCTCTAGAAATTGAAGGCTGACCTTAAAATGAAGCCCAGGTCTTCAGAAAGAATATTCATATGCACATGTTGGATAAATGACAACAATGCACAAAGGCAAAATAAAAGTACAAAGCGTTTTCCACTCTTTGAGAGGTTTTTGATTTGATTCCAAATTTCCTTTGGTTCTGATGGAAACAGGTTGCTTCAAAACCTTACCATACAGAACATGCATCCAGTGGTCATGATTCCTGTTTGAAGGATTTTCCTTCAAACTTACAATCTTAAGCCAATCAAAGAAGAAATGTTTCATTTCGGCTTTTTCAGCACAGATAAACACAGCAGCAGGTTGTTGAAAACCCACCACATTGCTGCAGACTACTTTCAGTTTCCTGTTTAATATTAAATAAAGAATTTTAGCTCTTCTGTTTTTATAAACTGTGCTATTTGCTACTACTGTCGCTACTAAAAGCATTATGACTGGGTGGATAAGTAGTCCTATGATTTTCAAGCCTTCTTTTTCTTTAATCTTAGTATCTATTTTGAAGACATCGTGAGAGTTAAGACTTTCAAATCTGTTTAATTGATTTTTTATTTTAAAAAGGCCCCAAATAAGTACTTCCATTAGCTCTTAAATTGCTGAATATTATATATTTTTAAACCGCTTTGAATACTTTGAAAAGGGCCACAGAAAACACTCATCTTAAAATAGCACCAGATGGAGATTCTGCCTAACCAAAAGTTAAAGCAGAAAAGTTTAAAGTTGAATTGTGCCCTGCACACACCTTGAGATTGTAAGGGTGAAATTAGTGGTCTTGGGCAGGGGATCTTGGTAACGGCATGATAAATCATGCATAGTAGGCAAATTAAGACCTAGGCTCTGACTTGAACCTGTGACTGTGCCAAATTCCATCTCCATTTAAGGAAAATCTTTCATATGGTTTTCACAGTTTCTTGCACATGAGCTAAAGGCCTGTCCAGCCATTTCTGTTGTCTGAAATGCAAAGCAATCTTTTTTTTTTTAAGTAGAGAAAGAGGAGTCCTGAAATATTTATAGGAAAGTGCTTTGCCACCTACCGACAGCAACGTGGTTGGTCTCCACGTGTTTAGCACGTTTTTTTGTTTCTTTGAGACAGAGGCTCGCTCTCCCAGGCTGGATGGAGTGCAGTGGTATGATTTCGGCTCACTGCAACCTCTTCAGCTTCACTTGAACCGGGTTCAAGTGATTCTCTTGCCTCAGGCTCCCAAGCAGCTGGGATGACAGGCACCCACCACCACATCCAGCTAATTTTTGTATTTTTGGTAGAGACAGGGTTTTACCATGTTGGCCAGGCTGGTCTTGAACTCCTGACCTCAGGTGATCTGCCCACCTTGGCCTTCCAAAGTGCTGTGATTACAGGCATGGGCCACTGCGCCTGGCCAGCACGTTTTTTAATCCATGTTTCTGTAGCTAGTCAAAAGTCATTCTTTTGGTCCTCTGTGCAAGAGTTCTTGTAGCTGTTTTTGTTTTTTGTTTTGTTTTGATAGGTTTTTTTTTTAGAGCAGTTTAAGATTCACAGCAAACTTGAGTAGGAGGTACAGAGATTTCTCATTACTCCCTGCCCCAACACAAGCACAGTGCTGCTGTTGTTGTTGTTGTTTTGAGATGGAATTTCACTCTTGTTGCCCAGGCTGGAGTGCAATGGCACAATCTCGGCTCACTGCAACCTCCACCTCCTGGGTTCAAGCAATTTTCCTGCCTCAGCCTCCCGAGTAGCTTGGATTACAGGTGCCTACCACCACATCCGGCTAATTTTTGTATTTTTAGTAGAGACAGGGTTTCACCATGTTGGTCAGGCTGGTCTCAAACTCTTGACTCAGGTGATCTGCCCACCTCGGCCTCCCAAAGTGCTGGGATTTCAGGCGTGAGCCATTACGCCCGGCTGTGTTGTTGTTTTTTATAATCAAACAATATGTGATGTAAAAACCCAATTCCAACCAAAGAAATAGGAAAATCATAAAGAGCGTCGCATTCCCGTCTCTGCTGCTCCACAACTTGCCACTAACTGGATCCCTGTCACCTCTCTGTGGAAGGGTGTAAAGGAAATATTGGTTTGAAACCAAGCCAAATGACCCATCTTTTCCTAGCAATGTGGAGTGGCAGAGTCCACCTCTCCATTTATGGGTGGGAAACCTGGAATGTCCGTTGACTGCCCTAACACCACCCTGCTCCTAATCTTCCTAAGAAGGACAAAAGGTGATGTCAATTTTGCCTTGAGGACATTCAAGGAGCTTAAACAACAGGAGTCAAAACAATGAACACCAAGTACCCAATGACTACAATCCAAAGGATTATAAAACATGCATAACAACAAAAGCTTCCTGCAGGCCAGGCACCATGCCAAGAGCTTTACCTGCATTATTTATTCTATCCTTCCCCCAGCCTTACAGGATAGGTGCTGTCATCCTCATTTACAGATGAGGACACCAAGGCTTCCAGAAGCCAACTCATGTGCCAGAGTGAGATGCAGACTTAAGACCGCCAGGTCTCTCTGGCCTGCACAGCCCACCGCCTTGGCCACTACTCTCACCTGTCTATTGCTCTTCTCTAAGATCTCATTTCCAAGATCACAGAATGTAACTTTCTGCTGGTCATCTACCTCTTAGGCTCCTTCTTCACAGTTTTGGTTTTTTGGGGAGGGAGTTTTTGTTTTGTTTTTGGCATTTGTTTGGTTTGAGTTTTGCATAGCATTTTTCATTTTCTTTTTCTTTATTTAGAGACGGGGCAGAGGGGTCTCACTACATTGCCCAGGTTGGTCTCGAACTCCTGGGCTCAAGCGATCCTCCTGCCTTGACCTCCCAAAGTCCTGGGATTACAGGCATGAGCCAACGAGCACCTAGCCTGCACAGTATTTTGCAAGGGCTACTAATCATAGTCACCCTTTCTACCCCTCACCATTACCTACAGATGCTCACATAGATATGGAGACATTTGGCTGGGCACAGTGGCTCACACTTGTAATCCTTTGGGAGGCCGAGGCAGGGTGGTTCACCTAAGGTCAGGAGTTCGAGACCAGCCTGGCCAACATGGCGAAACCCCATCTCTACTAAAAATACAAAAATTGCCGGGCACGGTGACTCATGCCTGTAATCCCAGCACTTTGGGAGGCCAAGGCGGGCAGGTCACAAGGTCAGGAGTTCAAGACCACCCTGGGCAATATGGTGAAACCCGTCTCTACTAAAAATACAAAAATTAGTTGGGCGTGGTGGCGTGTGCTTGTAGTCCCAGCTACTCAGGAGGCTGAGGCAGAAGAATCGCTTGAACCCAGGAGGCCAAGGCTGCAGTGAGCTGAGATTGTGCCACTGCACTCCAGCCTGGGCGACTGAGTGAGACTTCATCTCAAATAAATAAATAAATAATACAAAAACTAGCCTGGGTGCGGTGGCTCACGCCTATAATCCCAGCACTTTAGGAGGCCGAGGCAGACAGATCACAAGGTCAGGAGTTTGCGACCAGCCTGGCCAACATCGTGAAACTGCGACTCCACTAAAAACACAAAAAATTAGCCAGGCATGGTGGCGGGCGCCTGTAATCTCAGCTATTCAGGAGGCTGAGGCAGGAGAATCGCTTGAACCCAGGAGGTGAGGTGGCAGTGAGCCAAGATGGGCCCACTGCACTGCAGCCTGGGTAACAGAGTGAGACTCTGTCCCAATAAATAAATAAATAAATAAATAAAAATTTTAAAAATGAGCTGGAGATGGTGGCAGGCACCTACAATTCCAGCTACTCAGGAGGTGAGGCAGGAGAATCACTTGAACCCAAGAGGCGAGGTGGCAGTCAGCCAAGATGGGGCCACTGCACTCCAGTCTGGGCAACAGACCAAGACTCTGTCCCAAAAAATAAATAAATAAATAAATAATTAGCTGGGGATGGTGGCAGACGCCTATAATTCCAGCTACTCAGGAGGCTGAGGCAGGAGAATCGCTTCAACCTGGGGGGCGGAGGTTGCAGTGAGCCGATATCACGCCACTTCACTCCAGCCTGGGTGAAAGAGCGAAACTGTCTCAAAAAAAAAAAAGAAAAGAAACAGACATATTCATTAAATGGACAAACATGTCTACAAAACACTGAAATATCCAGGGCAATGGTCACACACCAGTACTGTGCTTTTATCAGAATTTTTTTTTTTTTGAGATGGAGTTTCACTCTTGTTGCCCAGGCTGGAGTGCAATGGCCCCGTCTCAGCACACTGCCACCTCCGCCTCCTGGGTTCAAGTGATCCTCCTGCCTCAGCCTCCAGAGTAGCTGGGATTACAGGCACCCGCCACCACACCCGGCTAATTTTTTGTATTTTTAGTAAAGACAGGGTTTCACCATGTTGGCGGGGTGGTCTTGAACTCGTGACCTCAGGTGATCCACCTGCCTCAGCCTCTCAAACTGCTGGGATTACAGGCGTGAGCCACCGTACCCAGCCTTATCAGAATCTTAAAACACAAAGGATTTTTAAGAAGCTCGTGATTACTCCAGAGCACAGGCCTGGAACTCCGAGTCCATCTCCATCTCCCATCTGAACCCTTGGGAAGAACAAGCAGCTGCACAGGTACCTATTTGGCAACTCATAGAATAATCTCCTTTTTCTCCAATCCTCACCCTATCGCCTGCCCCCAACCCACCAAATAAACCTTTTTTGAATGTCCTACTACCACAAGGACAAAAATCTGATCGATTCACTTGAAGGTAATGCTTCCGAAGCACAGACATTTGACAGGAAACCATTTTCAAACTATTTATCTTGTTCTTTGCGCTCCGGTAGTTATTGTCTGCCAATTGAGAAACACCATTGACCACTACACCAGAACTATTTTCCAAAACCTGTATTACAGAGAATTATTACAGTTAAAGGTACAGCTCAACCTTAGTCAATTATGCATATACACTCAACAATTAGCCAAGCACAATTTGAATACACTGTACTACTAATCAGATTAATTTTCCCCCATATATCCTAGACAAAAGGGTAAAACTCTCTTACTAAGGCAGCCTGGGGCCAGACACGGTGGCTCATGACTACAATCCCAATACTTTGGGAGGCCGCGGCGGGGAGGATTGGTTGAACCTAGGAGTTGGAAGCCAGCCTGGGCAACATTGCAAGACCTCATCTCTACAAAAAAAAATTTTGTAATTAGCTGGGCATGGTGGTGCACCCCTGCTACTCATGAGGCTGAAGCAGCAGGATCACTAGGGCCTGGGAGGTCAAGGCTGCACTGAGCTATGATTGTGCCACTGCACTTCAGTCTGGGCGACATAGCAAGACCCTGTCCCTTTAAAATAAAAAAAATAGCAGCCCAATACCCCCACAGGCCCCCAGAGCCTTCACTCAAGCTGTATACATGAGAGACAGAGAAGCAGCATACTCCCTTAACTCACTGCCATCTTCCACGCCCATGTCATCTCCATGTCCATGGCGCTCCCAGATAGACCGTGGAACCACAGCCAAAGCACTCATTCCCTCACAAAACACGCCTAGATGCTTCCTTGAAAGCTCCCCTGGTGCCACTACTAGAATCTCATCTCAGGACCAGCCAACGGCTCCGTAAAAAGGGGATGAAGTAGAAAGCTGAGGTCTGTGGTTTCATTCTTGAGAAACCCTCAGCTATCCACAGGGATCTGATTCCACTGCCATTTAGAGTGACTCTGGCTTCTGCCAACACCGGCTCCCTTTGAATCCAAATTAAACCTCTCACAGATTTCCTGTGACACCAGCCTTACAGCAAAGCCTCCCAAAGGTTACAGTCACGCAAACAAGCCCTGCCCAGAGCTTCCTGGATCTCCTCTGAATGAACAACCAAGTTGCCTTGGCTGTTCAGAAGATAACACTGACTAAAGGCACAGCAGGTTTTCCCTACTCCATTTCGTGGGGCTCCTCCCTCACATCCTTCATCACTCATTTTTCTTTATTATTATTATTATTATTATATTTTTAAGAGATAGGGTCTTGCTATGTTGCCCAGGCTGGTCTCGAACTCCTGGGTTCAAGTGATCCTCCTGCCTCGGCCTCCCAAAGTGCTGAGATTACAGGAGTGTGCCACTGCGCTCGGCCTGTAGATCAAAATCTACAACTCACGGGTAGGAAGAAAGTTACTAATGCTGACTGCCCTGACTTATCATTTAATCTAAACAGAGCTATTTATTTACTAATTACATTATTGGTTTTATAGCCCTGGTCAGAAAGGTTTGTTTATTCGTTTAAAAAAAAAATTTTTTTTATAAAGAAAACAAAATCTACAAAGTTAGCCTTAGGAAGACTTTCAGTCACAGTGTCATGCCAGCCCCTAATTTAATGAAGCAACCGTGACCTAGAAAAGTAAAGTGACATAGGGCCACATGTTAGGATGCACATTTGTGGTTTCCTCTCCAGTATCTATTTTTCTTCTCTCCCTTTCCCAGAGTCCCCCAAGTTTCCACCCTTGTGGTCTGGGTGGGACTGACCCCATCGTCTGTGCTGGAGGCATGGGGTTCGTCGAATGGGCAGCCGCAGCTTAGGACTCAGTGCACAAACCAACAAACTCCCCCTGTTGTTTAGACAGCCTGAGTTGGCTTTTCTGTCACTTACAATCAAAACATCCAACAGATACCCATGGAGAGTTAGTGGTGGATCTAGTTGCTTGACTTCCTGTTCACAAAGTAAAGCCTTTAACGTTAAAAAAACAAAGCAAGCCGTATTTTGACAAGTTTAGAGGCTAGATTTGATAGGAATAAAAAGATTTGGGAGAAAAGTATCAAATTATACATTATCACTGAACACTTTAAAAGTATGGCTTAGGCCGGGCACGGTGGCTCACGCCTGTAATCTCAGCACTTTGAGAGGCTGAGGCAGGTGGATCACCTGAGGTCAGAAGTTCAAGACCAGCCTGGCCAACATGGTGAAACCCCGTCTCTAGTAAAAATACAAAAATTAGCCAGGCGTGGTGACAGGCACCTATAATCCCATTTACTCGGGAGACTGAGACAAGAGAATCACTTGAACACGGGAGGCAGAGGTTGCAGTGAGCCGAGATCACGCCACTGCACTCCAGTCTGGGCAACAAAGAACGACAACAAAAAAAAGTATGGCTTAATGTCTAAATGTGGACATGTTCATATAGTATTGTTGATGAATGGAGAATTCATGAGTGGAGATTAACTGTAGGGAATCCATGGTTAATGAAGGAGAATAACAATGTATAGAACCTGTGGCAGCCAGGTGCAGTGGCTCAGGACGGGCGCAGTGGCTCATGCCTGTAATCCCAGCGCTTTGGGAGACCAAGGTGGGTGGATCACAAGGTCAGGAGATCAAGACCATCCTGGCTAACACGGCGAAACCCTGTCCCTACTAAAAATACAAAAAAAAAGTAGCCAGGCCTGGTGGCGTGTGCCTGTAGTCCCAGCTACTCGGGAGACTGAGGCAGGAGAACCTCGCTTGAACCCAGGAGGCAGAGCTTGCAGTGAGCCGAGACCGCGCCACTGCACTCCAGCCTGGGAGACAGAGCGAGACTCCATCTCAAAAAAAAAAAAAAAAAAGAACCCGAGGCAAAACATGACACCCACTGAGGTCTCTGATGTTAACCTTAACCTGGGCCCATTTCCACCTCCAACGGAGACAAATATCTCAACCTTACATCCCCACGTGCCACTCCAAGATCAGGTGCTGATGGAGAGATGATGGTGGTCATATCAGAGGTGTGTGAACCAGGGCAACTCCATCTTGAATAGGAGCTGTGTAAAATGAGGCTGAGACCTACTGGGCTGCATTCCCAGACGGTTAAGGCATTGACTACTATACTCCCACCAGTGCCATGACAGTTTACAAATGCCATGGCAACCTCAGGAAGTTACCCTACATGATCTAAGAAGGGGAGGCATGAATAATCCACACCTTGTTTAGCATATCATCAAGAAATAACCATAAAAATAGGCAACCAGCAGCCAACAGGGCTGCTCTGTCTATGGAATAGCGATTCTTCTATTTCTTTACTTTTCTAATAAAGCTGCTTTCACATTACTCTATGAACTCATCCTCAATTCTTTCTTGTGCAAGATCCAAGGACCCTCTCTTGGGGTCTGGACTGGAACCCTTTTCCTGTAACAGTCATAATGGCTAAGTTTATTGAGTGGTTACTACATGGCAGACCATGAGCTAGGTGTTTTATCTGCTTTATGTCACAGAAGGCTCCCAACAATTGAGGTGAAGTTGGTCAATCAAAGTAGACGGTTAACAAATGATAATGAATGAATGACTGCTGTACAAATTTAACTAAGATTATATTTAGCATGCATAAGAACACATTCTTTAATAATCCCAAAATTATAAAATTAAAAAGATGAGTGTCAATAAAAATAATACAAATGTAGCTAATGTTTATTGAGAACTGACTTACAAACGGGCTGACCATGAAACACTGAAGCTGAAAGTTCAAGTCCCCTCACTCCCACTGGCCCCTTCTTGAGCCCTGGGATGGGCCCCAGCAAAGTGCTGAATGAGCACCTTCAGTAAATAAGATTAGTCACTGTCACTGGGC
>NW_012101410.1:4040610-4042468 GCF_000951045.1 Mandrillus leucophaeus
TTACAGGCATGGGCCACCACGCCCAGCTAATTTTATATTTTTAGTAGAGATGGGGTTTCTCCTTGTTGGTCAGGCTGGTTTCGAACTCCCGACCTCAGGTTATCCGCTCACCTCGGCTTCCCAAAGTGCTGGGATGAGAAGCGTGAGCCACCGCACCCAGCCTTACATTCTTTTCTTAAAGAGGTACCCACCCCTGCCAAATTGAATAGGCTTTCAGGCCACACAAAGCCTGCATCCAACCCTGTGTGTGCCTTCTATATGCTGGGCTCATAGCTTTACACAGACTAGCTCCTCTAGCTCTGCAAACAGCTCTTTGAGGTAGTTACTCTCAGAGGCATGTAATCCAGAGCAACTCCACCGTGAATAGGAGCTGGGTAAAATGAGGCTAAGATGAGATGAGAGGTCAGCACAAGATGCAGGTCATAAAAACCTTGCTGATAAAACAGGTTGCAGAAAAGAAGCCAGCCCAAACCTGCCAGAATCAAGATGGTGACGAGAGTGACCTCTTGTCCTCACTGCAACACTCCCACCAGCGCCATGAGAGTTTACAAATGCCATGGCAACATCAGGAAGTTACCCTATACGGTCTAAAAAGGGGAGGCATGAATAATCCATATCTTGTTTAGCATATCATCAAGAAATAACCATAAAAATGAGCAATCAGCAGCCCTCAGGGCTGCTCTGCCCGTGGAGTAGCCATTCTTTTATTCCTTTACTTTCTTAATAAACTTGCTTTCATTTTATGGACTCGCCTTGAATTATTTCTTGTGCCAGATCCAAGAACCCTCTCTTGGGGCCTGGATTGGGACCCCTTTCCTGTAACAGTGCTATTATCCCCATTTTACCTAGGGAGTACCTGGGCCTCAAACAGGTTAAAATGACCCGCCGTGGTCACTTTTCTTTGATGTTATTTATGGTTTCAGGTGGTGCTAACTAGGCTGTAGCAAGGCAGACGTGACGGCAACGGTGGGTTCACGTGTCCAAGCCATGAAGAGGGCTGGATGCTGACCTCCTTGGGAGAGAGGACGGGCACAGGTCTGAATGCACAAAAGGAAGCCCTGAATTGAGTGTGAGAAAGTGGCTGAGGCTCCTGCTTGCCTTCCTCCCCAATCCTGCCCTTCCCCAAAGTCTTATCTCAGCCTTCAGGCCAACTCCCCCAGAGGCCTTTGCACTGTCCTAACCTGCTAGGCCCTTTCCCTCCTCCCTGCCTCCATTCAGAATAACAACAACTGCATCTGCATAATACTTTGTGTCTGAAGAGCTCCCCACTGACTCCATTCACCAGCACCAGTCTCTCCTGGAAAACCCTCCTCCCCAACTACCGGAACCCTTTGTAACCCATCCTCCCTGCAGAGACCCGAACCTGCTAAATTTTTCATACCATTCACCTTATGTTAAAAAGGATGAAACTGAAAGGTGGTTTGTGATTTACCTTCTCGGGGCAGTAATAAGCAGGGGCAAGAGGAATACAAGGAACCAACAAAACACACTGCCTTTATTTTATACTATTAAAATAGCCTCACTGATCGTTAAGGTGCTCTTAATCACTTTTAGGGTCTACTCTCTGCCCGAGACACCCTACTAGCTTGAACAGAAAGGGCACCATCCTTCCGCAGGGTTAGACCAACAGCTACCAGATTGGGGTATAGATATGCAAAGTCCCCAAGAAAGAGAGAGAAAGAGCTCAGGTCCAGACCTGCCAAGTGGAATGCATTAACATATCTATGAAATAAAGTGTCCTCTTGAAAGGAGGGAGGGGGGTGGAAGTGAGCAGGAAGTTGGGATCCTGGAGGGTCCCTATGGATTCCACACAGGTGAGAGCTCTTCCAAGCCCCACCCAGCACACTGGCAACATTAA
>NW_012101410.1:4042798-4044729 GCF_000951045.1 Mandrillus leucophaeus
GCCACCACGCCCGGCTAATTTTGTATTTTTAGTAGAGACGGGGTTTCTCCATACTGGTCAGGCTGGTCTCGAACTCCTGACCTCAGATGATCCACCCACCTCAGCCTCCCAAAGCGCTGGGATTACAGGCGTGAGCCACCGCACCCAGCTGAAACTGGCTGACTTTTCTAATGACACGCAACGTTCAAATCATCCAACCTTCCCTTCCCGACTCCCACACTCATCAAGCCACTTTCAGGCAGTAATAGTTGTCACTGTAAATCAATGCACTGGCTTTCTGATTTGCTACACCTGTGTCTGAACTTCGTTAACGGGTTCACCCTTGGGAAAGAGGTCCGCTGTCTGGGCTGAAGACAGTTCATGGCAGTGAATGTCACATGCTGAGGTCTCCCACAACTGCACCCAGCGCAGCCACTGGCCAAAATGACTCCTATCTTCTGAACAAGCTAAACAGGCACAGTCTGCCCAGCAGCTAGTAAGCCTTAGAAATCTTTGCCAAGTGAGAGACTGATGGATCTGTTCTGGGAAACAACGGATCCCTGAGTTGTACGCAGTGTGTCTCCAACATGTCTCCCTTGTGACCAAGGCCCATGTCCATGGCCCATAGGATGACTGGCTGGCTGTCTATTGCTTGAAGATCTACAACTTCCCAGTTTTACTCCAACCAGCCAGTCTTTACTCCAACCAGTCTTTCCCAGACATGGATGTAATTTACACATTAGCCTACACCCAATTGGAGGGCCTGCTCAGTGTTCAAACTGAAAATGGTGAAGGGTCTTAGGTGCTTTCACATTACCGTGCCAGAATACTACAGTTGCAAGAGAGACCATATAGCCTGCAAGCCTAAAATATTTATTCTCTGGCCCTTTACAGAAAAGGTTTGCCAACGCCTGCCTAAAGGAGAGAGGATAACAACAGCAGAAGGAAACTTGGGTTCAAGTGCTGTTTCTGCCAATGGCTCAGCAAATTGCAAACTGCAAATAAGCAAAATGGAGCCCAGTAAGTCAAATATTGGTGAGGTCATGCCAGTATTTTCATCTCTCTGCTTCCATTTCATTCATAACACAGGATTAGTCATGAGTGGCAACTGCATGACAAATAATTAGCTAATATCCCAGAATATGCACTTTAAACGTGCAACAGGAAAAGCTGGCTATTTGTTTTCAGAAGGGAAAGAGGTCCTCTCTTGGTATAGCCGTATTTTATGGCTGGCACAAAAAGTGCTCCTTTTTAGCCAGCTGTGCTGTGCATATTGTTTTCACTGGTGCTTATGGAGCCCCCCAGACAGGCAGGGCACTGAGCTGCTTGTAGCCCTCCAGGACGCAGGACTCCAGTTAAAGAAAGTATGTGATAAGAGAAACTGAGCTCATCACCACAGGCTGAGATATTTAAGGAATGTTTTGGTTTTTCAAAAAAGGAAAAATACAAATAGTGCCTGGGAGGATGGGTAGAACTTCAGAGAAAGGAAAGGGGAAGGGAGAATATTCTACCATGTGCTTTACTGGCAGGCGCAGTAAAACAAATGCTCAAAGTGAGGAAACCTAAGCAGATTCGGAGAACCAAGAAATACACCAATTCATCTGAGTAGGGGTCACTCATGAGAATGTCAGGGAAAGTGGTTGCAAAGGTAAAGTTGGGGCCGGGCACGGTGGCTCACGCCTGTAATCCCAACACTTTGGGAGGCCGAGACGGGCAAGTCACCTGAGGTCGGGAGTTCAAGACCAGCCTAACCAACACGGAGAAACCTGGCCTCTACTAAAAACACAAAATTAGCCGGGCATGGTGGCACATTCCTGTAATCCCAGCTACTCGGGAGGCCGAGGCAGGAGAATTGCTTGAACCCAGGAGGTGGAGGTTGCAGTGAGCCGAGATTGTGCCATTGCACTCCAGCCTGGGCAACAAGAACAAAACTCTGTCTCAAAAAAAAAAAA
>NW_012101410.1:4045043-4046992 GCF_000951045.1 Mandrillus leucophaeus
GGCCTCCCAAAGTGCTGGGATTACAGGCTTGAGCCACCGCGCCCGGCCGAACAAATTCTTTAACTTAAATTTTCCTGTGTATCCCTAGTAGCTCATATATGTTTTACTATCTGTTAATAACTGCTAAATAAGCAAAATGAAGCCCAGCAAGTAAAATATTTCACATTAAAAAAAAAAAAAGAAACAACATAAGTCAGGCCTTAGTGTAAGTTATCACTCTTTCGAGAGATATGTTTATAAGGTTTAATTGTTGGCCTTTGATTTCAAATTACAAGCAGGAGAAAAGGTTATTATAGTGAGCATTAACGTGGTTGTATCTCTCTCTGTCAAAACCCAATTTTATCATTTACAACCCAACAGAAAAGCAGCTAAAGTAGCTTTCTCTGTATCAGGTTTCATCAGAAATAAGATTCTGCCCTTCCTAAGTCTCTACATTCCGCAGGTTCCCGATGTTCTGTCACTTGATGGATTACAACACCCCTCACACATTCCATGGCTTTAGACATCTGTTTTTATGGTTGCAGTGGAACTTGCTTCTTAGTCTGGGAGGCAGTTCAGGGCAGAGACTTAAAATGTTGCTTCAAGGCCAGGTGCGGCCTTGTCCCAGCATTTTGAGGGGAGGGCGAGGCAGCAGGATCCCTTGAGCCCAGGAGTTTAAGACCAGCCTGGCCAACATAGCAAGACCCCATCTCTACAAAAAAATACAAAAATTAGCTGGGCACAGTAGCACATGCCTGTGATCCCAGCTACTCAGAAGGCTGAAGTTGGCAATCACTTGAGCCCAGGAGGTCGAGGCTGCAGTGGGCCATGACTGAGCCACTGTACTCCGTGTACTCCGACTAGCTAGGCGACAGAACAAGAAGAACAAGACCCCGTCCCCCCTCAAAAAAAAATAAAAAAGTTGCTTGCAAGCAGACTAGGGTTTGAATTCCAGCCTCTGCTTACTCTAGTATCCTAGGGTATACCTGACTTTTGAGCTTGAGTTCCCCACCTGCAAAATAGGGACGGTGACTACCTATTTCAAGCAGTGTTATGACCCTTAACTAGGAAAATGTCCCCAAAATGCAGTGATGGGCACTTGTGTAAGGCTCAATCAATGGAGCTGCTGTCATTTTGTTTGCCTGGGGTGCAGTGAGATTTGGGTAAGTTAGGCCAGGTACACCAATCACGCCTTGTTTTTACTTGCTGGGTAAGAGGCACTTCCTTAATTTAATTATCATATGGCTGATACAGGAACTCTTTTTCATTTTCCCAGTTGAATACATCACCAGATTCCTGGAGGACCAGGGCCCTGGTGACCAAAAATGCCCAGGGATTAGGGATTCAGCAAGGCAGCCTGGCTGCTGTCCTGCCTCCTGGGAAAACTCCAGGTCTTTCCACACTGCAGTAAAATCCCCCAGGGTCCTCAGAAGGGACCAGAGTTTCAGATCTCAGAGCCCTGGGCTGGAGGCCTCAGAGGCCTCTCCCGCACTGTGTGGAGGAAATTCAGCGTGGTCCTCTGACTCATTCAAAGTCTCACCACAAGTTTAAGGAAGATGGCTGGGATGGTGGCTCACACCTATAACCCCAGCACTTTGGGAGGCCCAGGTGGTGGGATCCCTTGAGCCCAGGAGTTTGAGACCAGCCTAGGCAACATAATGAGACCCTATCGCTATAAAAAATTGTTAAAATTGGCCGGGCGCGGTGGCTCAAGCCCCAGCACTTTGGGAGGCCGAGATGGGCAGATCACGAGGTCAGGAGATCGAGACCATGCTGGCTAACATGGTGAAACCCCGTCTCTACTAAAAAATACAAAAAACTAGCCGGGCGAGGTGGCGGGCGCCTGTAGTCCCAGCTACTCGGGAGGCCGAGGCAGGAGAACGGCGTGAACCCAGGAGGCGGAGCTTTCGATGAGCTGAGATCCGGCCACTGCACTCCAGCCTGGGCGACAGAGCGAGACTCCGTCTCAA
>NW_012101410.1:4047042-4050099 GCF_000951045.1 Mandrillus leucophaeus
AAAAAAAAAAAATTGTTAAAATTAGCCAAACATGGTGGGGGGTGGCGGGGGTGGGGAGCATGCACCTATAGTCCTAGCTACTTGGAAGGCTGAGGTGGGAGGGTCACTTGAGCTTGAAGTGAGCTATATTATACCACCACACTCTAGCCTGGGTAACAGAGCGAGACCCTGCCTCAAAAAAAAAAAAAAAAATTAAGGAAGAGTTGAGTCTAGAACCCAGGTCTGATTCCTTCTTTTTCTCTCCTTCCTAAAAGTCTTTTTATTTTGGATACAGAGTCTCACTCTGTTCCCCATGCTGGAGTGCAGTGGCGCGATCTTGGCTCACTGCAACCTTCACCTCCTGGGTTCAAGCGATTCTCCTGAATCAGCCCCCCAAGTAGCTGGGATTACAGGCACACGCCACCATGCCAGGCTAATTTTTGTGTTTTTGGTAGAGATGGGGTTTTACCGTGTTGGCTAGGCTGGTCTCAAACTCCTGACCTCAAGTGACCTGCCTGTCTTGGCCTCCCAAAGTGTTGGGATTACAGGCGTGAGCCACCGCACCTGGATCTAAAAGTCACTTTTTAAAAAAGTTACAAAAATCATAATGACCGCTGCGGACAACTTAGAAAAGAGTTTTTCTATTTATATAACGACAATGGGATCACACTGTAAATACACTTAGTACTCCACTTTTTTCTACTTCATATTGTATGAAATTTGTTTCTACAACAAAATTGTGAGCTCCATGTGGGCTGAGACCATATCTGCCTTGGTTATCACTGTACACTTTTTACACCTACCAAGTGCCTGGCACATAGTAGGCATTCAATAAACGGCAGAGTGAGTGAATGACCCATGGCTTAGCCACTCTCCACTTTTTGGACATTTAAGGTATTTGCAGTTTTCCGCTATTATGAACAAGGCCAAATGAACAGCCAGATTCATTAATATATCTTCTACAGATCTCTATTTCCTTAAAACGAATTCCTAGGCCGGGCACGGTGGCTCATGCCTGTAATTCCAGCACTTTGGTAGGCCAAGGCGGGTGGATCACCTAAAGTCGAGAGTTCAAGACCAGCCTGACCAACATGGAGAAACCCCGTCTCTACTAAAAATACAAAATTAGCTGAGTGTGGTCGCATGCACCTGTAGTCCCAGCTACTGGGGAGGCTGAGGCAGGAGAATTGCTTGAACCCGGGAGGCAGAGGTTGTGGTGAGCTAAGATCATGCCATTGCACTTCAGCCTGGGCAACAAGAGCAAAACTCATCTCAAAAACAAAAAACAAAAACCAACGAATTCCTAAAAGCTGAATTGCTGGGTCCAAGGGTATTCCCATTGTAATGCCTTGGATACCTATTGCCAAACTGCTCTCTGCAAAGACAATCTTCATTCACATCCTCCACCAGTCCTACAGGAGAGTGAAAGCCTAGTTTTCTCCATAGAGATGAGTATGTGAGTTAAGAAGGTAGGCGGGGGGAAGGAATTGTGGAATCCTTTAGCAGGTGTTTTAATGAAAAACTGAGGGCTAGACTTGAAGTTCACTTCCAGCAACCCCACATAGTATAAAGTGTCTTTCTGAACTTTCACCAGGCTCCCTCTGACATCCTCTCTGCTGAAAAACACTGTGTGGCACCTAATATTGCCACGAGGAGAAGTACCAACTCCCAGCATCCAAATATATACTCTACTAGGAAACACACCCCATGCCTAGGTGCCCGGCAGGCTCCCAAGGGCAGCACAAAAAACCCAGTCTTTCCACATAAACAGTGACCCACACCAAATCTGGGTCTCTCTGCTACCAAGTCTGTTTTCTTGACTTGTCTGTAAATATCTGCAGTTGAACGTCATCATCTGCAGTGGTTTCCTGATGCCTTTCTTCTTCTTATTTATTTATTTATTTATTTATTTATTTATTTATTTATTTTGAGACAGAGTTCGCTCTGTCTCCCAGCCTGGAGGGCAATGGCGCGATCTCGGCTCACTGCAACCCCTGCCTCCCGGGTTCCAGCAATTCTCCTACCTCAGACTCCCAAGTAGCTGGGACTACAGGCCCCTGCCAACACACCCAGTTAAGTTTTGTATTTTTAGTAGAGACAGGGTTTCACCACGTTGGTCAGGCTGGTCTGAAACTCCTGACCTCGTGATCTGCCTGCCTCGGTCTCCCAAAGTGCTGGGATTACAGGTGTGAGCCACTGTGCCCAGCAATGCCTTTCTTCTTACACATACACATTAAAGATATACTGTTAGCCTCAAAACGCACTTTTCATATTTGTTTCTTAGAAAAAAATTGGGTTCTTCCTCATATAAAATCAGCTAAATAAATTCCAAATGAATATATTGATCAAAGAGTTCATATCATTCCCTCCCCACAGCCCCCCACCATACACACAGGTCAAGGAGGTGATTTGTGGGAAGAAAATGGAGCTCTGTAGATCCTGAAGCTTAAAGTTCCCAGCCCAGGATCTGCATAAGGTGGGTGCTCACTGGGAAGCCAGCAGAACCATGTCAGCAAGGAAGAGGCTCCAACACCCACATGTGCCCTCCCTGCACCGCACCATCCTGTACACAAGGCACTCAGGATACGAACGTGATCATCAGCTTGATCCTCCTCCCCCTCGCCCAGTGCTTCTCCCCCTCTCCTCCCACAGGGCTGAGAGTTGACTGCCCTGGGAAATCACTTGACTTTTCACAACGACCCTGTCCCCGGCCAAAATATGAAAAGTTACTTATATTCCCTACATAAGAAGTCCTGGGCGGGGTGCGGTGGCTCACGCCTGTATTCTCAGCACTTTGGGAGGTCAAGGCAGGAGGGTGGCTTAAGCCCAGGAGTTCAAGACCAGCCTGGGCAACATCAGGAGACCCCGTCTCTACAAAAACTACAAAAACTAGCCAGATGGGGTGGTGCGGTGCCTGTAGTCCCAGCTACTCAGGAGACTGAAGTGGGAGGATCAATTGAGGCTGGGAGGTCAAGGCTGTAGTGAGAGCTGCGATTGCACCACTGCACTCCAGCCTGGGCAACAGAGCAAGAACAATGTCTCAAAAAAAAAAAAGAAAAAAGAAAAGAAAAGAAAGGA
>NW_012101410.1:4050250-4061136 GCF_000951045.1 Mandrillus leucophaeus
AAGAGAAGAGAAGAGAAGAGAAGAGAAGAGAAGAGAAGAAAAGAAAAAAGAAAAGAAAAGAAAAGAAAAGAAAAGAAAAGAAAAGAAAAGAAAAGAAAAGAAAGAAATCCTGGATTCAAATCCCATCTCTGTCACAAAATTATTGGGTCAAGGTTACCTTCTGGGTCTTATTTCTCCATCTTCAAAGTGGGATGATTTCTGCATCTCTCTTGTGTATTATAGGAACTTTGCAAGGAATTAAAGCACACAAATCTTTCATGTGTTCTGACAGACAAAGTACCCTCTAAATTCAATGTATTCCTTTGTTATGAGGTCTGTGTTTTGGCTTACTGACTGAACACAGCTCTTCTATCCAAACCTTCCCCACACCGAAGTTTCTGGTGGCAATGCCAGCAGGCTATCTCCTAACCTTCTGAACCATCTGTGATTTCTTAAAAGTCCATATGGCTCTTCAAAATCAATTAATATGAGCTTCCCTTTACCTTATATCCTCTTCTTATATTTACATACACATACCCACACAATACGGAGGTCCAAATTCTTTTCTTTGTCTCAAACCCCAAGTCTCCAGTACTCAACAGATAAAAATCTCCAAGCCCATGTTCACATTTATCGATGAAAGAAATTGAATAGTTCAACATGTCACATAGCAAGTCAATCAGAGGACTGAGAAATAAACACAGAAGTTCTGAAGTCCATGTTTCCAGTTTTCTTGTGATATGGACGAGACAGAATTTATTTGAGAAGAAAATGCCAAGGTGACATTTGGAATTACCACGTTTGTGGGGGGCAGGAGGCCAACTTATAGGACATTTTGCAATCTCGTTTGGAGCAGTAGGTGAGTAGCTTGCCAGATCCACAACCCATATGCATACAATTCAGCCAGCTCACCAAGGAGGTCTGACAGCTTTGTCCCCTCCCTCCCTCCGTAGCTGAAGGGGAGTTTTCCATCAGGCAGCCTCTAGGAAGGGGGAGCTCATGGGGAGAGCCAGAACACCGCCCTTTTAAAGAAACCCAGTTGGCCTTAGGTCAGATGACTTGAGTTAAGGGGAAGAGACAATGGGGGCCAGGAGTGGGAATGGGTGGTCCAGAAAGTGGACAGAGCAGAAGATGAACAAGAGGGCACTTCTGTCCCTCAAGCCGCATTGGTCAAGCCACCTTGTTCCTAAGCCACTGACAGTGCTGGTGGGACCCACTTGTTGCATGGAGGCAGAGCCAATGGCCCGTCCACTCCATTTGCTACTCTGTAGGGGAAATGGCACTGCCACGGCACCAGTCTGGGCAGTGGAGTCACCCTGCAGCTCTTGACACTCTCCACTCTTGCAAGTCTGCCTTAGAGTTCCCACCCTTGGATGAGCCTTGGAACCACCTGGACTTCACTTTCTTCATCTGCCAATGAGGGGCAGGAATAGCTCTTCTTTAAAGTTCCTTCCAGCTCAGAAAAAAATACAATAAAATAACAGGCCAGGCGCGGCGGCTCACGCCTGGAATCCCAGCACTTTGGGAGGCCGAGGCGCGTGGATCACGAGGTCAGGAGATCAAGACCATCCTGGCTAACACGGTGAAACCCCGTCTCTACTAAAAATACAAAAAATCAGCCGGGTGAGGTGGTGGGCGCCTGTAGTCCCAGCTACTTGGGAGGCTGAGGCAGGAGAATGGCCTAAACCCGGGAGGCGGAGCTTGCAGTGAGCTGAGATCGCGCCATTGCACTCCAGCCTGGGCGACAGAGCGAGACTCCGTCTCAAAAAAATAAACAAACAAACAAATACATAAATAAAAATAACAGTCTCGACTCTTATCTTTGTTCTTTTTTTTTTTTTTGAGATGGAGTCTCGCCCTGTCGCCCAGGCTGGAGTGCAGTGACGCAATCTCAGCTCACTGCAACCTCTGCCTCCAGGATTCAAGGGATTCTCCTGCCTCAGCCTCCCAAGTAGCTGAGACTACAGGTGCCCGCAACCACGTCTGGCTAATTTTTTGTATTTTTAGTAGAAACGGAGTTTCACCGTGTTAGCCAGGATGGTTTTGATCTCCTGATCTGGTGATCTGCCCACCTCGGCCTCCCTTTGATCCCTGTGCCTTGCATGGAAATAACTTTCAAGACTTGCCTGTTAAACTAATCCGGGACATGTGTCATGCCACAGAGGTCCCCCAGGGTGAATTCCTTCCTAGGTATCCATGGGACACCTGTCCATTGCGTAGCCTGGAGGCAAGATCCTCCTACCACTGGTTTACAGAATAACTGCCTTAGTTTCCGCATCTGCAATCTGTGGCGCAGACTGTAGAGCTGAAGATGTCTCAGCGTGAAGTGAGAGGATTCTGCAAGTAGAAATCTCAAGCTAATCGGCAAGGGACAGGAAAGGAAGAAAGAAAAGCCAGTGTTGACTGAATACCCTAAATCAGACATATACCTTAGCTGTCTCTCATTTTGGTACTGATGTAAGGACACAAGTGACACCCATGGAGGTATGGGAACGGGTCCCTACCATCATCCATCCAGCCCTGGGGGGCATCCACTGTGACTGGTTACCACACAAGGTAAGGCAAAGACAATTTGGTAATGAGATGCTCTGAATAACCTGCCCGATTGTCAGGAAATCTAATTCCTCAAACCAGGGCTCTAGCCCTAACAATGACTGCTGGCTACCTGCCTACGGCCCCTTGGTCAACATTTCTGGAAATGGAGCTTCTGGGCCATGTTAAAATTTACCAAGGCTTTCCTGAGACTGGCCTTTGGATTGACATATTTTCAGTTATTCGTGTTATGTGTCAGTAACTTGTCACCTTGCAGATGTCAGCTTGAGAACCGGTCAGGATGACAGGGACGCTACCGTGTCTCTGTGTTCATTCTGGAGAATTACTGTAGCTGGAGGGTGACGGCCCTGCAAGTTAAATCTTCATCACCCCTGCCTGCCTGTCTTAACACCTCAGATTCACTTTTTTATCTTTGACTGTATTCACTCACTATCCATTTGAAAATTGTTCAAACCTGGTGTGTGTATATTATATGGCTTCCATTTTAAAAGCTTTTAGAAGATACCAAGTACATTTTTTGAATGCTGTCACTCCAGCATTGGTGACAGGGGGCTGTGGCGTTTCTGGAATCACATGGACCCCACAGCAGGGTACTGCTCCTCTACCTCCTACCCTGTCTCAATGTCTCAGCTGCCCAAGTTCACTGTAGCCTCAGAAGAGGACCACATCCCTTGAGTGAGTTCAGAGAGTAAGAAGGAACCACAACCTAAAAGTCCCTACCTGAAGTTCGATCCTTACCTAGGGTCTAAAAACCAGTATCTTACGTTCATACTAGCGTGTCAATGACCGATACCAGGGTCACGCCATAGAACAGGCTGGGGGAAAAGCAGGGGCCCTGCGCCCGAGGATGTAAAGGTGTGCAGTCAGGGTGTATCCTAAGGAGCAGAAGGACTAGACACTAAGAACAAGGAGGTCCCTGAACCATCTCCCCTAGAGATGATCTTCCTTCTTCCTAATTTGGTCTGAATCAAGGGGCATCCCCTAACAAACCTTCCAAGGAAAGATAAGGTATCCACCCTTGGTTTGACTGGTGCCTGAGTGAAGCTTCTGTGGAAAGGTTCCCTCGCCAAGCCCATCCCCATCTCCCCAGCACGCTGGGGGAGGGCCGGAATGAGCACAGCTGAGACCGTCATCGGCCATCACAGGAGCAGCACTAATGTGGACACAGGAGGTGTAGGCTCATTCTCCCCGGCCAGGTGTCCAGGCTGCCAGGCCATCTGGGTTAGGAAATGCATGCTCTAAAGCCTGCTGGGGGAAGCCCGTTTTGATGGGAGTTCAGCTTAAACTCAGCCACCTTCAAGAAGTTTCCCCAGCCCTGGCTCATAATAAGATGGGCCTTGGGAGGAAATCGGCTATTTCCCCTCATGCAGCCCTGAGAAAACTGAGGCACCCACCCAACAGCCCATGAACAGAGGTCCGGAGAAGAAATCAGCCCCAAAAGGAAATGATGGAAAATGTTAGGAAGGGATGAGACTTCAGTTTCAGGTTTCCAAAAACCTGAACATATCAAACAGAAATCAAAAGCTTTCAAAGGTGCCTATCTAAAACATAACCACCACACCTTAAACTCTTTGTACCCTGGTGCAAGAGATAAGAAACACTGAAAAAATGAACTTAAAGGCCAGACACGGCAGCTCATGCCTGTAATCCCAGCACTTTGGAGGCCGAGGTGGGCAGATCCTCTGAGGTCAGGAGTTCCAGACCAGCCTGGCCAACGTGGTAATAAAACGCCGTCTCTACTAAAAACACAAAAATTAGCCTGGCATGGTGGCCCATACCTGTAATCCCAGATACTCAGGAGGCTGAGGCAGGAGAATCACTTGAGCCGAGATTACACCACTGCACTCTAGCCTGGGCGACAAGAGGAAAACTCCGTCTCAAAAAAAAAAAAAAAAAAAGAACTTAAATTGAACCAAATGATAATGATGATAATGATGTCTCTTTAAAAATACTTAGCTGCAGCCTGTTTCAAAATTTCCTATGTACCCCGTAAATATGTATGACCATCATGTATCCATAAAATTTAAATACGAAAATAAATACTTAACCACAAAATTGAAGATAGGTAAAAATACAATGTGGTGAGGATGTAAAGAAATAGATGCTCTTGTTTTAGTGGGTCCCATCCTTTTTAGAGGATATCTGGCCATATGGATTATAATTTAAAACGCACATCAGCTTTGACCCACCAATTCATCTTACTAGCATTCATTGCATAGAAGTACACTGCTATGGACTGAAGTTTTGTGTCCCCCAAAATTCAGATGTTGAAGCCCTAATCCCCAATGTGAGATGACTTGGAGGAGGGGCTTCTGGGAGGTAATTAGGTTTATAAATCAGATTATGGGGGTGGGGTCCCCAAGATGAAATTAATGTCCTCTTAAGGAGACGAAGAAGAAGGCCTGATGCAGTGGCACATGACTGCAATCCCAGCACTTTGGGAGGTCGAGGAAAGAGGATCACCTGAGGTCAGAAGCTTGAGACCAGCCTGGGCAACATGGTGAAACCCCGTCTCTACTAAAAATACAAAAATTATATTTTTAGTATAATTTGGTGGCACATGCCTGTAATCCCAGCTACTCAGAATGCTGAGGTGTGAGAATCGCTTGAACCCAGGAGGCGGAGGTTGCAGTGAGCCGAGATAGCACCACTGTACTCCAGCCTGGGCAACAGAGTGAGGCTCCGTCTCAAAAAAAAAGAGACCAGGGTGGCTGTGGCTGTCTGCAAACAGAGAGAGTCCTCATCAGGAAGCAAACTGGCCAGCACTTTGGTATTGGATCTGCCAGCTTCCAGAACTGTAAGAAAACAATGTTTACTGTTTAAGCCACCTAGTTTATGGCCTTTTGTTATAGTAGCCTGAGCTGACAAAGACATATGCAATTGTGTAAAAAGATGCATGTATAAGGATTATTTCAGATTCATTTGTAACAAAGAAAAACTGGAAGAAACTTCATGTCTGGTGAACAAGGAATCATTAGCTAAATCTTGTTCATTCACATAATGGAAACTACAACTTTTAAAAGAACGACGTAGGCCGGGCACGGTGGCTCAAGCCTGTAATCCCAGCACTTTGGGAGGCCGAGGCAGGCGGATCAGGAAGTCAGGAGATCGAGACCATCCTGGCTAACACGGTGAAACCCCGTCTCTACTAAAAATACAAAAATTAGAAATCAGTGGTGGCGGGCGCCTGTAGTCCCAGCTACTCCAGAGGTTGAGGCAGGAAAATGGCGTGAACCCGGGAAGTGGAGCTTGCAGTGAGCCGAGATCATGCCACTGCACTCCAGCCTGGGTGACAGAGCGAGACTCCGTCTCAAAAAAAAAAAAAAAACGAGGTAAACTGAGTTCCTGATAGAAGTGCTTATCATAGCAGGTTTAAAGTCTCAAATGCATAACTTTCCATGATAAGCACTTCCTGATTGGTTAAAATGTTAATGTTCTTTTATTTATTTTATTTTATTTTTTTTTTTGAGATGGAGTTTCGCTCTTTTTGCCCAGGCTGGAGTGCAATGGCGCAATCTCAGCTCACCGCAACATCCGCCTCCCGGGTTCAAGCGATTCTCCTGCCTCAGCCTCTCGAATAGCTGGGATTACAGGCATGCGCCACCATGCCTGGCTAATTTTTTTGTATTTTTAGTAGAGACGGGGTTTCTCCATATTGGTCAGGCTGGTCTTGAACTCCTGACCTCAGGTGATTCACCCGCCTTGGCCCCCCAAAGTGCTGGGATTACAGGCATGAGCCACCGCGCCCGGCCAATGTTCTTTTAAACATTTAAACAATAACTTATAATCAGAAGGAAAAAACGAACTCCATCTTTGTGTTGTTAATTGTCTTCAAACCCATCCCTAACCCAAGGTCATCCTTATCTCACCCTGGAGAGGGAGAGGGAGTGGGGATACGGTTCCTATATGTTCCAGAGAATAGTGGCTGTTGGCTGTGTATTTAATTCCAGTAATTCCATGGGATAAATGGCACAAAATCCCAGCTCTTCAGATAACTCCTCAACTAAAGATACTTTGTACTTGAGAAGTGGCCAGTGTAATGGACAGAATGCAGGACAGCGACTCAGGAATGTTCGCTCAGGCAGGCTTTCTTCCCGTATTCCAGTTTCCTCATCAGTGAGATTAAGGGCCTGATGAGAATCATCTCCAATGTTCCTCATAGAAGACCCTGAGCTCTCCCTGCCTGGCTGATAGGCCATCAGCATTTGTGGAAATCCTGGAGGACAGACATGGGCCTGAAGTTGGGAAACAAAGGGAAAAGGAAAATTTGAGAAAAGTTCCACTAGCGTCATCTGGAGTTAGAGTCAGCCAAGGGAAAATCGTCAAAGGGTTTTTGACAAATACAAATTCATTTTAGGTTCTCAACTGGAGAAATGAATGCTGTCATTTGGGGGCTGGTACAGGAACAGGGAAAGGAAGGGGTAGATGTTATCACTATCTAATGGATGGGGGCAGAGATGTTAAACTTGCTTCAAAGAACAGGTCAGTTCCACACAAGTTCCATCCTAAATGCCTGCAGCAGCCGGTGGAGTAAGGCCGAGGGCGCCCACTGGATTAATAACCAGCTGGGTGAGCCGGCCACGGCCACGGCCACGTAGCAGGCAGTCTCTTTGCAGCATCAGCTTCTTATCTGACAGCAGGGCGAGGCCGGACCTGAGGGCTGGGTGGGTGTGGAAGGAAAGCAAGGAGGCAAGATCGACGGAATTTCAAGGAGACGGCTCACCCTTTGCAACCTGCTCCCAAGTCAGTTTTAAAACTGCGAATTGCCTAACTCCAAAATGGCCCATTCTAGATCTCCTACCATAATTGTACTTGCCCGTTAATAAATACTGATAAATAATCAAGCTTCCTTAAAGGATCCGAATCTCTTATAATATGCCAGATTAAAAACTAACCACAGGCCGGGCACGGTGGCTCGTGCCTGTAATCCCAGCACTTTGGGAGGCCAAGGAAGGCAGATGACGAGGTCAGGAGTTTGAGACCAGCCTGGCCAACATAGTGAAACCCCATCTCTACTAAAAATACAAAGAATTGCCAGGCGCAGTGGCTCACGCCTGTAATCCCAGCACTTTGGGAGGCCAAGACAGGCGGATCACGAGGTCAGGAGATGGAGACCATCCTGGCTAACACGGTGAAACCCCGTCTCTACTAAAAATACAAAAAATTAGCCGGGTGTGGTGGCGGGTGCCTGTAGTCCCAGCTACTCGGGAGGCTGAGGCAGAGAATGTAATGAACCCGGGAGGCAGAGTTTGCCGTGGGCCGAGATCGTGCCACTGCACTCCAGCCTGGGCGAGTGAGCGAGACTCCATCTCAAAAACAAACAAACAAACAAACAAAAAAATTAGCCAGGCATGGCGGCGAGTGCCTGTAATCCCAGCTACTCAGGAGGCTGAGGCAGGAGAATTGCTTGAACCTGGGAGGCAGAGGTTGCAGTGAGCCGAGATCGCGCCATTGCACTCCAGCCCAGGCGACAGTGTGAGACTCAGTCTCAAAAAAAAAAAAACTAACGACAAAAGAGCCTGTGGGCCCTGCAAGTTCAAGGCTTTCATATTAGGTCTTGGCCAATGCGCCCCTACTCTCCTAAGTTATGTGGGTATCCCAGGCCCATTTATACCAGGCTGCTGTTGTCTGGTATAAACTCCAGAAAATAGAGACCTTGTCTCTGTCTCTCGTTATAGCCCATGGCATCTCCAGCAATGAGAACAATGACTGACATATAGTAGGTGCTCAATAAGTATTTTTTCTAAAATAAATAATAAGTGAGGCCTGGTGCAGTGGCTCATGCCTATAATCCCAACACTTTGGGAGGCCCAGGTGGCTGGATTGCTTGAGACCAAGAGTTCAAGACCAGCCTGGGCAACATGGCGAAAGCCCATCTCTACTAAAACTACAAAAATTAGCCGGATGTGTGGTGGTGGGCGCCTGTAATCCCACCTACTCGGGAGGCTGAGGCACAAGAATCACTTGAACCCGGGAAGCAGAGGTTGCAGTAAGCCAAGATCGCGCCATTGCACTCCAGCCTGGGCGACAGAGTGAGACTCTGTCTCAAATAAAAATAAAATAAAAAATAAGTGAATGAAAGATGCACTGGGAAGAGCCTGAGCTGAGAAGCCAGTCAGAAATGGGTTGATTATAGGCTGTGTGGCCTTGGGTAAGTCACTTAACCTTTCTGAGCCCAGGTCCTTTGTCTGTGAAGGGCAATAAAAGTAACCAACTTCCAGGGTTTGGGGGAAGACTGGAATGATGTATAGGAAACATCGAGTATGAACTACCTTATACACGGCAAATGGGAAGTAAAGTTGTATCACCATTATTAATAATTCAAACTCGCACTGGAGCCCATGCATGTCCTGTAATCACAAGTGTCACATAAAATTACACAATTCAAGTCTACAGCTTGACTCTGGGAGCTACTGGTTAATAACCAACATGGTGACAGCCTCTTTAAATACAATGGCTCTCCTGTCTCTCCATACAAGCAGCTTAAATCAGAATATTATCAGTTGGTGCATTCTTTCCAGAGACCTTCACGGAGTACCTGTAAAGGTGTGTGAGGCAGAAAGATGCGAAGGCCAGTCAAGGAGAACAAGCAGGTGTGCAAGCCGCTCTGTCCAGCTCTGGCCCAAACTGTTGAGGTTTGATTCTGTTTGGGCTTCTGATACCTGGACCTGTTTACTAGGAAAATCCAACGTATCCATAGTGGCTGCAAGAATAGAACCCGGAGCCCAATGCTTATGTGGTCAAATCCTGGCTCCGCCACTCTTACCGTATAACCTTGGGCAAGCTACTTTTAACCACTCTGAACTACAGGTTCTCATCTGGACAATGGAGGACAACAATAGTACCTACTTGAAGGGAAGAAAGGGAGATTGTATTTCTCCTGCTTTGTGAAAAATCATGGAAATCAATCAGCCCATCTGCAGAAACCCTACCCGGAGGAATCCTCTCCATGAAGGCTCTTTCCCGTTTTCCCATTTTCATTAATCATACAATCGTTTGGAAGAAACAAGAAATGGGCATGGGTTGGTTCATAGAGTGCTGTGCCTCACCTGCAGGAACATTACTCTTGATGTCAGAGTGATCAGGAGATTTGGAGGAAGGAAGGTGACGTGATCAAACATCAGATGAGACGGAAAAGTGGCTCCAAGCACTTCTCCACCCAGGCCCTCTAAGGCTTTCCCCCTCCTCCGTAAGAAATATCTGTAGTTTTCAGTGTCTCTTGTCATTCAAATCATTTCCCTTTGCCTTGCCCGGGGCTCTCTGGGCCTTGCAGGCTCAGCTCCCCTTGCCTTATCCTTGTATTAGAAACACACAAGGTGCGCTTTCGTAGACAGCCACTCAAGCAGTCCCTCCTCGTGTGTGCTGGGCTCTCTGTTGAAGGACTTCATTTCCTGGGATTAGCACACATTGTGCTCCCTCAAAACTCAGTATGCGGGTAATCCGTGGATGCCCCCTTACCATGTATTTTACAATGCAATTCTCAGGAAAATGACCCCATTCCTTCTGTATCTCAGCAGGGAGAAACAATGTGAACTGGGAGCTTGGTTATTATGCTTGTGAATAATTTGGGTTTCCACTTGGGTTTCAAGTGCAGCCTTGGCATGCCTGAAAACAAATGATTACCAAAAAGCTACCCAGCTGCCCTCTCAATACTGCAGGCTATTTTGTCGGGGGTGTGGAGCCCTCTCTGCTGGTTCCATGTGAGCCTCAGCAAACAGAGCAATCAAGACTCCCTCTAGGTCCCAGTCAATCACACTCCAGCCACAAGTTTTGGCCAGTCCTGCCCCAGAGAACATAAAGCCCTTAAAGATTCACCACGCTCAGTCCAGCTCCACTCACAGCCAAGAGTCAAAGTCGATATTTGCTAAGTGGAAAAGGACAAAAAGAAACAAATTCATCTGCAAGCTCTCCAAACAGACTAGAAAAAGTAATTCCC
This sequence comes from Mandrillus leucophaeus, assembly GCF_000951045.1. NCBI lineage: Eukaryota > Metazoa > Chordata > Mammalia > Primates > Cercopithecidae > Mandrillus > Mandrillus leucophaeus. The sequence continues at coordinate 4,060,719 of NW_012101410.1, forward strand.
TACTGCTCACCGCATCCACTCCTAAGGCTAAGCTAATATGTCCTGAGTTTGCAGGAATCTCAACACTTCAGTCTCTGAAACACAAACTAGCAGTTGGACATTCACAAAGAAACGTGCAGAATGCATCCTTTAAACGAGAAACAAGACCTTTGCTTGGTGAATCAGGAAAAAAATAATCATACCAAAGAAAAAAGGGGGAAAAAAGAGGGCCATTTTAAATGACTTTATGATGACATAAAATGACAATATTATGACACTGATGCAACTTCAAACCAGAAGGGGCTTGGGAAACCTTTGGAAGGAAACTCCTAAAAGGTCACATTATTTCTTGACAATCCACTGAGGAACCTGGGTCATTAAAACAGCCCTTTCAATCAGAATGAATTTTTTTTATTTGTTTTTGTTTTTGTTTTTGTTT
>NW_012101410.1:4061521-4063187 GCF_000951045.1 Mandrillus leucophaeus
TTTTTTTTTGCATTTTTAGTGGAGACGGGGTTTCACCATGTTAGGCAGGATGGTCTCAATCTCCTGACCTCATGATCTGCCCGCCTGGGCCTCCCAAAGTGCTGGGATTACAGGCATGAGCCACTGCGCCCGGCCTAATCAGAATGAATTTAAATCTGCACCCAATCATTAGCCTTTCAGGTACACGGACAGCACATTAGCATTAGAAGGAAGTTTAGGATCTGGTACCATAGCGGTTACTTTACACATGGGGAAAATGAGGTCCAACGAGATTACAGGACTTGATCTAGAGCCTGCGGTGGACTGGAACCAAGATTAGAATACACCACTCAGCCCTGTCTAGGCAGCTATGGAAAGCAAACGCTTTTGCTAGTAGAACTCACTTCTTGCTCATCCAGCAGGGCAGAGAGGACAGCCCCAGAGAAGAGGCTGGGGCAGACGGAAGCACATCCATCCTCACTCCCTTGGCCCCACAGCTTTCATGGCTTTCCCTGTCTTTGTGAGTGATAAATGGATTTAGAAGGCAGGACCTCAGGTGCATCCATAAACCCAGAACCCTTTGCTAGGAAAGTAATTGCCTGGATAGTACAGAATCCCCAGCACTGAGGGCAATATTCCCACAATGGGTGCCCAAGGCCAGACAACAACTCAAAGAGGACTGGGAGGTGCATGTCTTCGTGGGATGGTAACAGCTTAGCAAGGTCATTCCTACAGCAGAGGGGAAGGCGAGAGGAACTCTGCCCCACAGCTGCTAAGGAATGCCAAGAGGTGCCCCTGGAAGTCTGGTCCCTGCTGGAATTCTCCTGGGATTCCTCAGCACCCTACCTGGAGTTCACCATTCACTTTCCTTTCTCTAGAACGCCAAGCTACTTCTCGATGTGGGGAAAGCAAGGGGCTTCTTTTTCTTGCATTTTGTTCTAAAAGACAAGGACATCCTAGTTACACCATTTTTTCCTGAGCGTTCCGGGGAAGGATGGCAGGCTGTGTCTAACAGAGCTGCTGCCCCAAAATGACAACCTCCAAAGGTCAGAGACAAATACTAAGTGCTTCAATTAAATGCGAACATCCCTTTTCTGGTGCATGGGTGCTGTTTCATCTGTGTGGGATCTAGTAACCAACAGGAATAGCTCTTCGCTCCAGAAAACTCAAGGAAACATCTAAATAACATCCCACACCTAGTTTCTTCCGGCATAACAAACGCCAATGATATGCAAACACAGACACTTAGCACCAAAACACTGTCAGAGTGCACAGTGAGCGGACTTCATTTGTCCTGCTTCTTGTTCCTCTCACTCTGCCGGGGAGGAGGAATGTTAGGCTGCATCCAGGAGTCACTCCCAGTTTAGATCAGCACATAGTAGGCATTGCCTTTATCACTCCAAAGGATGGAACATGGAGAAAATTAATTAAATAGAGTTATCAATCAATCAATCAATTATTCTACAAGTTCCTACCTTGGCTAGGCATTGGGAAATCCACAAAGAGGCATGTCTTTGGTAAAATAAATGAAGACAAATGCCAGGCGCGGCGACTCACGCCTGTAATCCCAGCACTTTGGGAGGCCGAGGTGGGTGGATCACCAGGTCAGGAGTTCAAGACCATCCTGGCTAACACGGTGAAACCCTGTGTCTACTAAAAATACAAAAACTTAGCTGGGTGTGGTGGC
>NW_012101410.1:4064352-4067774 GCF_000951045.1 Mandrillus leucophaeus
GGGAGGCCAAGGCAGGCGGATCACCTGAGGTCGGAGTTCGAGACCAGCCTGACCAACTTGGAGAAACTCCGTCTCTACTAAAATACAAAATTAGCCGGGCATGGTGGTGCATGCCTGTAATTCCAGCTACTCAGGAGGGTGAGGCAGGAGAATCACTTGAACCCGGGGGTAGGAGGAGACTGCAGTGAGCTGAGATCATGCCATTGCACTCCAGCCTGGGCAACAAGAGTGAAACCCCATCTTGAAAAAAAAAGGTGGGGGGCTGGGCACAGTGGCTCACACCTGTAATCCCAACACTTTGGGAGGCTGAGGCAGGTGGATCACAAGGTGAAGAAATGGAGACCATCATGGCCAACCAACATGGTGAAACCCCATCTCTACTAAAAATACAAAAATTAGCTGGGCATAGTGGCGCACACCTGTAGTCCTAGCTACTCGGGAGGCTGAGGCAGGAGAATTGCTTGAACCTGGGTGGGGGGAGGAGGTTGCAGTGAGCCAAGATCATGCCACTGCACTCCAGGCCAGGTGACAGAGCGAGGCTCTGTCTCAAGAAAATCTCTCAGTCTGCCTGTTGTCTGTCTTCACCTACCAGAATGTATGCACCACGAGAAGAACGAACCCCGCAGCTTGCTTAACACTGCATCCTACCAGGGTACTTCCAGCCCATGACACATAAAGAATATTTTTTTGAATGAATAATGAATACACTAATGAACTAACAACGAAAGCATATCAGAACACCAATGCTGAGAGTAACAGTATCCTTGAATCCATTCTAATCTGAAACATAATAATAAAAAGCAAGTCCTTTTCAAAATATAGCACAATAACTATGATTTGTAGGAAATTACTTGAAATCTACAACATGATATCTGGAGTAGGAGGCAGAAGGAAAATGACAGCCCCAGAGCTGGTGTAGTCAGGAGGAGCATCCAGTGGCAACAATCTAGACAGACCTTGAAAGATAGGTAGGATTTAAGCAGTGGAGCGAACTAGAAAAGGGTAGAAAAGGGTGTTCCGGAACTTCAGGACCAGCATGAAAGAAAGCCTTGATAGCACCCAGGCATCCAATTCTTAGGGATCCCATATCCTACCAGGAGCAGGGCTGGGCATAGGGGGTCATGGCAGTGAATGCAACAGGCCCCTTCTTCCGTGAGCTTCCACTCCAGCTAGAAAAATCAGACTTGTAAATATCAACTTTTGCATTAATAAATGATTTCCTGATTACAAGGTAGGAGCTCTGAATACTTGCTGGCTGGAAGGAAATCCAGAAGACTATTTAAAATTGATTAGAAAGTTACCTTTGAGGTGGAAGCAGGAATCTGCCTTTGGGGTAAACCCCTCTGTTGTAGGAAGAGCAACCTTGATGGGCTCTCCCAACAAGGCTGATAAAAGTCAAGTTTCTCCTCCTCTTCCTTAGCAGAACTCCTGATATCGGGAAAGTCTTCCAAGGTTAAATACACAGGACTGGGACATTGAGGAATCTGGCTAATGCTGTCCAAAGCCCCCTCACCAGGAGCATATCATTCCAGTGTAATTTCTTTATTTTAATCGTGCCTCCCACCTAAGTGAGCCAGTATTATTGGAGAATATATCTGGCAAGTTATTAGGAAACACTTAAGAGTGTGGGATCCTACTCTATTTTCTGTTGCTTATAACAGAATACCTGAAACTGGATCGTTTATAAAGAAAAGGAATCGCCGGATGCCGTGGCTCACGCCTGTAGTCCCAGCACTTTGGGACGCTGAGGCGGGCGGATCATGAGGTCAGGAGATCGAGACCATCCTGGCTAACACGATGAAACCCCGTCTCTACTAAAAATACAAAAAATTAGCCGGGTGTGGTGGCTGTAGTCCCAGCTACTTGGGAGGCTGAGGCAGGAGAATGGCATGAACCCGGGAGGCAGAGCTTGCAGTGAGCTGAGATCGCGCCACTGCACTCCAGCTTGAGGGACAAAGTGAGACCCTGTCTTGAAAAAAATAATCAGAAACAACCTGAAGTACTGTTACAATGGACCTAAACTTGATGCATTAGGCTCCGTGAGTGAGAGAGTTTAACGTTTCTGAAAGCATACAGCTCATTCATTCCTTCTTTTTTTTTTCTTTTGAGACGGAGTCTTGCTCTGCCGCCCAGGCTAGAGTGCTGTGGCGGATCTCGGCTCACTGCAAGCTCCGCCTCCCGGGTTCACGCCATTCTCCTGCCTCAGCCTCCGGTGTAGCTGGGACTACAGGCGCCCGCCACCACGCCTGGCTAATTTTTTGTATTTTTAGTAGAGACGGGATTTCACCGGGTTAGCCAGGATGGTCTCAATCTCCTGACCTCATGATCCGCCCGTCTCGGCCTCCCAAAGTGCTGGGATTACAGGCGTGAGCCACCGCGCCTGGCCCTCTCTTCCTCTTTTTAAAAAGCCACCTGGCCGGCCGGGCGTGGTGGCACGGAACAAATGCTATAGGGATAATTGGAACCCAGTGCACTTGGCTAGGAAGACCTGCCATGGTCAGAATGGAATACTTGAAAATTGCTCAACCTGCATGCAGTCTTGTGAATCTTTACTTTTAAAATTATTGCTGTGGTTTGAAAGTGTCCTCCAAATTTCATGTATTGGAAACTTAATCCCCAATGAGGTAACATTGAAAGTTGGGGCCATTAAAAGCTGATCGGACCATGAGGGGTCTGCTGTCATGAATGTATTAATGGGTCAATGGGTTCTCATGTCGCAGACAGAGTGGATCCCAGTCTTCTCCAGATTTATCAGCTGAATAGAGATGTGGCACAAAGGAATAAGGAAGCATCATGTATAGGAGGGGCCATGAGATGCCTCTACCTTCTTTCTGTTTCTCAGACCTGCCCCATTTCCTAAACCTGGGAGTCCCTAAGCTAACTTGGAGTTTAGAGGCAGCTCAAGTGCCTACTCTACTTGGAGATAGCCTTCCTCTGATTCATGGCCAAGAGCACACATCCTCTATAGCTTCTTGAAAAGCAATCCTGGTGTCATAGACACATGGCCATAGTATCAAGCTATCTTTCCAGCAACAGCAGGAAAACTTCCGAGTGGCTCCCCTTTCCCAGAAACCTTTGCTGAGAAAGCTTCCTTAACTTTGTTTATAAAATGGGCTCTATCCTTTTGCTTAACTTTTCAGTAATACCTGCAATATGGTTTTGCTGTGTCCCCACCCAAATCTCATCTTGAATTGTAGTTCTCATAATCCCCACATGTCATGGGAGGGACCAGGTTGGAGGTAATTGAATCATGGGGGCAGTTACCCCCATGCTGCTTTTCTGTTTTTGTTTGTTTGTTTGTTTTGTTTGTTTTTTTGAGACGGAGTCTTGCTCTGTCGCCAGGCTGGGGTGCAATGGCGCAATCTCAGCTCATTGCAACCTCTGCCTCCTGGGTTCAAGTGATTCTCCTGCCTCAGTCTCCC
>NW_012101410.1:4068435-4075741 GCF_000951045.1 Mandrillus leucophaeus
CCAGGCTGGAGTGCAGTGGCACGATCTTGGCTCACTGCAACCTCCGCCTCCCAGGTTCAAGCGACTCTCCTTCCTCAGCCTCCCAAGTAGCTGGGACTACAGGCGCCCACCACTACTCCCGGCTAATTTTTATATTTTTATTAGAGACGGGTTTTCACCACGTTGGGCAGGATGGTCTTGATCTCCTGACCTCGTGATCTGCCCGCCTCAGCCTCCCAAAGTGCTAGGATTACAGGCATGAGCCACCGCACCCAGCTTGGGTATGTCTTTATTAGCAGCATGAAAATGGACTAATACAATCCAGAAGGAACTTTTTAAGGGGGTCCCACAAGGTATGTTTTGTACCACTGACCACATTCAAAAGAGACTCCCTGAAACTCACAGGGTTCAGAGTTGCAAAGAATGTGAGGTGTGATCTAACACCTCCAACTTGAGCTATTTATCATTTCAGGTACTGAGAGGCTACATTACATTCTCTCCAATTGATAAAGATTTGTTCTTAATCATTGACTGAGAGAGAAAACACTTGGAATTTTCCACTTAAATCTCAACTCGAGAGCTTTCTGGAGGCAGTAAGCTAGGACATCACTCTGGATTGTATTGTAAAATTAATTCAAATGTTGGTTCCAGTTTTTAGGTTTACATAAAACGGTGTCCTTTAAGACAGGCCGATTATTTGAATAGAATATTAGGGTCATTCCCATCTTCATCTCATTAGCTTTATTCACTTATGCACACGCACACACAAAGTATCTATACCAGCTGCCCCCCAAGTAAGTCACAGTGTGATCATCACTGAGCAGGTGGGTAGGGAGGAGTCAGCCAGCAAACACAGGGCTGCCCCTCCAGGAATTTCCTGGTATTCCAGCCTCCAGAGATGACTGAGTGCCTCTAGTCTGCAGCTTCCACTTCATTTTCTTCCTTTTCATCTCTTTTTCATTAGTGTCTGTGCCTTCCTAAATTACAACTTGGTTGTCTAAGGCATTCAAGTTGATCTGCTTAAGGCAAACTGAGATGTGAGTAACCAATATGTCCAGACCTCCCAGGGGCCGCCATTTTGCTAACAACTATGACTTTGCCACAAACTAAAATGAAGCTGCACTTATTTCTCCTCTTTTTCATCCTCTTCCAACTGACAACAAATGCAGGGAATATGTTTTTTGTGCCAGTTGCTTTCTAAGGCCTCTTGACTGCTCAGCTAACTGTTTTGCCCAAGAGCACTAACCCTGTCCATGTTGGAAACGTGCTTGGAGTCCTAATTCAGGGCCAATTCTAGACATTTGGATTTGAGAGATGAATCAAGGCCTTGCCCACCAGGAGCTGACAGCCTAGTGAAGCACTCCACCTACAGCAGCAGCTACAACACAGGAAGCGCTGCAAGGGAGGTGTGAACAGACTCTCACCAGGGACCTCAGGCTACAAGGCCTCCCTAACTAAAGCCACCCCTTTAGCACAGCACACAGAATTACATGGGGTTTGGGGCAGCTGACCAAGGACTTGTACCAGTCCCTTTTGAGTTTTACATTTCTCTTGAGGGTTTTCTCATTTCAATTACTGTTCCAGTCACCACACTGATCCCCTGGGGCCTACGGCAAGGTGGGGGCACACTGCTTTCATTACTGAAAAAGTAAGGCAGAAGCAAAGGAGAACATCTGAATCTTCATCTATGGAATGGGGAGGAAAAACAGTAGCTACAGTGTCTGCACATAAAGAGGTGATCACAGCGCCTGGCACAAAAGCAGCGTTAGCTTTCGTTGCTGGGACCCACCACTGCTGGGCAATGGTAATAATCATGAACTCAGATCCAATCCGGGATGGAGCCTGCTGGAGCCTGCCCGGGACTCCCAAGCACAGGCAGCCGCACATCACACCCCTCCTCACAGTGGCTCTCCACCCGCACTCAGACACAGCTCTCTGCTGGGGAAGAAAGTGAGGGCTGGCCCGGCAGGACAAGCCCACATCCAGCCGAGACTGGTGTGATCCCACAGCTTTGCCTGTTCCTGGGGTGCATGTCGCCATCCGCCACCTGCTCTAACTCTGAGATCCTTGTGGGCAGGAAACATGGCTTCATTACAGGTTGTAGAAAAGGGGCTGGGTACATGGGAAATTTCTAATCTGAAAGGGGCTCTTGGAGAGAGTTATGTCCAGCTGTTTCACTTTAAAATACAATTACTGATGACATATTTTTAAATGCTGAAAAATTAAAAGAAAATTTAAATAGTCCACCTAATCCCCGACATAAACGGATTAGCCAAATGTAAATTTTTTTAAGTGATAAACACGCCCTTTAAAAAAATTTAAAAAGCAAAACAGCACAGGAAGGAAGAAAATTAAAGGTAAAACATTTTGTTCCCTCTTGCCTTTTTTTTTTTTTAAACCATATGGGGTCTCACTCTGTTGCCCAGCTGCAGTCTCAAACTCCTGGGCTCAAGCTCAAGCAATCCTCCTCGCTTAGCTTCCCAAGTAGCTGAGACTATAGGTATGTGCCACCAAGCCCCCCAAGCCCCCAGTTAATTCTTCTTCTTCCTTTCTTTTTCTTTTTTAGAGCAAGATTAGGTCTCACTATTTAATCAGGCTGGTCTTGAACTCCTGCCCTCAATCCATCCTCCCATCTCAGCCTCCCAAAGTGCTGAGATTACAGGTATGAGCTACCACTCCTGGCATTTTCCTCCTCCCCTGAACCCCCAGTCCTTCCTACTTTTTTCTTGTGGATCCTGCCAAAAATAATGATTAAAATATGAGCATATATATGCATGCACATATACATACACACATCTACATAATTTGATTTTTTTTTTTTTAAATAAATAGGATCTCACTTTCCTGCAACTCTGCAACTTGCTTTCTGTACTTAAGGCAATAAGCAAAGTTCTGAAGCCAAAATACTTGGTTTACAGTCCAGGCCCAGTGACTCACTTCTGTAATCCCAGAACTTTGGGAGGCTGGGGCGGGCAGATCGCCTTACATCAAGAGTTCAAGACCAGCCTGGCCAACGTGGTGAAACCCCGTCTCTACTAAAAATACAAAAATTAGCCAGGTGTGATGGGAGGCACCTGTAGTCCCAGCTACTTGGGAGGCTGAGACAGAAGAATTGCTTGAACCAGGGAGGTGGAGGCTGCAATGAGCTGAGATCATGCCACTGCACAACATCCTGAGTGACAGAGCAAGGCTCTGTCTCAAAAAAAAAAAAAAAAAAAAAAAAAAAAGGCCACACACACACTTGGTTTGTACTCCACACTCCCATGCCAATTTCTAATTACAGTATTATCTTGTGCAGATTATATAACTTGACTGTGCCTCAGCTTTTTTATCTGCATGATGGGGATAGATGAGTTAACACACGTAACTCATTACTTAGAATGCAGACAGCACTCAAATATGTATTATTTACTCCTGTTATATCTTTGTACCCCCTCCCCATCCTCCTATTTAAATGCTGCCCAGTGTGCCAAGACGTATCATTTGGGCTTTGAACCAGTCCCCTGGTGGTGAATACTGAGGTTGTATCCAGTTTGGCTATTGCTGTTACAAACAATATTAAGACACCCTTATTCACCAGTTGTTAATACTGTAGTGAGAAAATCCACTGGACATATTCCGAAGGGTGAACTTGCTGGGTCTGTGCATCATACATTTTGAGAGATGTTGCCAGATGCCCTCCCAAAATGCTCTGCTCATGTACCCTGACACAAAAGCCAAGTGAAGGTGCCTTTTCCCAGCCCGTCTCCAGAACTGGATATTCTCAAATTGTGCATCTGCTCTCCAGGCAAGTGACAAAACGGCACTCCTTGTGTTGATCTGAACCTCTTTTATTATGAGTGAGGTTGAGAACTCTTTAATTTGCAGACAAGAGAAACTGAGACTCAGGGGTCCCCTAACTGGCTTCAAGTGTGACCCTGAGGTAGTCAGTGGCACAGACAAGCCTGAGGTCAGAGCACCTGTCTGGGATCACCCTAAGATGCCCAGACCCACAGCACCAGGAGGAGTGTCTGACGGCCATCAGCCAACCCCTGCCTCCTCCCCTCTCCAGGGCACGCTGAGCTGGGTTAGAGTGACCAGAAATCCCAAGGCAGGCAGAAGTTTCAGCCCCGTCCTGGGTCCAGGAAGCAGGGTTGAGGGGCTTCTCCAACTGAAGGTTGCTGCCTACAGCTAGTAGATAAGGAAAGCCTTGTCTCCACATTGCCTGAGGTTCAAGGGTGTTTTTCTCTTATTCCTGTTATCTGAAGTCTCTGTTCGGTCTCGGAGCAAAGAGTTCATGTTGTGACTGGGCCTTCATTTTCTTTCTCCACCTCCTCTGTGGACCTGGACTTCTTTAACTGGGAAAGAAAGGAGTAGGGAAACGGTCTGCTTTGATCACCCTCTGGGTGCCTTGCCCCAGTGGATGAACAGAGCAGGAGCTGATGGTCTAGCGCTGGGGGAGAGCGAGCGAGGTCTAGGTGATGGGCTCTGCGACTCCCTGGCCCCATGTCTTTGGGTAAATCCCTCTAGGTCTCACTGTCCTCATCCGAAGGAGAGAAAAGGCACCTAACACGCAGGATTGTTCCATGCACACGTCTGTGCTTTGAAAACTGTGAAGTGCAACACAAACGGAGGATCCTGGTGAATGTCAGCGAGTTAGCCGCCACGGGCTTCCACGCAGGAGCGTTTCTTTAAGAGGCAACCAGCTTCAGTTGTGCAGGCAGGGCCTGCCCCTGTTTTGAGATATTCCCGAAGCCGTCCACCTCCCACCCAAGCATACCAGAACCAAGCTGATCATCATAACACAGACTAAGTCGTGGTTTCATCTTGATTGGGCAAAAAAGTATTTCATAAGTGTCTATTTATACACCAGCTAAACTAGATGTTCAGCAAATCCTCATTCGTTTGGCAGATGCTGGAAGCTCAGTTCTACTTAGTGGAATTTCTCAGCCAACTGATACTCATCACACATTAGAATTAGAAAACAAAACTGGCTATTTTGAAGGGAATCATCCTACAATTATTACATATTTCTCTCCGACTTTCTAAAAAAAAAAAAAAAGCATTAAATGTCGTTCTACCCTTTTTCTTATCTCACTGCCACCACCATAAACACCAATTATTCTACTGAGTCTAGAATCATAAGAGCCTGTTCTACCTACCACTCATAGCTTTGAGACTTTTCGGCAAATTATTTTTTATTTATTTATTTTGTTGTTGTTGTTGTTGAGACGGAGTCTCGCTCTGTCCCCCAGGCTGGAGTGCAGTGGTGCGATCTTGGCTCACTGCAAGCTCCGCCTCCCGGGTTCACGCCATTCTCCTGCCTCAGCCTCCTGAGTAGCTGGGACTACAGGCGACCGCCACAGCGCCCGGCTAATTTTTTGTATTTTTTAGTAGAGACGGGGTTTCACCGTGGTCTCGATCTCCTGACCTTGTGATCCGCCCGCCTCGGCCTCCCGAAGTGCTGGGATTACAGGCGTGAGCCACCGCGCCCGGCTCGGCAAATTATTTAACCTCTTTGTGCCTCAGTTTTCTCATCTATAAAAGAGGACCAGAAAACCAAGTTAATTAGGAAATGTGGCTGCAATGAGAACACAAAACCAGCAATCTACTTAAAATTTAGTGCATGGATTTGGAGATAACTGTTTTTCTCTCTGAGATATTTTTTGTTCCTACCCAACTCCTGGCTATATTCCACATAGCTGAATTTGCTGGCAAAGTAAACCTCTCTTATGTGGACATGAATTTCTTTTGGGGCCTTGAAAAACATAACTAAGGCCCCCATGGAACGCATTATGCCAACAAGCCAGGCATAGACACAGGCATTCCGTCCCAGGCAGGGGGACTTTCGGCCAATGCCTCGGAGCAGCCCAGCAGAGCTAACCTAAATGAACAGAGAGAACCAAGTCAAGGAAAGCAAAAGCTTCCCTGACCTTCATGAGGGGGAGAAACCTTCTCTACCAGTCAGCAGTAAGTAGAGACCAATGTCCAAGCCAACTGGGCTTTGTTCTTGCAAGGAGAAACATGCAGATCCCAAAAAGGGAAATGAAATACAAAGGATGACTTAAAACACCGGGATAATCCACAATGAACACGCAGGAGGGGAAGTTAAGGCACTGAGGCCGTTCCAGTTTTCTGTCTAGGAGGAGCATGAAAGTGGCCCTCTGGTTGGCCAGGAGGCGGAAGGCTGCAGGTTGCCATGCGACACATAGCAAACACACAGTATGTCTGCTTGAGTGGCTTATATTATTGAGCAAAAGAGAGATTATGGGTGCCTACCTAGATCCTTGAGCTACCCTGTGGTTCAGACCCTAGAAAGGATGGTACTGAAGAGCTGAAGCAACCCTACCTGAGAGTAATCCATTTTACTCAGAAGGATGTAAAGAATTCTCTTAGGTCGGCTGTGGTGGCTCGTGCCTGTAGTCCCAGCACTTTGGGAGGCCAAGGTGGATGGATTGCTTGAGCCCAGGAGCTCAAGACTAGCCTGGATAACATAACAAGACCTGTCTCTACAATTTTTTTATTTTTTTTAATTAGCCAGGTGTGGTGGCACACACCTGTAGGAGTGGGAGGATCACTTGAGCCTAGGAGGCTGAGGTTGCAGTGAGCCATGACTGCAACACTGCACTCCAGCCTGGGAGACAGAGCAAGACCTTGTCTCGAAAAAAGACTTAAAAAAAATAATTATCTTGCTTCAGTTGAGCTAAGTCTCTGGAGTTCTATCTACAATACTGAAGACACATACTATACACATCACAAGGCCATTTACAAATGCTTCAGCTCTCTCTCCTTCAAGTACACAGTTGTATTACATTTCCCTGCCTGCCTGAAGTTAGGGGTAGTCAGCTATGGCCAATAAAATGTGAGTGTGACATGTGTCACTACTGGACAACTTTAGGAACCAGCACCTGCTTCACCATTTGCACCTTTCCCTTGGCCACGGAGATGAGGAATGTCCCATCAGCTTCAATCTAGGGAACGGGAATAAAGATGACTTGGAACACAGTCCTCATCAATCTTCAACAGAAATGTAGAGTGAACAAGAAAAGAAACTTCCGGCCGGGTGCGGTGGCTCATGCCTGTAATCCCAGCACTTTGGGAGGCCAAGGAGGGAGGATCACCTGAGGTCAAAAGTTTGAGATCAGCCTGGCCAACATGGCAAAACCCTATCTCTACTAAAATTACAAAAATTAGCCAGCATGGTGGCGGGCGCCTGTAATCCCAGCTACTCAGGAGGCTGAGGCAGGAGAATCACTGGAACCCAGCAGGCGGAAGTTGCGGTGAGCTGAGATCATGCCACAGTACTCCAGCCTGGGTGATAGAGTAAGAACCCATCTCAAAAAAAAAA
>NW_012101410.1:4076211-4113543 GCF_000951045.1 Mandrillus leucophaeus
CCTGTAGTCCCAGCTACTCGGGAGGCTGAGGCAGGAGAATAGCGTGAACCCGGGAGGCGGAGCTTGCAGTGAGCCGAGATGGTGCCACTGCACTCCAGCCTGGGTGACAGAGCAAGACTCCGTCTCAAAAACAAGAAAAAAAAGATAGATTGTGCATCCGTAAAGTACACAGTACTAGGAACCCAGTTGGTCATTATAGATATAGACATAATTTTTAATTATCAGATACCAGACTTCAAAAGGTAAATTATAAAGCTGAGCTCTCAAACAATTTCCATAACCCCTCTGTGAGCTTAATTTATCCCCAGTTCCTTTCCTGAACCCAGCAAATACATCTCCAGGGGCAAAGGTCAGACAGTAAAACCTGCTCCAAATGCATTGCCCACCAATGGAGAAGAAGGTGATCATTTTAATAAATTCCAGTTTCTGATATGGAAGATTTACTCCACAATGCTCTTTTTTTTTTTTTTTCCTTTTGCTCAAGCTGGAGTGCAGTGGCATGATTGCAGCTTATTGCAGCCTCGAACTTCTGTGCTCAACCAAACTTCTATGCAATTCTCACACCTCAGCCCTGCAAATAGCCGGGACCACAGGCACACACCATCATACCTGGTTAATTTTTTTGTAGAGATAGGGTCTTCCTATGTTGCCCAGGTCAGTCTCAAGCTCCTGGACTCAAGCGCTCCTCCTGCCTTGGCCTCCCAAAATACTGGGATTACAGGTGCAAGCCACCGCAGTTGGTCTCCACGATACTCTTGACCAACAGTTAAATTCACCCTTGTAGATGTCAGGATGGGCTGGTCAAATGAGAATTATTTGATTTTCCCGTTAAATCCAGAGTTTTAAAACTCCAGATGTTCTTTGAACATCACCATGGGTTGACACCCACTAGAGTCAAGTTCAACACCATTATCTCATTTCTCCAAAGGCACATTTCAATGTGTCATTTTATTTAATACACAAAACATGAATTTAGGACAACCTGTAGTATTCTCCCGCACTAAAAAAAAAAAAAAAAAAAAAATCCACAAATTAAGTTTTTCCGTAGCAAAATATATCAAAACACGTATGTCTTACACAGTTGCAATGCAGTCTAAGAAAGTCTGCTAAGCTGCGATCGATAACATCTTCATCATTGCTACGTAACAGACCCTACAGACACAGACGCTGTTTACACAGACCTACTGATTTGCTCATCTTAGGCCAGATTTGCTGGTTTAACCATCATTACTTTTTTCACTTATAAATCAGAACCAATCTAGCCATTTTAGTGGCCAAAATAACTATACCATGATCTAATTTCTTAGACTGTTAAAGTAGGATCAGAGTCACTGCTGGTGAATCAATAAAATGCTTGGAAATAAACAGGGAGGAAAAGACTCAACCAACTGGCTGTCGAGGCCAAAGGACCTGCCCATCACTACATCCTCACCCTAAGCCTTGTAATTTACACCTACATTCTGATATTCCAAGGTGCCGAGGGCCAGTCTGTAAGTACCTTGATGTATGTGTGGCAGAACCACTTCGTTATAATAGTCAATTAAATTATTAATGAAAGAACTGTACAAATAAAAGCATCATGCTCTTTTATGGAGTAATAATTATTATCGTAAGCAATGCAAATTGAATAATAAGAATCGTCAGGACAGTTCAGTGATAAGCTAACAATTTGCGGCAATCAGACCAAACATCTCTGCTCAAGCTGTTTAATAAAATAAATAGCAGCTTGTTGACATTTTTGTTCAGTTGAACACACAGACATCCAGAGGTTACTTGTATGTCTCGGGTAGAAGAGCCAAGAAAGAAGTGGAGACTGAATGATATAAAAGTAGAACCAGTTCTAATGGTGGTAATGTAGATGTTTACATATCTATTTATTTATTTATTTATTTTCTTGAGACGGAGTCTTGCTCTATCGCCCAGGCTGGAGTGCAGTGGCATGATCTCAGCTCACTGTAAACCTCCACCTCCTGGGTTGAAGCAATTCTCCTGCCTCAGCTTCCCGAGTAACTGGCATTACAGGCACCTGCCACCACGCCTGGCTAATTTTTGTATTTTTAGTAGAGCTGGAGTTTCACCATGTTGGTCAGGCTGGTCTCGACCTCCTGACCTCACAATCCGTCCACCCCAGCCTGCCAAAGTGCTCGGATTACAGACGTGAGCCACCGCGCCTGGCCAGATGTTTCTGTATCTTCAGGAAACAACAAATCCTATAAAGTGTCCCAGAATCAAATGGCATAATTTATTTATATACACCCATATATATAGACATATATATTTACTTATACATATGCGTTCCATGAAAAGACCATTATTGTAACTAAGTATAATGTTGCAGTTACATTCATGTAAAGAAATAAATCAAATGCTGTGATAATAATAGGCCATCCCTAGTTAGAAGTAGTAGTTAGAATAGTAGGTCATCACTGCCAGGAGCAGTGGCTCACGCCTGTATTTCCAGCACATTGGAATGCTGAGGTGGGAGGATCACTTGAGCTCAGGAGTTCAAGCCCAGCCTGCACAACCTAGGAAGATGCCATCTCTACAAAAATAAAAAAATTAGCTGGGCATGGTGGCACGTGCTTGTAGCCCCAGCTACTTGGGAGGCTGAAGTGGGGGAATCACTTGAGCCCAGGAGTTCAAGGCTGCAGTGGGCTATGATCGCACCACAGCACTCCAGCCTGGGCAGCACAGTGAGACCCTATCTCAAAGGAAAAAAGTAACAATTTAAAAGTTAAACAAAAATAGTTACCAAGCACCTAACTCCCTACGAACAGCCTTGTACCATTCCATAAAAGAGCAACCAGCAGGCCATTCATTTCCTCATGTACCTTATAGGGTCCCGATGGGATACTGTAGAATCACACAGTCTTCAAACAGAACTTAGTACTACCCGATTCTCCGCCAGTTTATCCAAGACTCATCCAGGAGAGAGTGTGTCAATAAACCAGATCCAACAACACAGGGAAAATCTATTAAACTTGAACTGATGAGTAATTTGGACCTTTTGGCAGCTGCTCTGACCAATTTCCTGCCCCTTGTTCACCTGGGAAACTATGTATCGCTTTGAGATAAGGATAACCTGTGGTATTTGGGGTGGGGGGTGCCGTGGGAGGGGTAGGCAAAGGCAATTAAGTCTCATCAGCTTCCAGCAGGAATAAACGCTGAGGAATGGACTTAAACTTCTTGCTGTCGGATGTGTGCATGTCACAAACACACACCTGTTGTACTAGAGTCCTAGTGTTAGGTAAAAGTCCAGCTGTTCAGGGGCCATCTGACTGCACTTTTGGGGTGAAATAATGCCCTTTCCCAAAGCCTGTCCCCTCCTTCACCGTGAGCTGATACATCTGTCATACCGACTGGGCCAATTCAAATGCCATTCTCCTTCAAGAGATCCCAACTTCAAAACAGCCCTTCCTCCTCAGACCCCCTGGCAGATGCCCCTGCTCGGACCCCCAACTGCTCCTCTGAGCCAAATTCTGCCCGATTAAACGAAAATGCTCTCGCATGTACTACGTTGACCCCACCACTGAGGGAGCTATGAGCTTTGAGCATAGCTGAGTTTGGGCTCAAATGACTTGATCTCTGGTTAATGCTCAAATATCCGTTTTGGGAGTTCATATGCACATATCAGAGTGAGAGAGAAATCAACATGGACACATAAACCACATAAACATATCCACTAGAGGGGAACGGCACAGTGTCCTATTTTCCCCAGTGATTAAGAGTCACCCTCTGCCTTCGCAGGGGGTTGGGTCCGCCACATTTCCACCAGGAGATAAACCTGAGTGACCTAGAGTGCTAAAGACCGATGCCTGTTTATCTTTTCAAATGCCATGCCCCCACTCCTTAAATCAGGAGGAAATTCCTCATTGCTGCTATATCTCTAACACGTGCTAATCTTCTTTCTAATAAGAAGGATAAGCCACCGTCTTGAGACCTGCGGGAAATGGTAGTAAGGCAGCAGGAGGGAGAATGAGAAGGAGGCAAGAATGACACCCAGGAGAAGGGGCAAGAGAACCCCAGGCAAGGAGGCTCTGGGACCTGGATTTCACCCAGCAATACAATTTCAGAAATAGTGTTGGGGACAGGCGTACATGGCCAACTTTTTGTTTTGCCAAGTAAGGATACTGAACTCACTATCTTGAGCTTATTTTTCTCATTTTGCCTTAGACCGGGGGAAAGCTCACGTTTGAATACCTACTTGTGCATATCTGTGTGTCTGTGTCCCCCACCCCCTTAGACTAAGCCCAAACACAGCACCTTGGAATCAGCACCTTGGAATTGCCTCTGCCTCCCACACAGAGGCTCCCTAGGTCCAGAAACCACTGAAATAGACCAGACTGGATCCCCGATCTCAGAAGTATTCCTTATTTCTCCTTTCACTCGAGAATGTTTTACACTTCCTTATCTTCCTACCTTCCTTCAGAGAATTTCTGTGAAACATCTTTTCTAGGGTGTTATAAAGCCAACTTAAAAAAAACAAATCAACACTTTCTCTGCAGGACTCACTTCAACCCTTGATAAGAGAGTAGTTTCTGTGCTTCTAAAGGAAATGAATGCTAACTAAAAGGGCATTCCCACTTTCGGCCTGGGGGCCTGACCTGCAACAGCCAAGAACACAGCTGCAGAGAGTGCCAAGGCCTACTTCCTCGGGCAGAGCAGCCAAGGGGCAAAGACTTTCCATGCCTTTGTCTTGAGAATACGCCACAGCCAGCCAGGATGACTGGCCTGAAGGGAACCAACCTGAAGGTTCTGGCCCAGACCCAGCGCTTTCAGCAACAAGTAAGGATTTAGACCAGCTTCATTTCTGAATTCTTGGAAGACAAAGACCATGTATATTAAAGTAGCCGGCACGATGCCTATTTGCCAAGTGTAAATAGGCATTTCGTCAATTTTTTATGGCAATTGTGATCGTGTTGATGAGAACAATGGGAGAAACAAACAAACAAACAAACAAAATAACCAAAGTCCTTTATCCCTTGAGAGGAGACTGGATCTGGCCTCATGACCCCTCACAGGTTATACCAAGAGCTTCCACAAGGCCTTCAACACTGATATCGTTTGGATATTTGTCCCCACCCAAATCTCGTGTTGAAATGTAATCGCCAATGTTGGAGGTGGGGCCTGGTGGAGGTGTCTGGGTCATGGGGGAGGAACCGTCATGAGTGGCTTGGGCCATCCCCTTGGCAATAAGTGTGTTCTCACTCTGAGTTCACATAAGGTCTAGGTGTTTGAAAGTGTGTGGCACCTCCCCTCCCTTCTTGCTCCCATTCTCGCCATGTGATGTGCCTGCCCCCACCTTGCCTTCTGCCATGAGTGGAAGCTCCCTGAGGCCTCCTCAGAAGCAGATGCCACTATGCTTCCTATCCAGCCTGCAGAACTATGAGCCAATTCAATCTCTTTTCTTATAAATTATCCAGTCTCAGGTGTTTCTTTATAGCAGTGCAAGAACGGACTAATACAAACAAGGGCTATTTGTGGAATGAACAATGAATTCTCATATTCATCTCATCTTTTGGTACACAAAAACAATTGGTTTAGAAATCTTTTAGATTAATTCTCACTTAAATAAAATATATATTTTAATCTCACTTCCAATTATCAGTCAGGATCATACATTCTTGGGTAATACAACTGTAATAGTAATTTTAAGAGCTGCCACAGAATGAATGTTTACTATCTTCCAAGTACTGGGTCAAGTACTTTACAAGAATGATTTTCTTCAATTACCACAACACTGGCTGAGTGCAGTGGCTCACATGTATAATCCCAGTACTTCGGGAGGCCGAGGCAGGCAGATCACTTGAGGTCAGGAGTTTGAGAACAGCCTGGCCAACATGGTGAAACCCTGTCTCTACTAAAAATACAAAAATTAGCTAGGCGTGGTGGTGCACGCCTGTAATCCCAGCTACCTGGGAGGCTGAGGCACGAGAATCGCTTGAACCCAGGAATCGGAGGTTGCAGCGAGCCAAGACTGAGTCATTGCACTCCAGCCTGGGTGAGAGAGCGAGACTCCAACTCAAAAAAAAAAAAAAAAAATTACCGCAACACCTCTACAAGATAAATATCATTATCCCTATTTTACAGATGGGGAAATGGAGGTTCAGACAGCTTACATTATTTTCTCAGAATGCACTGCTCAGAAATCCCATTCCAATCACGCAGCTGAGGGGAAGGACTGGGAGCTGAAACTGGCTGACAGCCTCACCCTGGCATCCACTGCCTCAGCCTGAAGATCTTGGATCACTTGATGAAAACCCACCCTGCCATAAGCTACAGCTTTTAAGGTACACACACTTCAA
Source organism: Mandrillus leucophaeus (assembly GCF_000951045.1). NCBI lineage: Eukaryota > Metazoa > Chordata > Mammalia > Primates > Cercopithecidae > Mandrillus > Mandrillus leucophaeus. The sequence continues at coordinate 4,082,517 of NW_012101410.1, forward strand.
CTGGAGCTGCTGAAAACCCAGGCCAGTCCTCTTTCCTGGAAGCCTGTGTTGTTTTCATTCCATTTTAAAGCCTGTTCAGCCTTTATACCCTCTCTCTCGGGAGCCCTAACTTCAGCCCCCAGGCCTTGGCACCACTGCAGCAAAGGGCCCTGTTGCAAAGTCATTCTGCTGGATTAGACAAACCCATTTCTCTCAGGATAGTTAGTGCAATTCCAAAATGGCTTATGATGGGCCAAAACTCTCAACTTGTTTTAAATAAAGCAAGCTCTCCAGAATCCCAGAGCTGTAGTCGGTGATGGCGGTGGGATGAACGCTGGTGTGAAGCTGTCCTCCCTTTCTGCAGATGTCTTTCTCTGTGATCTCTGTGGTCCTTAGTTTCTCTGTATTTAGAATACGAACTCTTACCTACCTCACAGAAATGACTGTAACAACCAAGTGGGATAGTACAAATACTTTTTGAAAAACATTAAATGCCTTCTACAACTGAGATGTTAACATCAGACTTTTCCAATAGGACAGGTTATAGAAAATTCAACTAGGCATTTAGAAGGCCAAAGCATGGATCCAGCAGCTCTCTCTGATACATGTATGGTGATTTCCATTTAATTAACTGTTTCCGGGGAACACCTAGAGCCATTATCAAAGGTGCTAACTGGGCAGCCAATGGGTAAACTCCTAACAGGTCTATGAGTCAGTCCTTTGGAAAGTTTTTGTCTTGTGTTTTCATATTCGGGTTCCATTTATGACTCAAGCATAACTTTCCTTGGTATTAAGTAACAAGGAACTGAGATTAATTGCCCAATTTTTAACTACATTTGGCCTGTTTGCATCCTATGTTGTAAGCGCCCTACTAGGGCTGTAAGAACAAAGAATTTGTCACTGGCTGTTGTGAAAAAGCTTAGGCGCCTGAGCACTTTATGATGACTAAAATATAGGATTCTAGCCTCCTAAGAGGCGGGCGGATCACGAGGTCAGGAGATCGAGAACATCCTGGCTAACACACAGACACCCCATCTCTACTAAAAATACAAAAAATTAGCCAGGCATGGTGGCAAGCGCCTGTAGTCCCAGCTACTCCAGAGGCTGAGGCAGGTGAATCGCTTCAACTCGGGAGGTGAAGGTTGCAGTGAGCCAAGACCATGCCATTGCACTCCAGCCTGGGCAAGAAGAGCAAAACTCTATCTCAAAAAAAAAAAAAAAAAAATGGTTTGAGAACATCACAGGAAACCATGCTGAACCAAGTGTGTTGACTTTTACACCCTATAACCTGGCCAGCTGGCTTTGTGTCTCGAAGCATTGGACTCCATTTTGAACATGGATTTCTTTTTTCCTTTCCGGAGTCTCTCATTTTCTCCATTGTATTCATTCAGAGGGGGAAAAAAAAGACCTCATAAATGTCATTTCATATTCCAAGCAATTTGCTATAGGCAACTACACCATTACTTTGTACAAATAAATTTACATAAATCATTATTAGAATGTTTTATCTTGGCAACATTATTTGGTTCCCAGAACACAAATTAAATGCATGCTTAAAGCAGAATATTTTAAAGTTATTCCTATATTGTTTATGAGACAGGATTAGAAATTTCCATCTAATTTTTCTTTCATGATGGAATTCCTTTAGCTTTCTTTGTACGTTTAGAAACCATATGTATAATTTTCTGGGGGGTTTCTTGAAGCAAGCCATGCAGTAGATGACTGTGCCATGTTTCGTTCATTTTTCAGCTGCTATTCCCTTTGATTTCATGGGTTTGGTTTTGAACACTGATTAGGAAGGCCAGGAACCAGGGGAACTGCAATACAGACTCCTAAGTAGATGGCTTTTTATGTGATAATATGCTGCACATAAACTGGTCTTTGACTGTGGTTAAGCTTTATTTTTTTTTTTAATAAACAAATGTGTAAATAAACTCCCGGCACTCAGTTTCTCCTGGCTGTTTGGGTTGGGAAGGGGCCTGTTTGGATTCTCTGCACAGCACATGGCAAGTCTTCACTGGCTGGAGTTTTACTCCACCCTAGATTTCAAAATAAAATCTTTTCCACGTAAAAAGCAGCTCCCGGTTTTAAAACAAGCTGCACTTGTCAACATCAGGGTAGGGAGTGGTGGCAGGGGACCGGACGGGAAGTCAGGACACGCACGTCAGTGAGGCCTGCTGTTGCTGGCTCTGGAAGACGACATAGTGACTTCCCAGCTCGTCTTCTCATTGGTGTCACAAAGGGCTGGACTCCTGGCTCACGGCTGGAACTTTCTACCAGTATGTGGTCTGAGAACAGATTCCAGGGCCACTGTCAGGGAAGTGGGGCCCCATGAGGTCAAGGGTGCAATACTCAAAAACGGGGAGTGAGGCAGCCCTGTGGAGGGCTTAAGAACACAGATTCCAATAGCCAGGGTTCAAATCAACACACCAAATCAACCACAACCACTTGCTACCTGTGTGACTGAATAATTCAAACCTTTCTGCATCTCTGTTGCCTCATCTGAAAATGAAGAGATTATGCATACATACCTAGCAGTCTTATTTTGGGGATTAAATGAAGCAACACAGCAAAAAGCTGAGCAGTGTCTGACTCTTAGAAGAGGTTCAATAAACAGTAGCTAACATTAATCTTAAAGGATGATCAGTGGAGTCAAGCTAGGGCGATCATATCATTTATGATCTAAACCAGGATATTTCTGGGTGTGAAAGGGAAGACTGTATGGTAATTATATTGGGTCAACTGGTGTATGCTAGGACAGTCCCAGGCATACTGGGACTTGTGTGACTACCCTGCCCCTAGCCCATACCATTCAAGACTCAATAAAGACATTTATTTTTTGCTTACAATTACATATTACACATTTTGCAATTTGTTACTCCTTTTAAAGTTCTTTCATACACCTTATTTGAACTTTTCTTAACTTTTCTTAAAATGTGGGAAAATATAGGACTGAATTACTTATCCCTTAATAATAAGCAAACAAAGTATAGAAAAAAACACAAAAAAGTATAGAATTTCCCCTAGTGACCCAGTGTTGCTGAGCAGTGGGGGACAGTATCCCATGACCTCCTCCGTACTTCCTGGCCTCCTGCCAGAGAGGCAGGGTCATGTAACTGGTCCTGACCAATGGCCTGTCACCTCTAGTCTTAAGCACTTAAGAGTGTGTGTGCAACCGGGCACGCTGGCTCACACCGGCAATCCCAGCACTTTGGGAAGCCAAAGTGGGAGGATTGCTTAAGCCCAGAAGTTTGAGACCAGCCTGAACAACATAGCAAGACCTCATCTCTATACAAAATTTTAAAAACTATTCTGTAGGATGCCTGTAGTCCCAGCTACTCAGGAAGCTCACATGGAGAATCCCTTGAGCCCAGGAGTTCAAGGCTGCAGTGAGCCATGATCACGCCATTGCACTCCAGCTGGAGCAACAGAGCAAAACCCTGTCTAAAAAAATGAATGGAGCTGGGCATGGTGGCTCACACCTATAATCCCAACACTTTGGGAGGCTGAGGCAGATGGATCACTTGAGGCCAGGAGTTCAAGACGAGCCTGGCCAACATGGTGAAACTCTGTCTCTACTAAAAAATAAAAAAATTAGCTGGGCATGGTGGCACATGTCTATAATCCCAGCTACGCAGGAGGTTCAGCTGGGTGGATCCTTTGAGCCCAGGAGTTCAAGGCTACAGTGAGCCATGATCACACCACTGCACTCCAGCTGGGGCAACAGAGCAAGTCCCTGTATTAAAAAAAAAAAAAAAAGAATGGAGCCAGTGCAATAGTTCACACCTATAATCCCAGCACTTTGGGAGACCAAGATGGGTGGATCACTTGAGGCCAGGAGTTCAAGACCAGCCTAGCTAATGTGGCAAAACCCCCATCTCTACTAAAAATACAAAAATTAGCCAGGTATGGTGGCGCATGACTGTAATCCCAGCTACTTGGGGGGGCTGAGGCAGGAGAATCGCTTGAACCCAGGAGGCGGAGGTTGCAGAGAGCTGAGATTGCGCCATTGCACTCTAGCCTAGGTGACAGAGTGGGACTCTGTCTCAAAAAAAAAGAATGGGTGTACGTTCTCAACCCTTTCCTTCACATGTTGCAGCAGCCAGGAAGCCATGTTTTGAGATGTAGATATCACAAGATGGAAGAGGCCTGGGACCTCAAAATACTGGAGGCAAGAGAGCTACACTGGCCCAATCCCTGGGCAAATGAGACATAAGTTTTTGTTGTACTAAGCCCCTGAGATGTGGGATGTACTTCTTTTTAAGACGGAGTCTCGCTCTGTCACCCAGGTTGGAGTGCAATAGCGCGATCTCAGCTCACTGCAACCTCCGCCTCCTGGGTTCAAGTGATTCTCCTGCCTCAGCTTCCCGAGTTGCTGGGATTACAGTCACCCACCATCATACCCAGCTGACTTTTGTATTTTTGTAGAGACGGGGGTTTCACCATGTTGGCCAGGCTGGTCTTGAACTCCTGACCTCAGGTGATCTGCCCGCCTCAGCCTCCCGAAGTGCTGGCATTACAGGCGTGAGCCACTGCACCCAGCCAGGGTATACCTTTTACCCTAATATACTACTGCCTGCCCTGGCTCAGCCGGTTAGTAAGATTAGAACCCACATATTTTACTATAGTTTTCATTCAACAGTATCATAAAATCCTACCAGATTGGGAAAAAGCATTGCCAAGATTAAATGCCATAGCTTACTCATGGTAAGCCTTCAAGGCTTACTTGATTTAAAACAAAATATTTATTTGGTTTAAAATAAAATCGTTCACACCCAGAGCCAAGTAAAAAGAAAAAAGTTCCAAAATGCAAGGTTTGTTTTAATTTGGTGCTGATTTATTCCAACATTTAGGTTAATCCAAGAAGTCTGGATGCCTCATCTTACAGACAACCCTAAGACGAAATGGCCTCATGTTGCATCTAGGTTTTATTTTAAGTTAAAAAGATGAATGGAAATATCCAACTAGAGTGTGACCAATTCGCTATCTCACTCCAGAAAATCCCTCCCTTCCGCTCTTTCCTATTCTAATCCTACTCATCCTTTCAACCTATTTTCTTAATGGGGAGAAAGCTCCACACATCAAATTTCGCAAACACTTATGTCACACAATTGGCTAGGCCAGGAGTTGGCAAGCTTTTTCCATAAAAGACCATAGGGTAAATATTTCATGGTTTCCATTGCACTTATTTAACTCTGTCATTGTAAGGGCAACAACTGCCACAGATAATCCAGAAATGAACAAACATGGCTCTGTTTCAATAAGATTTTATTTAGGGACACTGAAATTTGCATTCCATATACATTTCATGAGGCACAAAATTTTATTCTTTTAATTTTTCCCAACCACTGAAAAATGTGAAAACCATTCTTAGTACATTGGCAGTGCACAGACAGGCGGCAGGCAGTAACTTGGCCCCTGGGCCGCCTGTGGTTTACCAACTCCTGGTCTGGTCTTAGGAGGGGTGGCAACAATCTATTATAGGCAAGTTCTGCAGTGGGAGGAGAACACAAATACTGCGATTCTAGTTCTTCCACTTCCTGGTGGCTGGTGATCCCAGGCTCTGACTCCAGAAGGCCCAAGCTTCTGCACACCTGTGTCCAGGAAGGCAGATGGTGCGTGGCCAGGCAGGGCCCAACTGGCAGCGATGGGGTTCTCAGCTGGCAACTCTCAGTAGCACCTTTAAGACCCAGGACAGGCCAGGTGCAGTGGCTCATGCCTGTAATCCCAGCACTTTGGACAATGTGCCTTGGGAGGCCAAGGCAGGCAGATCACTTAAGGTCAGGAGTTTGAGACCAGCCTGGCCAATATGGTGAAACCTCATCTCTACTAAAAATACAAAAATTAGCCGGGCATGGTGGCGGACGTCTGTAGCCCCAGCTACTCAGGAGGCTGAGGTAGGAGAACAGCCTGAACCTGGGAAGCGGAGGTTGCAGTGAGCAGAGATGGTGCCACTACACTCCAGCCTAGGCGACAGAGCAAGAATCTGTCTCAAAAAAAAAAAAAAAAAAAAGGCCCAGGGCAGTGAAAGCCACCACTGCTTCCACCAGCTAAACAAAGGGCAGCCCTGGGGAAGAGTGAGGGGTGGACAGGATCCACTGCATCATGCCCAAATTAATCAGGGCACTTAGCTGCCATCCCTGACTGTAGCCCCAGCCCTCCCCCTTGAGACCCTCCCTGAATTCTGGCTTTCAGAACCCTCTGGATGCGCTCCCAGCCTTACTTTATAAATGCGTGTTCTTAACTTACGCTTCCTCCCCTGCAGCTCCACTTCTCAGAATCACCCCTTGTGAATCACCAGGTATTGACCTCACAGAGCTCATCCCAGGGCCCTGACAAGCCCCAAAGGCCAGGCAGAGCTCAGAGGGGAGGGTGGCAGGTGTGTGAAAGAAGAGTAAATAATCAGGTAGACAGGCAGAGGCAGGGTGTGGACAGGCCCAGAGAAGCAGAAAAGATCAGCAAAGCAGTGGCCAAGCCAGGGTGGGGGCAACAGAAACCACTGTCCCCAGCAGGACACTGCCAGCCAAAGCCCCTCTGCAAAGGGAAGGTAGAGTTTCCCCAACGGGCTCCACTCCAGGATCCTTAAGGGACCCCTGACGGGGAGTCTGGTTCTAGGTGGGCCAGAGGATCTGGGTCCTCTAGACCTTCTGATTGAGGCAGTCAGGCCCTCACTGCCTGGGCTCACGGTGGGTTCATTCCTGTCTTCCCCTCAAGGCTCAATGTCACGCCGCTTCCTTCTGCCTGGCCAAATGATCCACAGCAACAAAGCCCAACTGAGGCCCTCCCTGGTCCATGAATTCTTCCCTAATTATTTCAATCCCAATCCTCAAAGCTTCTCCATTCCCTGAACCAAGGAACTACCACTAGTTCACAGCCCTGGCCCTAAGCTTAGCACCATCTGCCATTTTCTTATGAGTGAATCAACTTTGCCTAAACTATGGGCTCCCTGAGGAGAGGAGCCAGTCTTCTACTTCTCCATCCCCACCTGTCCCAAGAACACACAACAGATTCTCAATACTTACTGAACGCAACTAAAAGTGCAACATTAGAAAGATTAATACAATTAAAGTAAAACATGAGATTGTGGCAACAAAAATAATTTAGAAGCTAATTTCTATGTGAAAATTCCCAGCAATCTTCCTGTGGCTTTGTATTTCTACGACTTACACCAGAATTTTAAACAAAGATGTGATTCAATGTTTTTAATCATCTTAATGCCTAAATTGGATTGACCACATTGTCAAGTCTGATCAGCTGCATAAATTGATCATTAAGAAGACTGGGGGAGGCGGGAGAGAATACCAGTTGATGGAGAAATAATCAATTTGGCATTTGCATTTAAATATAGCTTTGGCATTTCATTTATTCAGCGCAGTCTATGTAAGGCATGGCGAACTGGGGAAGGCAGTGTAATTACCTGAGTCGGAATGGGTCCAGGAAACTGAGGTCAGCATTGCTCCCGTCACAGAAAGGACAGAGGGGCCTCCATAATCACGAGAACGCTGGTCTTCTAGAGGCTGCTGGAGAGGAGCAGTAGGAAGTCAGAATTAAGCAGAAGCAGCAGAGAGAGCCCTCGCAACCACAATGGATGCCATCTCTGGCCTGACTCTAGAAAATGACGCACTTCAGTGAAAAAGCAATTGTAACAGTACCTCTTTATTTCTTGGATCATTATTAAAAGACTGGATCTTTCACTATGGAGTGTTTTTAAACTGTCTCATGGGGCATAAGAAGATCCAGAAATTTGAAAATACACACCATCTCAATGTGAGATTATTTTATTTTGCTACAACTGCCACTGAGACATTTGTGAGATCATTTTATGTACTACAGCTGCTCCTCAAACACTTGTCTACATAAAGGAAAAACATCAGAGCACCCACAAGCACTCAAGGCCAGCATTCCACCCCACGGACCAGCCTTGATCCCCAGGGTAGACCAAGTGCACAGGCTGCGAAGTCGATGACTCTATTTTATTGTAAAATGAAATGTCTCTGGCTCTACTCCTCACTAAATGGGCTGCAAGTTATTAGGCCATGGTTAACCAGTAATCTTGCAAAATAGGAAAGCTGGTACATGAGACAGATTGCATAATAATCTCTGAGAGAAGATATCTTTTTAACCGGGGCCTCAAGGATAACAAATCAATGAACTCTCTAATGAAATGAATGGTATTAACCTACGCGCTGTCGTCTGAGAATGTTAGGAGTATATTAATGAGATCGGCGGTTCCCAAACTGTGGGTCCTGGAACAGCAGCATCAACATTGACTGAGAGTTTGTTGGAAATGCAAATTCTTGGCCCCTACCCAGTACCTACTGAGTCAGAATACATTATCCAGAAGTAGGGCCCAGAAATCTGTGTTTTAACAAGCCCTCCAAGTGATTCTGATATACCTTAGATCATTCATTTATCCACCCATACAAAGCCATTCTGTTGTAAAATAAAATCACCCTACTCTACTTTGTGCTTAAGCCCCTGGAAGGACAAAGCGTAGAGCTAGGGATTGCATCGTGGAGGGATGAAGAGTCAGAGACGATAAAGAACCTGCCCTCGAGAAATGTATTGTCCACTATGGAAAATAAGACACATCCACAAGCAACTCAAGTACTGGCAGACCGTGTTATTTCTTCTAACGGCTGGAGAGTGTCAAGACAAAGGAGATATTTGTTTCCGTTTGGGGTGAGGAGTGGGGGATGCCACGAAAGGCAGGCATCGTGAAGACAATAATAATGGCCTTGAGATCAGGACAGGATTTTAACAACAAAAACCAGACAGCAACCGAAGCAAAGGCCCAGAGGTTGGAAAGTGTGAGGGCTATTCGGGGGCACGAGGTAACCAGGTGTGGCTGATACACGAGAAAGTTGAAGGTGATCTGAGTGAGACAAGGTTACTTCCAAGTGCAGACAGGTAAGAGCGAGGGGCTCTTCTTCTGTTTTTTCTTTTTGAGACAGTCTCCCTCTGTTGCCCAGACTAGAGTGCAATGGCACAATCTCAGCTCACTGTAACCTCTGCCTCCCAGGTTCAAGTGATTCTCCTGCCTCAGCCTCCCCAGTAGCTGGGATCACAGGCGCCCAACACCACCCTGGGCTAATTTTTGTATTTTTAGTACAGACAGGGTTTCGCCATGTTGGTCAGACTGGGGGCTCCTCTTTTTCAAGTAAAGGCCACCCAGCAGACACCAGTGGCTTATGTTTAATTGATGTCTGGGCTAGGCATGGCGACTCACACCTGTAATCCCAGCACTTCTGGGAGGCGGAGGTGGGCACATCGCTTGAGCTCAGGAGTTCAAAACCAGCCTGGGCAACAGGGCAAAACCCCATCTCTACAAAAAATACAAAATAAAACAAAAAAATAGGTGTGGTGGTGCATGCCTGTAGTCCCAGCCACCTAGGAGGCTGAAGAGGGAGGCGTATCTGATCTTGGAGGTCAAGGCCACAGTGAGCCAGGATCGTACCACTGCCCCATCTCAAAAAAAAAAACAAACAAATCTACATCCAGTTTTCTTTTCTATACTTTTGGCAGTGCATTTTCTAGAGGGAAGAACTGCAACTGCTTCACGGATTAACAGCAGAAGGTTTGTCCAGGAGGAAGAACGCACACACAAAATTTTAAAGTAGATACAAGAATCTGGAAGTCACAGTCGCCTCGGACCATTCTGCAAAGGGGCAAAATGTTACCATGCCTCGACAGCCCCTGAGAACATCTCTGGTTTTAGCTTTAAAAAAATACTGTCATTCAAGTTGAGACGGGCATGACTTAATCACCAAAAAAATTAAATTAATACACCTCCAATTAGAGGAAAAAATACTTTTCATGATCAAGTGGGTATGGCTTTGCTTCTAGAAAATGGACACAAATAGGTTTCATTTCCTGATGTTGGTAGGTGAACAAGGGGGTACTGAAAATGTTTTTCATGTCACACCAAGGCTCGGATTGAAATGAAGCTGGATTCAGAATTGGCAGTCTCTGCTTACCCATGCCAGCTTTGCCACTCAACTTTCTGAGTCATTATGGACAAGGCACTAAACCCCCTCAACCTCCGTTTTTCATCTATCAAGAAAAAGAGGCACCGACCTACCCCACCTTCTTGGAAATTTCAATAAGAAAATAGAAATGAAGTTGCCGGGAAAATTATAAAGTACCATACTATATAAAGGTATAGAATTATCCTCCTCATCGAGGCATTTGGCTACTAATTAACACTTGTTATCCTATCGGCCTTTGAAAATATAAAAGCAACATGTTTCGATGCCCTTGAGATTCTCCTTTTAAATATGTGCAGATACAGCAGTTCTGAGGAACAAACTTGGCATCAACCAAACCATTCTCCCAAGAAGCATTTCAAGGTAAATCTTTTACTTGTAATTAAAAAAAAAATTTTTTTTTATTCCTCTAACCACGATAGAGCATCCAGTTATCTTTTAGCAGCTCCTGGTGAACACAACTCAGTCTTCGGCAACACCGACATATACAATGGCAATAATTTATCATCTCTGCAGTAGTTTAGTCCCAGATGGACCATTTACTAATTTATTTGCATATGTAACTGGCAGAGAGATTAATCAGGCTTCCAACTCGGAAACCTGAATTGAGCTTTATTCCCTTAACAGGCTAACTCTGGGCAGAAGAGGCACACATTTACACAGAAACCAAGAGTTCCTCTTAAAAAGCCTGTCAGCCTCAGATGCAAGCCTTACACACACACACACACGCATGCACACACACGCACGCACACACACGCACGCACACACACGCATGCACACACACGCACGCACACACACGCATGCACACACACGCACGCACACACACGCATGCACACACACGCACGCACACACACGCACATCTTTCTTGAGACAGCTTGCTCCTATGTCAGCTTGGAGGGCTGGTTCTTTCCTCAGATCCTCATGGACTCCACACAGGAGCTGTGTCTGATACAACTGCAGGCAGAAGTAAAACGTAACGCCAAATGCAGTAAAGTTGCAGCCACATTCCCCTCCCTGTCTGCAAGGTCGGAGGCTCAGATTTCTGAAAACGAAGAGATCTTTTTGCAACAGTGCTGCGCCCAGCTGGCCCGGCGATGCAGTGCCCAGGCGCTGGGAGGCATGTGCTTTCTTTTTTCCACTCTTTTTAAGGGTCTGAACTTGACTGAATTCAGCAGCTGCCGTGTCCTCAGCGATGGCTAATGAATTGTTAGCTTTGCTCCCAGTTCCCCTGAGCTCAACTCCCAGTCCACTTTTGTTTTTAATTCTATCCCAATGATATCAGTGTTTAGCATAGAGTGGTGAACGAATTGTTGTTGGATGACGGTGTTTACATATAGAAAGCAAGCCAGACATGGGCAGAAAGCACCAGCTGATCCCTGATGCCTTAAGTGGAACCCACGGCCATGCCAAGAAGGTCTGGCAGACAGGAGCGTGTGGAGGTATTGTCGGCTAAGCTAAGTCCACACACCTGGGGCGTTAACCAACTCTTTCGCTTTGAAGAAGTCACTTGATGGGTCAGGTTTAAAATTCTCTCCTCTATGAATTTAGTTCCCTGAGGTTCCTTCTGGCTCTAAAATCTAATGATTCTATGAATATGAAAAAGATCAGCCATTCACCTGGTTTGTTCCATGTGTTTAGCCGATGACAAACAGCAGGAAGTTTGGAAGCATCTGAAAGTGGCTGAATGGGTCCAGATGCTTTTGGTGCTGTGACAGACATAGCCTTTGGAATCTCAGCAGCCAACAGATTCCCTTTGCACAAAGAACAGAAGCATTTGACGACTGGTCCACAATGTATATCTTTACAAGGTTTTAAGAATTCAATTAAATACAAGAGTTCCATTACAGTATTATTCTAAGTATGGCGAATCCTACAAAAGTACATATGTCATGGCCCTTGTCTTTAATACATTGACACATTAGTTAAGGAGATACACTGCTAATTTTTTTTTTTTTTTTTTTTTTTTGGAGACAGCGTTTTGCCCTTGTGGCCCAGGCTGGAGTGCAATGGCGCGATCTTGGCTCACCGCAGCCTCTGCCTCCCGGGTTCAAGCGATTCTCCTGCCTCAGTCTTCTGGAGTAGCTGGGATTACAGGCATGCGCCACCATGCCCAGCTAATTTTGTATTTTGTTTGTTTGTTTGTTTTTGTTTTTGTTTTTGTAGAGACGGGGTCTCTGCATGTTGGTCAGGCTGGTCTCAAACTCTGACCTCAGGTGATCCACCCGCCTCAGCCTCCCAAAGTGCTGGGATTATAGGCGTGAGCCATTGTGCCTGGCCACTGCTAATCTTAATACAATGCAATATGTGCCACAATCATTGACAAAGAAATGGTTAAGTCAACATGGAGGATGGAGAACTCTTTTTAGTGAAAGGGGGAGATCTGTAAGGTTTTGCAGAGGAAGCGGAATTTAAACTGGGCTTTGCAAAGCAAAGATGGGACTATAGACATCCGGACAGAGGTAACAGTGAAAGCAAAGGCCGATGTGCTTCCAAGTGTGGTCAGGGCACAGTATTCAGGACCCAAGGACAGGGGCACAGGATGCCCAAGGAAAAGAAGACACAGTGAGACGAGAGGCTGGAAAGGAACTCAAAGTGGAAAGCCCTGGATGCCAACCTTTCATCCTGTGGTCTCTGGGAATCTTCAGAAGTTCCTGGCAATGGAGACTCCAGATGAGCCCTGCCTTGGGGGTTTCTTCGGATCATTTATCACCATTGATGACTGGGAATAAGATCCGTCCGTACCTTCATGTTTCTCTTAGTCATTCCACCTTGCCACTATTTGGGAATCCCTCAGATTTATTTTTTTTCTAAATCAATTTCCTGGCCCTTTGAATGGAAGCAATTGAGTTTCCTCTAAGTACTGCCAAGATTTCACATTCCGATGACGAGTTCGGCCTAGCGCTTTACATTTAGGTTCGTGTGTTTTTCTATTCTTACGAAAGACTTAAAATAGCATAGACGGGTGTTTTGTTTTCATTTGTTTCTACACTGGAAAATATTTCTGTATGATGAAAAAAATACACAAACGTCCTGACTTTTGGAAGGGCCTGCTCCAGCACTTCCCAAAAAACAAAAGTTTAACTAGTCATCCAAGCCGTTCACTGAAAGCTTTTTGCTCTCCAGTGTCAGAGTCCCAGGTTATTGAGCCCAGGTTTTCCAAGGTCCTTCAAACACAATAACAGAACGTCATGTAAACTCTCTCCTACCAATGCTATTTGGTCCCCTCAGCCTGGGGGTGCTAAGCACACATAGTATTATGCAGCTTTCACATGGAGAAGCCCCAGGATACATGGGGCACACACCAGGCAAGCCAGGGCATGGGGACGGGGGTCTGCCCTCCCATCTACCCCAAAGATGGGTCTTAAAACTCCACTGAAGTGGGGGGTACAAGTGGGCAGAGCAGCTCTTCCTCTGAGAATGGAGCTGCCTTCGGTATGAATCACCACTAAAAAGTTTCCCAAGGTTTGCACCTATACTCTCAGCACTTTGGGAGGCTGAGGCGAGAGGATGGCTTGAGCCCAGGAGTTTAAGACCAGCCTGGAAAATAGAGTGAGATCTTTTAATCGGGCATGGTGGCGTGTGCCTGTAGTCCCGGCTACTTGGGAAACTGAGGCAGAAGGATTGCTAGAGTCCAGGAGGCAGAGGTTGCAGTGGGGCGAGATAGCACCGCTGCACTCTGGCCTGGGCGACAAAGTGAGACCCTGTCTCAACAAAATACAATAAAACCAAAAAACAACTCCCATAGAAGATACAAATTTCACTTCCCATCTCTGGATTGCTCAGACTACACATGGGCATATATGGAAAACTTCAACATTGATTTCATTTATCAACTTATTTAGAAAGGCACACTGTATCTACTCACTGGGGTGTGGTACATTCCAGGGTTCAGGTCCCTGGTTTATAATCCAAAACCCGTCCTAGCCCTCCACATGCACGGGTGCTCGGAAGCTCCGAGTCCCTCAGAGGTATTCTCTTAACATCTAATCAAATAATGACTATGAAGAATAATATGCAGTACATACTGTTGATAGTTCCCTGTGCACATACAAAAATAGTCTCATACAGCCCAAAGAGCTGTCTGCATCGCTTTTTCTAAAAGTCCACCTATGGTCGGAAAACTAACCTTCTTCAAATGAATAGATTAGCTTAAATTACCATGCCATTTTACATTCTTTTCACTGATACACGAATAATAAAACTATGAGGTAAATGTAGGCTTAAATCGAATAATGGGCATAAATAAAAAAATTTTTGACATTAAAAACTCAGTATAAATTGAACTACAAGATACTTGAAAGCTCCCACAATCATAACGTGCACATTGAAATCCATTAACCTAATACCTAGGCTGCTATTCAAAAGTAGGGGTCTAGCAGGCAAATAAATACTCATTTGAACACTCCTTCTAAATTACTGTACAATCTGGTTGCAAAGTCACACACTTACAAAGTCTATCATCTTTACTTGCTTGCTCTGTAGCCAACACTGAAGTCATATCAGGTTACAATGTGGCAGCATGAGATCAACACAGATACCAGCAAATGGTACTAAAAAGTAGCAGCAAATGTCAAAGACAAACCAGGGTCAGCCTGGAGAGAATGAGATATTTACATAAGCTTTCGGAAAAGACAATGGAGCCCCGATTTCTCCTTAACTGCACACCTAATCAACCTCTCTGCTCCTCACCTGATCATTCTGATATAAAAGCAATTTCTACAGTGATACATTCAAAGACCTTAGTTGCCATAAACTCAGCAGCTGTTAAAAAGATTCTGTTGCACATTCGATTTGCTTTGAGACTCAGCTATTTCCAACCAAAGCTTTCATTTCTTATCCATCACTACCCCCCTGCAAAAAAAAAAAAAAAAAAAAGCTTCATTAACAATATCCTTCTTTGACAAGTCATCTGCCAAGTCCATTTTCTTACCTTTGTAACTCACATTTTTTTCATTTGAGGATATTTACCCAAGCAAGGACAATTGTTTGACTGGAATCTTGCAACTTTCAACTTTGCCCAGATTTTGCCATCGTGCAGAAGGGGAATGCCGCAACCCCCGACACATCGTTCGGTTGAGCTAATACACATCTGAATCCAGGGCTATATTTTAAATTCTTTTACACTTACTTAATATAGTGCATGCCGCCTGTCCACTGATGCGATATCAGAAACCTGCAAGCTACTATTTCTGCAACTGTGTCACTGTAGATAGTCTGAAACATGTACGTAGCTGTTGCCATGGAAACAAACACAGCTAGGGTAGAGTGCCACGCTGTGTTAATTCCTTCACCCATGAACCCCAGGGGAATGCTAACATTCATCTTCTTTCTCCTTTAGTCTCACACTGCTTTAATATTTTTTTAGCATTATCAAATGATGTACTAAATACATATGGTACACCTGAAAATACGGATGGCTGAAACCAGCCGTGGTACCAACCTAGCCTGCCGGCTGTCTGCTTAAGGTGGTGCAGCTCTGTAATGGATCCTTTCCTGAACTTCTCCTGGGAGAAATAAAGAACTTTGTCTTTCTTTTAAAACGGTGTGGGAAGGACAGAAAAGGTGAGCATCTTGTCTCCCCTAAGAAGAACAGTTATCCTGAAATTGTACCGGAATAAAGATGCTATCAGAAATGTGCCTTCTCAGTTCTCTGAAAGGCAGAGGGAGGCCTTGCAAACTTTCTGAAGTGGATCCAAGCTAAGAGTTATTCTCCCTTCCAAGTAGAGCTGCATTAGCAGGCTATAAACCCAATAGTTTTAATTAGGCAAAAGCATAAACCCTTAACAAGGGATTCATCTGTCCCCACTTGGTCTGGATTCCTAAACCCATGCAAGAAGGTATTAAAATGAGTGAGTAGGCAATGAGATGGAAATCTGCCATTATTCAGAAAGAAACGTGATTTTCCTGGAATTTGAACATTCTCTTTTTTGCTTCAAGTTCATATCTCTGCCCTTAGCGATGCTTGGACCTGTGGAGAAAAGTCAAACTCTTTCCCTGCACCTAAAAGCCAAAATGTATGCTTACTGGTGCACTGGGCCACCTTCTCATTATTCAACTGGTAAACCGCTTTAAATATTGGGGTTATACTCATCACAGTAGACAAAAGTAAGCTGTTCAAAATCTTAATTACATCATATCCCTTGGGCTGGTTAATAATATTCAATCTAGATGAAAATGGCCACGTTTTAGATTTGCATGCTCATGTGTTTCACTTGAATACAATTTTCGCACTAAACAATCAATTGTAAGCTTTAAAAGTGCAGCTCTGTGACCTCGAACTGGCATATTTTAAAGAAACCACTACTTTATTTATGGAGATTATGGCAAAATTAGCCTACAAAAGATGAGCAAACTTTTTCTGTTATTTTCCTAAATTGAATCATGCTTGGCTATTTACTATGATAATAATAATAAACTCATTCCTAAAATAAAGCAGAACAGAAAATGGATATATATACACCTTACTGGTTAAAGAAATTCATCACTTTTTAAAAGCAATCTCAAAAATATGTTAGGGTCCAGTAGAAAGCCTAGTCTTCAAGTATTAGCAGGGCAGGTAAGGATTACCCTTTAACTAATCATGACCAGTATTTCAGAGGCAGAACCACAGCAACGAGAATGAAAACTGCAGTCCCTTCCATTAACTTTGCACTTCTGCCTCTTATTTGCTTCAAGTTCAAATCTCTGCCATTATCAATGCCCTTGCATTCTTCTAATATCACAAAGCATTTTGACGTAGGTTATTTCATTTGACTATCAAGGGAGTTCCATGAATTATCTTGGCAGGTATTACCCATCTCATTTCACAGAAGATACAATGAGGCTCCAAAAATCAGCAACTGGTCCGAGGCCACTGGGTAAGTGTCAGAACCTCGCCTGGGTCACCTGATCCAGTGCTCTCTGTAGGGGCCGTGCTGCTCCTAAGCGTGCTCACAATGCAGTTGGCTGCCTGTAATCCCAGCACTTTGAGAGGCCGAGGCGAGTGGATCACGAGGTCAGGTTGGCCAATGTGGTGAAATCCCATCTCTACTAAAAATTCAAAAATTAGCTGGTTGTGGTGGTGGGCACCTGTAATCCCAGCTACTCAGGAGGCTGAGGCAGGAGAATCTCTTGAACCTGGGAGGCAGAGGTTGCAGTGAGCCGAGATGGCGCCATTACATTCCAGCCTGGGCAACAACAGTAAAACTCCATCTCAAAAAAAAAAAGTACTTGACTAGAGTTAACAATACTTATAAAAGGATAGACACTAAGTATCAGATTAATTGGTTTGGGGATTAACTATGGCTGGTGGTGGAAGTTAGGCAAATCCTCCTCTTTGACCTCACCCACCCATTCTCTTCTCCCAAGGCTTTAGGCTGAGTGCAGCGAGCGTTCCCAAAGCATATCATCTCAGCTTGCTCACTACACCCCGCGCCACCTTCCTTCCCAGGCGTGCCAGCCCTCAGTCCTGACACCACTCCTCAGAGTGGGCCCTGCACTGGAAAGACACCTGGCGGGGTCCTTGGGCTTTGGAAGTGAAAGGGGGATCGGGAGCAGCAGTAATTATTATATTTAGCCTCCCTAAGGAAGTAAGCCATTCCAGATGCTGACTGTCATCTCCCCACACCCCGCAATGTTTTTATTGTGGTAAAATACAGATGACATAACATTTACCATCTTAACCACTTTTTTTTGTGTATGTGGGGGGGGTGGGGGACGGAGTCTCGCTCTGTCGCCCAGGCTGGAGTGCAGTGGCACCATCTCGGCTCACTGCAAGCTCTGCCTCCCGGGTTCATGCCATTCTCCTGCCTCAGCCTCCCGAGTAGCTGAAACTACAGGCACCTGCCACCACGCCTAGCTAATTTTTTGTATTTTTAGTAGAGACGAGATTTCACCGTGTTAGCCAGCGTGGTCTCAATCTCCTGACCTCGTGATCCGCCCGCCTCGGCCTCCCAAAGTGCTGGGATTACAGGCGTGAGCCACTGCACCTGGACTTAACCACTTTTAAGTGTACAGTTCAGCAGTTTAAATATATTCATAATGACGTGCAACCATCACCACCATCCATCTCTAGAACTCTGTACCTAGCACACAGTCACACCCCATTCTCCACTCCCCCAACCCCAGCCCTTGGTAGCCATCATTCTACTTTGTCTCTATGATTTTGACTCTTCTACCTCATAAAAGTGGAACCATGGAATATTTGCCTTTTTGTGACTGGCTTATTTCACTCAGCACAATGTCCTCCAGGTTCATCCATATTGTAGCATGTGTCAGAATTTTCTTTTTTTTTTTTTTTTTGAGATGGAGTCTTGTTCTGTCTCTCAGGCTGCAGTGCAATGACACAATCTCAGCTCAATGCAACCTCCACCTCCCATGTTCAAGTGATTCTCTTGCCTCAGTCTCCCGAGTAGCTAGGATTACAGGCACCCATCACCACACCTAGTTAATTTTTGTATTTTTTAGTAGAGATGGGGTTTCGCCATGTTGGCCAGGCTTGTCTAGAGCTCCTGACCTCAGGTGATTCACTTGCCTCAGCTCCCAAAGTGTTGGGATTACAGGCATGAGCCACCACACCCAGCCAATTTTCTTCCTTTTTCAGGCTAAGTAATATTTCACTGTACAGATATACCACATTTTATTCATCCATTCATCTGTCGATGGACACAGGTTGCTTCCATGTTATAACTATTGTGAATGATACTGCTATGAATATGGATGTGTAAATATCTCTTTGAGACCCTGCTTTCAGTTCTTTTGGGAATATACTAGAAGTGGACTTGCTAGATCATATGGTAATTTTATGTTAATTTTTGGGGGAACGGCGATACTATTTTCCACAGTAGTTATACCACTACATTCCTACAACAGTGTCCAAGGGTTCCATTTTCTTCACATCTTCACCACACTTATTTCCTGTTTGCTTGTTTGGTTTTTTTTTGAAATGTTAGCCATTCTAATAGGTATGAGGCAGTATCTCACTGTAATTTTGATTTGCATTTCTCCCCAATGATTAGTGACATTGAGCATTTTTTTAACACACCTACTGGCTATTTGTATACTTTCCTTGGATAAATATCTGCCCAAGTCCTTTGCCCATTTTTGAATTAGGTTGTTCTTGTTCATGTTGTCAAGTTTTAGGAGTTCTCTATATATTCTGGATATTTATCCCTTATCAAATATACGATTTGCAAATATCTTCTCCTATTCTGTCTGGCTGCTGCTTCTTTTTTTTTCTCTTTTTAAGACAGAGTCTTGCTCTGTCACCCAGGCTGGAGTGCAGTGGTGCGATCTCGGCTCACTGCAACCTCTGCCTCCCAGGTTCACTCCATTCTCCTGCCTCAGCCTCTCAAGTAGGTGCGTGCTACTACGCCCAGCTAAATTTTTGTATTTTTAGTAGAGATGGGGTTTCACTGTGTTAGCCAGGATGGTCTTGATCACCTAACCTTGTGATCTGCCCGCCTCGGCCTCCCAAAGTGCTGGGATTACAGGCATGAGCCACTGCACCCAGCCCTCTGTCTGGCTGCTTGTTAGCCACACTTATATCCACTAGATAATTGAAAGTGAATTTCATCACAATTTGGGTTATTCCTGACCTCCTCCCGAATTATCCTGGATATTGAGAGCTACCTGGATTTGGTCATGCTACCGTTTGGTGAAAGAGGACCTTCCTAGAAGTGAATGTTTCCAGAACGCGGAATTGTTTCTAGGTTGGTCTGGGGGTGTTCATGCAGCTGCAGAGGCATCCTATGGGCAGGGCTCTTGGTGGGTGGGCTGCACAGAGAGGGCGGGGGGAGCTGGGTGCTTTATAAGGATGCTCCAACCCACGAGTCAATGTTTGGATCCTTTTCGATGAAAAGCTTTTCAAAACAGATTGTATACAAAAACAACGCATTGGGCAAAGTCCGCTCATGATTTTAGCCTGTTACAGATATTTTTCACAGCTTGCCTGGCTTTATGAACCCCTGTCCACGATGACAGAGAGGCGATCTCAGAAGCCACAGCAGTGTAGGAGCGGAGGAGGAAGAGGTCACCGGTCCAGGAAAAGGCCCCGCACTAGGGTGATTTCCTAATCCTTGTATTTACATTTTAATATTCTCTGGCCTCCTCCCACCCCACCCTGCCTGTCAGGGTATCAGCTGGTCTTCTCACTGTGCAAAGTGGCCTGGCTCCCACAGTTCCCTCCTGTTTTGATTCACATCTAATATGCCAGAGGCTGAGAAACCAAATAATAGAGTTGATTAGAATTTTGTCTGAAATAAGATGAATACAGGCCTGAGAAAGTGTCCCTGAGCACTGAAGTGCCGACTTTTGGAAGTCATTGACTCTAGGTCAATTAGCCTAAAGCCAGTTGCCTAATGAGCAATTTGCCTATAATTTAAAACGTTTTTGAGTGTTTTTACATGGGAATGTCTTTTGATTTTGATTTTTTTTTTTTTTTTGCCATGTCTTTGGCATTGTAAGGTTTGTAAATCAAGCCTTCTAAGGGCATAGCCAGTTTGTTTTTAAACTTTAGTTTGTGCTTAATTTTAGTTTCTAAATTAATTTTTGAGATATTGACAGGGAATGCAAAAGACACTCAAAATGGAAGTGAATTTCTGATGAACTGGTTATAAGGTAAATCGATAAGAACTGGTTTTAAAGAATCTTTTACATGTAATTTTCATTTTTTTGGTTGCAAAAACTATCAAGGGAACTTGACTCTAGCCCAGTCAGACTAGAGTGCGCAAACCGCTTCTTGCATGTTCCCTATGCTTCTTTTTCTTTCTTGTCCTATGATTGTACAGGACTCTCTCAGTTGGGGTTGCAGCCTCCATGGAAGGGGAGTCATTTTGTATTATGTGGCTTGGGTTTTTTGTTTGTTTGGTTTTTTTTGAGGCGGAGTAGCTGGGATTACTGTATTCCAGGATGGAGTAGAGTGGTGTGATCTTGGCTCACTGCAACCTCCGCCTCCCGGGTTCAAGCGATTCTTCTGCCTCAGCCTCTTGAGTAGCTGGGATTTCAGGCGCCCACCACCGTGCCCAGTTTATTTTTTTGAATTTTTAGTAGAGATGGGGTTTCATCATGTTGGCCAGGCTGGTCTTGAACTCCTGACCTCAGGTGATCCACCCGCCTCGGCCTCCCAAAGTGCTGGGGTTACAGGCATGAGCCACTGCACCCAGCCAGCTTGGGTTTTTTACACCATGAATTTCATTTACGGGCCCACTTCAGCAGAGCTCAGCTTGCCAACTCTCACCCACAGCAGTGCTCTCCTTCCCATTCCTTCCATGAGCCGCCATTGTGTGTTTGGAAGCCATCGGCACAGGTGGCGTAAGAGGCTCCTGTGATCTTTGCACTGGGGCAATGAATCACTTGCAGAAGTCTGAGGACCACTCACCTGAAAGCCCAATTCTTAATGCAAGGAGAGACTGGGAGAAGCTTCACCCAAGCTCAATGGGCATCTGGCATGATCGAGACTGATGCACCAGCCTTATTCAATAGGAGAGGTCAGGGACCTTCGCCACTCTGTTTCAAGTGCCCTTTGAGAGGAAAACCAAAGAACAGACCAACCTTTAAGGCCAGAAGCCAAGCTGACCTGTGAGATCAGGACCATGCTGGGGTGTGCCCCTATCCAACGGTATCAGGGATGGAAAAAGGAGCAGGGAAAAATTGGAGATGGTTCTTGTTACCCTCTGGGCAGAGCCCCTGAGCCACTTATCCACTCCGCAGAAAGAAGGTATTGTAACCAGCCTGGTACCCTGACCTGGCCCTGCCAGCTGGTGAGAGGTAGCTTTTTCCTGGAGCAGCCATCCCGCAGTTTGTCGTGCAGGCGTGGGAGTCACGGGGAAGCCTCCCAGAGAAGGGAACATGACCAGGAAGGCCTCACTCTGAGGATGCTTCCACAGATGCTCAGGCAGGATTTGGGAAGGAAACTCTACGAATGGAAACATGCATTCTGCATCCATCCATCCATCAGTCAGTCAGAAGTTAAGTCATGAGCCATCGCTGGCAGAAGCTGTCTGCATAAAGCTCAGGGGTTCTACTATTCAAAGAAAGAACAGGGAATGGACACTGGTGGAAAGCTAGCAGGGTTTTTAAAACACTAAATATGGCAAGGCTGAGGCAGGAGAATCGCTTGAGCCTGGGAGGCAGAGGCTGCGGTGAGCCCAGATCTTGCCATCGCACTCCAGCCTGGACAACAAGAGTGAAACTCCATCTCAAACAAACAAACAAAAACACTAAATACGGCCAGGTGCAGTGGCTCACGCCTGTAATCCCAGCACTTTTGGGAGGCCGAGGCAGGTGGATCACCTGAGGTCAGGAATTTGAGACCAGCCTGACCAACACGGCGAAACCCCGTCTCTCCTAAAAATTAAAAAAAAATTAGCCAGACGTGGTGGCATGAGCCTTCAGTCTCAGCTACTCTGGAGGCCTGAGCAGGAGAATCGCTTGAACCCAGGAGGTGGAGGTTGCAGTGAGCCTAGATCATGCACTCTAGCCTGGGTGACAAAGCAAGATTCCACCTCAAAAAGTAAAAATAAAAAATAAAAACACTAAATGTATGTGTCTAATGGATATATAGATACACAGTCAAGATTTACAAACATGCATGGGAATGACAGGCACCAAACTCAAGATGGAGTTTCCATGGGAGCCTGAAGGAGAGACAAGTTCCAGGATTAGGGAAGGACCGCGGTCTTCAATTATGTCTTCAATGCTTTATTTTATTTTCTTGTATTTTTTTTGTATTTTTTATTTTTTTTTGGAGACAGAGTCTTGCTCTGTCGCCCAGGCTGGAGTGCAGTGGCCAGATCTCAGCTCACTGCAAGCTCCGCCTCCCAGGTTCACGCCATTCTCCTGCCTCAGCCTCCCGAGTAGCTGGGACTACAGGCGCCCGCCACCTCGCCCGGCTAGTTTTTTGTATTTTTTAGTAGAGACAGGGTTTCACCATGCTAGCCAGGATGGTCTCGATCTCCTGACCTTGTGATCCGCCTGTCTCGGCCTCCCAAAGTGCTGGGATTACAGGCTTGAGCCACCGCGCCCGGCCTTATTTTATTTTAAAAAATATATTTGAAGCAAATGTTGAGCTCTG
Source organism: Mandrillus leucophaeus (assembly GCF_000951045.1). NCBI lineage: Eukaryota > Metazoa > Chordata > Mammalia > Primates > Cercopithecidae > Mandrillus > Mandrillus leucophaeus. Next base: position 4,105,533 of record NW_012101410.1, read on the forward strand.
CCAAAGTTGGGTAGCAGGTACATGGGCATTTTAGCTCTGTCCATGTTAGAAATAGATCATTTTTATAAAAAATTGACAACATTTGGCATTATCTCAACTACCCAACTGCAACAGACCTCATCATATATTTCACCAATTATAAACTTCACATTTTTTTGGCCGGGCGCAGTGGCTCACGCCTGTAATCCCAGCACTTTGGAGGCCGAGGCGGGTAGATTACGAAGTCAAGAGATCAAGACTCTCCCGGCTAACACAGTGAAACTCCATCTCTACTAAAAACACAAAAAATCAGCTGGGCGTGGTGGCGGGCGCCTGTAGTCCCAGCTACTTGGGAGGCTGAGGCAGGAGAATGGCGTGAACCCGGGAGGCGGAGCTTGCAGTGAGCCGAGATCGGGCCACTGCACTCCAGCCTGGGTGACAGAGCAAGACTCCGTCTCAATAAATAAATAAATAAATAGATAGATAAATAAATAAACTGCACATTTTTCTACACAGGAATCCTCTGAAATGAGTGCATCTATTAGGCAGCATTTTTTCCTCTTAGTGGTGAATAAAATCATGATATAGTTTACAACTGATGGTGACTTAGATTTGAAGATGTACAGTGTATAAATTATATTTCATGGGGAGTATGGTGTATTTTAATAAGCGTTGGGGGGAAAGAAGGAGAAGGTGTCTCACAAGGGGTCATCCCAACAACTGTGAAGCTCTTAGAGCTTCAGGTGACCTTAGGGAAAGGGCTCCTGGGCCACCTGTTATGGAGCAGTTTGTGACTTCCAGGTCAATGTTCTTTCCACTCTATGCTGGTGTCTCTGACAGAGGTCATGCAAAACACAAACTTTCAGACTTATTTTCTCTGCAACTGAGGAAAACCAAGCAGCTAAAAGCCCTCTTTTATGAGTCCTGAAGTGCTCGAAAATCTCTTACCTGGTGAGAAACAAAAGCATTGAATGGCACCTACAAACTAAACTCAGCCCCAAGAGGGAAGAAAAAGGAATCAGATCATTTCTGAATCAACATTTTGGACAGGCTGAGAGGACACAGCAGACACAGCCGTTTGCGGACGACAAAGGCTCCTCCCCCCACCCAAAGCTCCCGGCCAGCAGAGGTGGCCCAAAGACTCCATGACCCATTTTTCTTTAATGTCTGATACGTGCTATTGCAAACTCTTCTGCAGAAAATTAGCTACGAATACACTGGTAACATTGTTCCTTCTATATTATCAAGATGCAAATCAACCAAAATGAAGAAAAAAACAAAAAAAACCCATACAGCTGGTTTATCTGAACACAGAAAAATAAATCACCATTTATTTTTAAAAAAACATTTATGAAAGTTTTCTTCGTTTCTCACATTCAGTTAGTATACAGTTGGCATTTTCAAAATTCAAACCTGGTGTGGATTTCAAATTCAATGAAGCACACTGGAAGACATCTGAGTGAAAAAATAAAAGTTCTAGCCATATGCTACTGGTGCATGAATTTGAATATTTGAAAGGTAATCTAGAAATGAGAATGCTTCCAATTCTCCTTACCAACACCGGTAATTCATAGCAACCACACGTTTTATAGATAGAGCCACTTCCCCATCTGAGAGACAACAGTAGGACTGAGTCAGGGGCCGGGCTTCTGGCACAGGCTGGCTCGGTTACAAGTGTGTGATTTTTCACTACATCCCTTGACAACTCCGCAGCTCTGTTTGGTCACTGGTGAAGGAGAAATCATGATTCTTGTCTCACCGGGCATATTAACACATAAGAGGGTTTCTAAAATATTCAAGATGGTTAGCAATTGGAGGAAAAGTCAGAGGCTCACACACAATGGCTGCTTCCAAAGACAGATGCAACGCCATGAAACAAGCTCTAATATCAAGCCCATAGGATTTGCCCCTTACTTCTATTTATCTACATAGCTACAAAGGAAATGACTAGAGCCTAATGGACAGCAGGGACTCTCCTCCTCACCTTGCTCTGACACTTGTTTGCAACCTGGACTAGGAAGGCAGGTGCCCCCATGCCTCAGCTGGGAGAGTTCCCTGACGGTACCCAGCTAGCTTTGCTCATCCTGTTCCTGGGCCAGGAACTGGGTCACTCAGTCAGAGAATATACAAACCAAGTAGTCATGTGCATTGCTAATCCACTCACGTGCATTCAGGGGACACCAACCCCCAGAAGACCAAAATCCATAGCACTATGCCAGCTCACTTTCCCAGGCACGTGTCAGGAATCCAACCCATGTGTTGGCAGGACGGCTGCATTGCCATGGGGTAAGTCCCAACATTGAATGTTTTGATTTCTATGTATTTGGAAATGGGAAGTGGATGGCAAGGCTTGTGAGAGAAGTGAGCAATCTTTTACCTCCTTGTTGGTGAGATGGGAGAACAAAACAATAGCCTTTCTTCTGGATCCATACTGGCAATAATTCCCAGTGGACTCATTCTTCAATCTGCCCCAGTTTATGTAGAGTTGTGCTCTTCCCAGGGGCATCAGAGAAGGCCAGAGTAAGGCCCAGAACCACAGCCCTGCAGGAGGAGTGTCCAGAACAGCCCATTCCAGGCACCTAGGTCTCTATCACTTCCCTACCAACCAAATCCAGATTTTAACCCTAATCAAAGCTACAAATCTAGGAGAATCTCTGAGGAATGGCTTCACAGTGGTTAGCAAAGACCCTCTTCTTGGTATAGACTTTTTGTAAGATGACACATCACAATCTTACCGCTATTACCAAAGGCAACTCCCTCTAACAGCAACCACGGCCCACAGGACCAGCTGTTACCACTTCCCCAACCCCAGTTAGTCCTGTCTGGAGACCTGACGCCCAGAGCTCTTGGATCCACTCCCCACTCACCCAGGAACTTCTAAACCAGACATGAGCTTGTCATGAGTACTTTCTTCCCCAACAGAACTTCATGCACCCCAGAGATGCAGAATGAGAATGATCTCCATCCTGGTCAGCGAAACACAACATACGGTGGGACAAAGGATTGAAAAACATGTATACTCCATGAATTAGTTCCCCATGTGGTTTCTGCCTGGCTGAGTAATGATGGTCAAATCTTACCTCTGCAGCTTAAACTAGATCAGAGATGCGGCATGACGGAGGGAGTTTTAGTTGTTGTTGTTGTCATTGTTGTTGCCGTATAGTTCTTTGCTTTGGTCTGTACGTTGCCTAACATTACACAGCTAATGAAACACTGTCCCCGAACCCATCTGCTCTACACAGCATGGACAGCAGCTGATTAAGCAGTCAATCAGTTTAGCCTAGAAAGTCACCTAACAGCATAATGGCAGAGACCTGAAAACAGTAAGCATTGGGCTAATCTGGAATTCCAAGGTGGGAAGGTGAGATGCAGGCCATCGGAGCTATTGAGTTGCCCCACCAATGGAAAATGGCAGTGACAAATGGAGACTGCTTTCTATTAGAGTTCTTAGCAGGCCAGGTAGCACTTGAGAAATCTGAGAATTTGGCCACAACTAGAAACCAGTGTTCAATAATCACTCCACCATTGAGCCAGGGCTTTGCTGAAAAGGTCTTTCCATTTGATTGCAAACCATACATCAACTTGCCTTAACTTTATTGTAAGGAGAAATCCAAAATATATTCTGAAAGAGATCAACCCTAATTTTATTTAGGTCATGCTGCTGACATACACAAACAATGAGAAGTGTGTGACTAATTCAGAAACAGCAAGGAAAGGTCAATGCCCAGTTTATTTCTTAACCCACAGCAACCCGTGAGTAATATGAAGAGGCATTTGCCATACCTGCTCATCAATGCTGCAGTCTAAATGAACAGAAGGAGGGAGACAATTTCACACTCATTAAAAAAAAAGAAAGGTACGCTAGTAAGTAGTGACATAAGCCTGGAAATCACACATTTAAGGACAGCTCTCAAAAGCATTTAGATAATGAAGCCTCAATAACTCGTGAAGTAGAAATGATTGTAACTGCTTTATCAATAAGCAGCCTGATATTCACGCACAGAAAGTGATTCACCCAAAGTCCCTCAGGAGTTAATAATAGTTAAGCCAAATAGTTAGATCTGGACACTCCAAGCTCGGTGCCCAGGTCACAGGGCTGTGGGTTTTGTTTTGGGAGGGTGGGCTGACTATAGGATGCCCGATCCTAGCATAAACCAGTCAATACAATGCAATATCTGTGCTTGTCACGAAAACAGGCATTTCCATCTACCCTTGAAGGCAACCAGCCTTCCACAGCTGGAACCACTGGGCCCATAAGAGACCTGGCAATAAATGATGGGAATTTGGCCTATAGGTGAATCACCAGGCTTGTGGCTCAGCTCAAAGCATACGCCTTGCTGAACGGAGGAGTGGCATTATGTGCACGTAGAGAAGGCAGCACCATTCCCTGTCACGATATAGACTTTGTACATTTGTAATACTCTACTATGAGGAAAGAACATCTTCTCCGAGCACACTGAAGAAAGACAGCCTAGAAATTCCACAGAGTCGGAGTATTAGCTCCCAGAGGCACCTTCCCAGTCTACACCACCCCAGAGAGAGTTTGATCTGATGGACGGGAAAGCGGTGTTGAAAGTGGCACTCGCTCAGAAAAGCAGAAGCGCTTGGGTAGAGCAGAGAATGTCAGCATCATTCTCATCTCCTTGCAGGTGAAACTACAAGAAAACTGAGGCCAGCAGGCAATGAAGCGGACACGTTGGGAGCAGCCCCCAGGGCTTCTGATGCCCAAAGCCATAAATGACTCCAGACCATTGCTTCTCCAACGTAGGCCATGGATCACCTGCAGGCTCCGTGAGATGCAGGTTCTGATCCAGCAGGTGTGGGGTAGGGCTGAGACTCTGCATTTGTAACAAGCACTCAGGGGATGCCAGTGCTGCTGGCCCTGGGACCATGCACTGAGGAACAGGATCTGGAACAGCACCACTGTGCCCTTATGATTTTAGGCCTTTCCTGCCTTCCACATGACAGGCTTTGCACGTGGCAAAGCATAAAACAATCACTATGGATTGGCCCTATGGAGGGATGTCATATCACCTCCCTGGACACCCTCCCACCAGTTTTATGTCACCTGCTATCTACCCCAGCCCCTGCCCTACCCCCAATGATACTGCTCAGAGCTCATCTCCTACTTCCCTCCCTCTCACTCCGTTCCACCCACCCTGACGTCCCTGACAGTCTTGGACTGGGGGTCCCCATCAGCACCTCCACACTGGCTGTGTATCGACCCACCACTTTCCCTCCCCTCCATCAGTGAGGGAACCTGCCCTGCCCTCTGGGTCAAAGTTACAAACCCACGCTTGTATCTCCTGGACCTTGTTCCCTGCTTCATCTTTATCCATAGCACTTACTGCTATTTGCAAATCACATACTTTTTTTTTTTTTTTAAGACAGAGTCTTGCTCTATTGCCCAGGCTGGAGTACAGTTGCATGATCTTGGCTCACTGCAACCTCCATCTCCTGGGTTCAAGCAATTCTTCTGACTCAGCCTCCTGAGTAGCTGGGATTACAGGTGCCCGCCACCACTCCTGGCTCATTTTTGTGTTTTTTTGTAGAAACGGGGTTTCACCATGTTGGTCAGGCTGGTCTCAAACTGCTGACTCAGGTGATCCACCCACCTCAGCCTCCCAAAGTGCTGGGATTACAGGCATAAGTCACCGTGCCTGGCCTCTGTTTTTTATATTTTTATAATGAAATTGCACATGGAATGTCATTCTTAAAATTCTGTGTACATGGAATATGTCTTTTTTTTTTTTTTTTTTTTTTTTTTGAGACAATCTTGCTCTGTCGCCCAGGCCAAAGTGCAGTGGCACGATCTCAACTCACTGCAACCTCTGCCATCCAGGTTCAAAAGATTCTCCTGCCTCAACCTCCCATGTAGCTGGGATTACAGGCGCCTGCAACCATGCCCAGCTAACATTTTGTATTTTTAGTAGAGATGGTTTCACCATGTTGGCCAGGTTGGTCTTGAACTCCTGACCTCAGGTGATCTGCCCTCCTCGGCCTCCCAAAGTGCTGAGATTACAGGCATGAGCCACTGCACCCAGCCTATATACATTATTTATTTTACTCATTGTCCATCTCCCCACTAGGATATGCCAGCCCCAAGAGGGCAAGGATCTGGTCTGTCTCGTTCACTGCTGTATCCCAGTACAGGGCACATAATAGACCCTGAAATATTTGCTGAATGAAGAAAAAGTTTAATTTTTAATGAAAACTATAAAGTGCCAACCATCATCCTCAAGGACACCAATGAATTGTTCGCTTAATTTGATATAAATAGTTTTAATCTGAAGAAATGACTTCTTTGAGATTTCAAAATGATTCATTGTTGCAGATTGCAGGAGATCGTTTTATCCTGTCATGCAAGTATGGACGTCATGGAGAAGGGCATTCCCCATGTTTCCCAGCTCTCATTCACCAGTCAGCTCAATGGGATTCCCCCATCCTCCCCACAGAACCCACACGGATGAGAGGTGGATGGAAATCAGCAGGCAGACCTCCTCCTGGGAGAGGCCTCTACACCATGGGGGAAGATTTGAGAAAAGCAGGAGGCAGGAAGGAGAATTCCTCCATGGTGCACATGAAGACCCTGAGGCTCAGGGAAGCTGAGCAGCTTGCTCGGGGTTTCACTGCCAGTGAGCAGTAGGGCTGGGACTGGAACCCACCCGTGCCTCCTAACTGCCAATATTCTGTGTACACCGCTTGTCTTAACAAGCAGAATCTGCGACTGGTTTGAGAACAGCTTCAGCTCCAAAACTCATAAGAGGGATTCTGAATAAATCTTATGACAGCCACAGAACCAGAGAAAGTCACATCTGCCAGGGAGCCAGCCCTGCATATGCACTGAGGGCAGCCACAGCTAAGCAGAGAGGGGTGTGTGTCCCTTGTAACCCCAGGACCCAAGCTGCCCTCTCACCTGACTGTGCATCTGCCCAGCACACACGAGACCAGTGTGGGGAGGAGGTGGGTAGCTCCACCTCGACTCTCAGAGGAACCACAAGCACAGTCACACTCAGAGCGACAGGACATTATCAGAGTTCACAGACTGCAGGTTGAAAAGAGCACCCAGACTGGACACGGTGGCTCAAACCATAATCCCAGCACTTTGGGAGGCCGAGGCCAGCGGATCGCTTGAGGTCGAGAGTTAAAGACCAGCCTGGCCAACATGGTGAAACTCCGGCCCTACTGAAAATACAAGAATTAGCCAAGCGTGGTGGTGTGCGCCTGTAAATCCCAGCTACTTGAGTGGCTGAGGCATGAGAATCACTTGAACCCGGGAGGCGGAAGGTGCAGTGAGCCGAGATTGCACCACTGCACTCCAGCCTGGATGACAGAGTGAGACTCCACCTCAAAAAAAAAAAAAAAAAAGAAAAGAAAATAGTAACCAAATTCATCACCCCCTGCCTCTTCCCAAAGGCTTCTTCTCCTGTTCCATCACAACAGTGCATGCCTGAACAATGCAAGCGTTCATGAGTGTTCAGAAGGTTCCCCAACTCATATTTCAATCATCCCGGGGTAAAGGATCTCAAAAGACCTGCTTGGTTTATTTATTTAGTTTTGAGACAGTCTCTCTCTGTTGCTTAGGCTGCAGTGCAGTGGTATAATCATGGCTCACTGCAGCCTCAACCTCTGGGTTCAAGCAATCCTCCCACCTAAGCCCCTGAGTAGCTAGGACTACAGGCATGCACTACCACACTCAGCTAACTTCAAAAAGATTTCATAGAGATAGGGTCTCACTGTGTTGCCAAGGCTGGTCTCACAGGCTCTAGCCACTGCATCTAGCTGACCTGCCTGGTTTATAACTCACATTCACTCCAAGACCAATTTGCCCTGAAGCCTTGAGGTTACCCCCTACAGGATGCACCTGAATTAACCTGTGCTCAGTGAGGTTTTCCAGTCCCGATATGAAGAGTATTGTATTAGTCCATTCTCACACTGCTAAAAGGACATACCTGAGACTGGGTAATTTATAAGGAAAAGAAGTTTAATTGACTCACAGTTCTGCAGGGCTGGCAAGGCCTCCGGAAACTTA
>NW_012101410.1:4114973-4116389 GCF_000951045.1 Mandrillus leucophaeus
TTTTTTTTTTTTCCACAACAGGGTCTTGCTTTGCCACCCAGGCTGGAGTGAAGTGGCCCAATCATAGCTCTCAGCCTCCTGAGTAGCTGGGACTACAGGTGTGCACCGCCATGCCTAGCCATTTTGTTGTTGTTGTTTTGTTTTGTTTTTAGTAGAGACAAAGTCTCACTATGTTGCCCAGGCTGGTCTCGAACTCCTGAGCTCAAGCCATCCTCCTGCCTCAACTTGCCATAGTGCTGGGATTACAGACATGAGCCGCTGCACCCAGCCCATTTTGTTTCCAATATTACCATTTTTTGAGTTTGTTTTTAATCTCAAAACCCTGTCCACTGTTACACCAACTGTAAGTCTCTCTCTTTCTCTTTCCTTTTCTTTCTCTCTTACACACACACACACAAACACACACACACACACACACGCACACACGCCCTCCCCTACACCTACAGAAAAGCTGACAGCATTTTCAGATGAAGTAGAAAGGAAGAGACATGGCTCTGTCTTTGTTTCTTCCAGGATGCAAGCGGCTAATGTGGAAGGGCTGCCAAAGAACCAGGTGATGACGCTCATCTTGAAAGACAAGATAATAAGGGGACAAGCCAGACCAAAGGAGATAGGAGAAAAAGAAGAAAGTGGTGAGGGAGAAGGAGGGTGGAGGGTAGGGAGAAACTGTCCTAAGGACTGAGGAACCAAGCCTCCACTCCTGCTGCACAGGGCCAGAACAATGGAGCAACCTTACGCCCCAGTCGTGCTTCTTGGCGGCAGGTCTCAAAGGGAACTGGCTATTGTAAATGCATTTGCCTTTGGCCTCAGCATCAATCAGACTTGAGACCTTAGCATCTGCGAGGGTAAACTGATGGCCATCCACACCTCCTTCCCGGGGTGAAACTCTGTGTAAATCACAACCCAAGACAACAGCAAAGTTACTTCAATTAAGTGCAATTAAATTGCCCAGGAAAGTTCGTTATCACGGACTCTTAGAGCTAGAGCCTTAGACCTTAGACACAGACATCACTTACTGTAACCAGACTTTACTGACGTAGAAACTGAGGCCCAAGGAGGTTGGTCAAGGTCATGCACATTATTAGGCGCAGAGCTTGCCCCGACTATCAGGACGGCACTTTTCCCACTACTCACACTGCCTAGCACAACTACATTTAATTTTAGTTCATCACACATTCAGCCTGTGCTTTCGAGGAATTTTATAGTCCTCACTCCATCTGTGCATCTTGCCATCCTACTAGCTTCCCTTCCCTCAGTGCCTCCCATGTATCTATCTGTTGCACTGTCCTGAAAAGAGGAGGAGAGGTCCAGGAGTATAAATTGATCGCCATCTGTGTGTCATTCGACAGCATCGAGATGGCGAAAACAACCACAGCTGAGAATGCTCCATTTCCTTTTTTTTTTTTTTTTTTTTTT
>NW_012101410.1:4119694-4121366 GCF_000951045.1 Mandrillus leucophaeus
CCCCTACAGGATGCACCTGAATTAACCTGTGCTCAGTGAGGTTTTCCAGTCCCGATATGAAGAGTATTGTATTAGTCCATTCTCACACTGCTAAAAGGACATACCTGAGACTGGGTAATTTATAAGGAAAAGAAGTTTAATTGACTCACAGTTCTGCAGGGCTGGCAAGGCCTCCGGAAACTTACAATCATGGTGGAAGGTGAAGCAAACACAGCCTTCTTCACATAATGGCAAGAACGAGAAGAATGAGTGCCCAGCAAAGGAGGAAGCCCCTTATAAAACCATCAGATCTCATGAGAACTCACTATCACGAGAACAGGATGGGGGAAACCGCCCCTGTGATTCACTTATCTCCACCTGGTCCCTCTCATGATGCATGGGGATTACAGGAACTGCAATTCAAGATGAGATTTGGGTGGGGACATGGCCAAACCATAAGTATGGACCCTTAGAGGCAAAAAGGACAGGTCGCTACTTTCTCAGAGGGCACACCCCTGTTCTGAGCTCTTTCCCTACAAGAAACAACTTTCCCTGTGACCCTCTAGAGCAGGACATGAAGCCTTAGTGAGGGGCAGTGTGACCAGCAGCTTGGGAACTGGCGGGAAAGAAACTTTTTCTCTAGGTTCTATGGCTGAGACCTGTGAATTGAGCTGATGAAAGATTAACAGGAGAAAAAGCAAACAAATATTATTTGATGTTAACATTTTTACACAGCATGGGTAGGGAGAGGGGCTTTACCGAAAGACATGAAAACCACAAGGAAGCGGTTAAATATACCATTTTAACAAAGAGAAGTAAACTGTAGAGATTGGACAAGACAACGGAAAAGAGGGTTTGGGCTAGGGGCAGAAAACTGTGGGAAAATGACTAGGAAATATATGAGGGAAACCCTGGAGTTAAGAGTTATTCTAGTAAGGTTTGTTCGCACAGACTCATTTCAGATCTGCTCCCTATCTCCGAGGATAAAAATGTTCTCCTCTTCCTGGTACAGGGGGGTCATCTTTCTCATGGAGAATTGATGCCTTGCTTTTAGGTAAAAGGGGGCAGGGCAGACAGCCCTACCTGCAACTGCTGTTTCTCAACTGCCTTCAGCTCAAAATCATCAATATGTCGAGGAGGCATATTTTGGGGTGGCATGTTCCGATCCCCATTGGAACTGTGAAGCAAGCACTGTCAGGAGGTGTGGGGGCAGACTTTCACATGTCAACAGTGATAAGAGTGAAATATAAGAAAGAAACTAGGCCGGGCGCGGTGGCTCATGCCTGTAATCCCAGCACTTTGGGAGGCTGAGGCGGGTGGATCATGAGGTCAGGAGTTCATGACCAGCCTGGCCAAGATGGTGAAACCCCGTCTCTACTAAAAATACAAAAATTAGCCGGGCATGGTGGCAGGTGCCTATAATCCCAGCTACTTGGGAGGGTGAGGCAGGAGAATCGCTTGAACTCGGGAGTCGGAAGGTGCAGTGAGCCAAAATTGTACCACGGCACTCCAGCACTCCAGGCTGGGTGACAGAGTGAGACTCCATCTCAGAAAAAAAAAAAAAGAAAGAAAGAAAGAAAAAGAAAGAAAGAAACTAGGCAGTCACAGCTTCCCCAAACTACTTCCCAAATGTGATTTCCACAGTCCCATCCTGTTTCTTTCTTTTCTTCCCTCTTTCTTTCTTTCTTTCTTT
>NW_012101410.1:4123136-4127872 GCF_000951045.1 Mandrillus leucophaeus
TTTTGTATTTTTAGTAGAGATGAGGTTTCACCATGTTAGCCAGGCTGGTTTCAAACTCCTGACCTCAAGTGACCTGCCCACCTCGGCCTCCCAAGGTGCTAGGATTACAGGCATGAGCCACTGCGCCTGGCCAAGAATGCTCCATTTTCTTCTAAAGGGCCAGTTCTGGATCCACAGTCCACTTTGGGCAAGGGGAGGAAAAAGACTGACACCCACTAAGATAAGGCCACCGTTGTCAACTTACAGCACACACTGTCGTTTAGAAAGGTATTAGGTTTTACTTTTCAGAAGTGATTGCAATACAGTTAAGACCGTTTAGGTAGAAACCAACCAGTCAGAATGTATTCAAATGCGGCCAGGCACAGTGGCTCATGCCTGTAATCCCAGCACTTTAGGAGGCTGAGGCGGGTGCATCACCTGAGGTCAGGAGTTCAAGACCAGCCTGGCCAACCATGGCCAACATGGTAAAACCTCATCTCTACTAAAAATACAAGAATTAGCCAGGTGTGATAGTAGGCACCTGTAATCCCAGCTACTCAGGAGGCTGAGGCAGGAGAATCACTTGAATCCAGGAGGTGGAGGTTGCAGTGAGCTGAGACCATGCCACTGCACTCCAGCCTGGGTGACAGAGGGAGACTGTGTCTTAAAAAGAAAAAAACAAGCATGTATTCAAATGTGCACAGTCATTAAAATAACACGTGTGTGGAAAAGTTAAAGGCACAGTTTTCGGATTGCCACATGATAAAAGCGAAGGGTGCTGAGCTGCAGCATGAACCCCATTCCTGCAGCCCTTGGTACCGGAGGAGCATTTAAAGGACCATCATTGTGACGGTGTGGTTGCCTCTGGAACCCAGGAGCAGATGTGCTCCTCATCTCTGTCAGGGCTTCGGTCAAAAGCTACACACCACTTGAAATGGCTGTAGAGTTTTCAAAATGCCACCAGGTGTGGAAGGAAAAAAGCAATTAAACATTCAAATGGTTAAAGAATACTAGCTTGTTTCATCCACAAGTTGTGCATCTTGGGGAGGCAGCGCACACAGCATCATTGTTTGTGAGGCACCAACCAACACTAGAAAGGCATTTTATTTGTGTGCAGATACTATATGTGCAGAGATGGCTATCTGTGAAGATAAATGCTTCAGGGACTTTGAGCTTTAGAAAAAATGGGATCTGGCTAAAGTTTCTCTTCTCTGCTTTCTCGGTTGCTTTAATCTTTTATATCCTTACACAGGCCAGATGGAAATGGAAGCTTCTACTCATCTAAGGTGTAGAAGTAAGTAAACCACCAAAATTTCATGAGTGAACACACGTGGTATTCTACATGCAATAATGTGTCTTTCTGCTGTAACGTAAGTTCTGACTTCTGTGGTTAAAATGCCATGAAGGACTCCAGAAAACACACGATATTTAGTGACTTCCCAGCACATGCAATGCTCTGTGCTAGGCACCGTGTTTCAGGCTGCCAGTAGCTTTTTTTTTTTTTTTTTTTTTTTTTTTGAGACAGTCTCACTCTGTCACCCAGGCTGGAGTGCAGTGGCATGATCATGGCTCACTGCCGCCTCGACCTCCTGGACTCAAGCTATCCTCCCACCTCAGCCGCCCGAGTAGCTGAGACTATAGGCATGTGCCACCACGCCTGGCTAATTTTCTTATTTTTTGTAGAAACAGGGTTTTGCAATGTTGCCCAGGCTAGTCTCAAACTCCTGAGCTCAAGCGATCTGTCCACCTTGGCCTTCCAAAGTGCTGGGATGACAGGTGTGAGCCATTGCATCTAGCCCGGGTAGCTTTTAAAAGGGGACATTCCATGGAAAAGATACTCTGGCCAATAATCATTGTTCTTAGCCTCAGTCCTGAACCTCACCTTGACCTGTCTGTCCAAAAAACTTGGCTTCTCTCCTCCACACTCTCTCCAGAACTGACTCAAATACATGACCTCCTGTTTGTGCTCTGTCTCTAGGATTGATCACATTTAGTTGCCTCTTTGGCCACCACCACGGCTTTCCTGAAAAATGACTGCAGTTCTAGACTCTGCTCCACCTGAAGGTCACATTCTCCTACCTAGCATGCACCCCAATCAGACAGATGAGTGCCCACCACTCCCCAGGCAGCACAAGACTCTAACGATGCAAAAGGTTACAGAAATGGATGTCATATCCTAAACCTTCAAGAAATTGCTGATCTGAGTAGGGCTGCATTCACAGCCATCTAAGATGGCATGCATCAAAGGAGTGATATGGGGAGTATACTAGAGCCTGGAGAAGAAAGAGATGAAGAGCAGGCAGGGAAAGCACAAAGGGAGATGCCCTTGCATGGGCAGGTTTTAGACAGGCATGGGGCAGTTCAGAGAAACAGACATTCATTCATTCAACAAACATGATTTCATATTTATCATGTGCAGCAAGGTTACTTTAGGTCATGCAGAAATAAATATTAATAGGTACACCAAGAAGCTTACAGGAGATGCTATGCCTAACGTATTAGATCATTCTTGCATTGCCAAAAAGAAATATCTGAGACTGGGTAATTCACAAAGAAAAAAGGTTGGCCAGGCACGGTGGCTCACACCTGTGATCCTAGCACTTTGGGAGGCCGAGACGGGTGCATCACTTGAGGTCAGGAGTTCGAGACCAGCCTGGTCAACGTGGTGAAACCCCATCTCTACTAAAAATACAAAAATTAGCCGGGTGTGGTGGCACACACCTGTAATTCCAGGTACTTCGGAGGCTGAGGCAGGAGAATCACTTGAACCTGGGAGGCGGAGGATGCCGTGAGCTGAGATCACACCACTGCACTTCAGCCTGGGTGACAGAAAGAGACTCTGTCTCCAAAAAAAACCAAAGAGGTTTAATTGGCTCACAGTTCCACAGGCTGTACAGGAAGCATGATGGCTTCTGGGAAGGCCTCAGGAAACTTTCAGTCACGGTCAAAGGGACAGGAGAAGCAGCCTCATTGTACATGGCAGAAGCAGGAGGAAGAGAGAGAGAGGGAAGGTGCTACACACTTTTAAACAATCAGATCTCGCGAGCACTCACTCACTATGACAAGAGCAGAGCCAAGAGGGAAATCCAGCCCCATGATCCAATCACCTCCCACCAGGTCCTGCCACCAACATTGGGGATTACATTTGACATGAGATTTGGGTTGGGACATAGATCCAAATCATATCATATACCAGCATCTTTAGTCTTAGATGATTTTGAGGAGGGCTAAAAGAGCAATTGCAGAGGCCTTGGCTTTCTTTGAACTGTATCCTTCTTTCAACCCCCCTCCTGCTACCATGATCAATGGGATGAATCTGGGTGTTATCTAAGTGAGTCAAAGATGGCCAGTGTGTATTGGCCTGTAGGTTGCTTATTTCTTCACTGAAGGCTGAATCCTGTTAGAGCAAAACTCTGCTGGTGCCAAACTCAAATGTGTACATGTCCAATTATTTTAAAAAGAGCCAAAGCAAGCAGATCTTTAGCCATTTAGAGCCTGACTGCTTTGCCGACCCCACAAAACTACAACCAGCATCTTCTGGTCATTGATGAGACAGTGTCTTGTGGTTAGACAACCCTAAGCAGCTACTGCCTTCAAAGTCATCTGACCCAGAAGCTCCCTGCCATGCTGCTGACCGACAGACAGCACCCGGGCATGTGTAGGCCCCTCTTCCCCAGAGGGTCCCCTCGCCCTCCCCTTCTGACCTTCGACAGTCTCCTGCTATGAAGGACTTTCCCACATGCAAACCTGTCAAAGCACTGCCCAATAAAGTTTCTATGTGTTTCTGCTACTTCGTGGTCATATCGTTTTTCTCTGATCAGCCCCCAAATCTCTTGAACCTCTCATACCAGGTTTCCAGGTTTCTAATTATGTGACCTCGCTCTCCTAGCCAGGCTGATGGGAGGAAGGGCAGACACCTATCCCAAGCCAAGCCAATTAGATTAACTTTCTTGGGAATACAGAATTGGGATTGAGAGAATGGGAAATGAATTAGACAGCCAAGTATCCTTATACCACGTTCTTCCTTCTCCCTCCCCACCTTTGCCAAGAAAAACTAAGTTTGTTTGAAGGGGGTCTCTATGACTTGCAATGAAACCATGTTAACTAAACATTTTAAATAAAATGTTTAAACATAGGGAGAGATGAATTGCAACCACTGGTGATCAGAAGAGATTTCATGCAAGAAAAGAATTCAGGAATTGGAATCAGGTCTTAAAGAATAAGTTCTGCTGTGGTGGCTCACGCCTGTAATCCCAGCATTTTGGGAGGCCAAGGCAGGTGGATCACAAGGTCAGGAGTTTGAGACTAGCTTGGCCAAGGTGGTGAAACCCCATCTCTACTAAAAATTCAAAAATTAGCCGGGCACAGTGGCAGGTACCTGTAATCCCAGCTACTCGGGAGGCTGAGGCAGGAGAATCGCTTGAGCCCGGGAGGTGGAGGTTGCAGTCAGCCAAGATCATACCACTGCACTCTAGCCTGGGCGACAGTGGGAGACTCCGTCTCAAACAAGGAAAAAGAGAGTAAGTTCTTCCAAGCACTCCTCTATGGAGCTGTGGATGAGCACAGCGTGCCTGCTCAAAGGGAAACCAGGCCAGGCTGGAGGAAACGATCAAGCTGGAGGGGTGGGGAGAAACGGAGGTCAGACGTGTGGGCTGAGCCCCAGCTGTAGATGCCTGCGGTAGCTCAGACTACAAGCCAGAGAATCTCGGTATATGTGAAGGAAACTGCATTTTTTTTTTTTTTTTTTTTTTTTTTTT
>NW_012101410.1:4127977-4137504 GCF_000951045.1 Mandrillus leucophaeus
AGCTGGGACTACAGGCGCCTGCCACCTCGCCCGGCTAGTTTTTTGTATTTTTTAGTAGAGACGGGGTTTCACCGTGCTAGCCAGGATGGTCTCGATCTCCTGACCTTGTGATCCGCCCGTCTCGGCCTCCCAAAGTGCTGGGATTACAGGCTTGAGCCACCGCGCCCGGCCGGAAACCGCATTTTCATTTCCCTGCCGTCCAGAGGTGTTTGTGAGACACGCTTGCCAAGAGAAAATTCTTGCAGGGGGGCTGAGGCTACAGGTCTCTCTTCACGCCGCCTCCCTCACCTTCAGGGAGGCTGGAACACCATGAAAAAAAGGGTTGTAAAAAAGAGTGTGAGGGCCACTGGCTTCCAGAACTACTGATGTACCATTAGGTATGAGTGAGAAGAGCCGGGTCACAGTTAATGGAGAGCCACTGGAGCTGTCTGCGTGCAGTGGCAACCGTGAAGGTAGTATTTCAGGAAGTTTTGGCAAAGGTGTTGGCGATCGTTTGCAGGAGGAGAGTCTGGAGCCAGAAGGTCAGATGTGAAGGGACAAAAGCCTGTCCTAAGATGACAATGCCACTAATAGGAATAGGGAGATGAGTGCCCACCATTCCTCAAGGAAAAACAGGAGTCAGGACTAGCACTGACTGGGGTGGAAAGGGGACAATAAGGCCTTCAGGCTGTAGGACTGAAGCTAAGGGAGACTCAAGAACCTAGGGCCAGGGTTAACCTGTAAAAGTTAGGTAAAGGAGGGGAGGATTTGTTTCTGGTGATAGCAGCATAGTTTCTCTTGCAGGTAACAGCCACCAACCTTAGACTGGAAAACAATCAAATGAGCAAACAAACAACACTGCCTGAAGGTAGCGTGGAATACAAAAGCAGCAAAAGCCACAAAGGAGTCTACCTGTGAAAGAAAGGAACAGCACTGGGTGAAATGTCTGGGTTTTTCTTTTCTTTTTGGAAACAGGGTCTTGCTCTGTCACCCAGGCTGGAGTGCAGTGGCAAGAGCACGGATCACTGCAGCCTCCACCTCCTAGACTCAAGCGATCCTCCCACCTTAGCCTCCTGAGTAACTGGGGCTACCGGGGTGTACCTCGACATCCAGTGACATTTGGAACTTCTGTAGAGACAGGGGTTTCGCCATGTTGTCCAGACTGAGTTTTTCTTTTTCTTTTTTTTGAGACAAGATCTCACTGTGTCACCCAGTCTGGAGTGCAGTGGCACAATCACAGCTCACACTGCAGCCTTGACCTCCCAGGCTCAAGCAATGGGTTATGTAAAAAAGACTTTTCACTAGTCAATGCCACATGGGACATTTAAAATTTGGATAGGAACCCAAGGTCTCACTGGTTTGGAAAACCAAAAGACAGAGTTTGGGACAACCATGAAAATTAGAAATAGAAAGAAAAGGCAGTCTGAGAGTGGAAAGCCCCAAGCTTTGTGTAAAAACTACTGAAATCTGGCTATACATATGTAGGGAAAAATCACACAGACAGGCTAAGGCTAAAGAAACTAAAAAGATATTTACCTGCTGCTCACTGCAAGAAAGACAGGAGTTGCAATTAGTTTACTAAAGATAACCTCTTGAAACAAATCAACATTTTTCAAGAATAACAGAATCCAGAGTCTCTGCAATGTATCATTCACAACAACCAAGTTACTATCCAAAGTAACTAGACGTATAAAGAAATAAGAAAATAGAGCCTGTACTCGAGAAAAGCCAACAGCAACCAGAAAGACTGATTCCAAGGTGACCCAGAGGTAGTAGTTAACAAAGATTTTAAACACCCATTAAAACAATGCACATGATATTTTACCACCAAACAATGATGCACATGATATAAAATATGCTCATAATAAACCAGAACTGACTAGGAAATCTAGAACTGAATTATAGAAGTCTGAAATTTAAAAATTTCCTGAATAGGTTTAAGAGAATGGTGAGACCAGGTACGGTGGCTCACACCTGTAATCCCAGCACTTTGGGAGGCCAAGGCAGGTGGATCATGAGGTCAGGAGATAGAGACCATCCTGGCCAACATGGTGAAACCCCGTCTCTACTAAAAATACAAAAATTAGCTGGGTGTGGTGGCACGTGCCTGTAATCCCAGCTACTCGGGAGGCTGAGGCAGGAGAATCGCCTGAACCAGAGAGTCGGAGATTCAATGAGCCAAGATCACGCCACTGCACTCCAGCCTGGCAGCAGAGCAGACTCTGTCTAAAAGTAAAAAAGAGAGAGAGAGGCCAGGCGCAGTGGCTCACGCCTGTAATCCCAGCACTTTGGGAGGCCAAGACAGGCGGATCACGAGGTCAGGAGATCGAGACAATCCTGGCTAACATGGCGAAACCCCGTCTCTACTAAAAATACAAAAAATTAGCCGGGCATGGTGGCAGGTGCCTGTAGTCCCAGCTACTCAGGAGGCTGAGGCAGGAGAATGACGTGAACCCAGAAGTGGAGCTTGCAGTGAGCTGAGATCGCGCCACTGCACTCCAGCCTGGGCAACAGAGAGAGACCTGTCTCAAAAAAAAAAAAAAAAAAAAAGAAAAGAAAAGAAAACCATACCTTATAATATCATAGCCAAACTTCCAAAAAAAAAAAAAATTAAAGATCAAAACAAAACAAAAAAATAGCAGATTTACCAAGGGGTACAAAACACATTATGTACAGATCACTTGAGTCCAGGAGTTCGAGACCAGCCTGGGCAACATAGCAAGACCCATCTCTAAAAATAAATTAACTGGGCAGGATGGTGCACACCTACAATCCCAGCTACTCGGGAGGCTGGGGGTTGGGGTGGGGTATCCATTGAGCCTGGCAGCCTGCTTTAGAGAACCATGATCACACCACTGCACTCCAGCCTGGATGACAGAGTGAGACCCTGTCTCCAAAAACAAAAAGAAAAGAAAACTAACGACAAAGATAACGGTAGATTTCTCATCATAAACAATGCCAATCAGAAGTCAGTAGAGATGTATCTTTATTGCTCTGAAAGGGAAAAAAAAAACCCTTATAATGCTGAAAGAAAAAAACTGTCAAATTAGAATTTTATACCCAGCAAAAATAGCTTTGAGAAACAAAATGAAATAAAGGCTTTCAGATGAGATTGGGCACATTCAGGGTGGTATAGGGCTGTAGACACAAAATGAAATAAAGGCTTTCATTTCAATAAATGAAAAAAGCTGAAAGAATTTATCACCAGCAGACCTGCACTATAAGAATGTTCGAAGAAGTCCTTCCGGCAGAGAGACAGTGATACCAGATGGAACTCTCCAAAAGAATAAAAAGCACCAGAAATAACAGTTAATACAAGTTAATATAAAATTACTTTCTTTCTTATTATTTTAAATATCTTTAAAACAAAATTGGCTATTTAAAGCAAAAATAATAACATGAATGGTGGGGCTTATAAGAAATATAGAAGTAAAACATACAGCAACAACAATAGCGTAAATGCCAGGAGAAACTGCAGTGTCTTAAGATTCTTATACTATAAACTAATATAATATAATTCAAAGGCAGACAGTACTAAGTTGAAGATGCATATAAGTGTAAAGCAACCATTAAAATAATACATAAAGGCCAGGCGCGGTGGCTCATGCCTGTAATCCCAGCACTTTGGGAGGCCGAGACGGGTGGATCACGAGGTCAGGAGATTGAGACCATCCTGGCTAACACAGTGAAACCCCATCTCTACTAAAAATACAAAAATTAGCCGGGCGCAGTGGCGGGCACCTGTAGTCCCAGCTACATGGGAGGCTGAGGCAGGAGAATGACGTGAACCCAGGAAGTGGAGCTTGCAGTGAGCTGAGATCACACCACTGCACTCCAGCCTGGGCAACAGGGCGAGACTCTTTCTCAAAAAAAAAAAAAAAATACATAAAGATATAGCTATTAAAGTAAACAAAGGAGATAAAGTAAAAACAGAATACTCAATCCAAAAGGAGGCAGAAAAAAAACAATTGAGCCAATATAAAACAAATAACAACTTAGTCAGTTTAAACCCAATCAAATCAATAATCACATTATATGTAAATGGTCTAAATACCCCAATTAAAAGACAAAGATTGTCAGGTAAGATTTAAAAAAAAAAAAATCCGCAATACCAAACTATATGTACTAGTAAGAAAATCGCTTAAATATAAAACCACAACTAGGCTAAAAGCAAAAGGACAGAAGAAATATCACACTAATATCAATCAAAAGAAAGCTTGAATAGCCCTATTAATATCAAGGTAGATTTTAAATCCAATAATATTCACATAGTAAAGGAGATAATTTCATAATGATAGAGGGGTCAATTAAGCAAAAGAACATAACAACCCTAAATGTCTAGACACCTAATAACAGAATGTCAAAATACCTGAAGAAGAGTAATATAACATCAAGGAAAAACAGACAAATCGACGATTATAGACTGAGATTTCAGCAACCTTCTCTAGGTACCTGATAGAACAAATAGACAATCAGTAAGGATATAGAAGACTTGAATTATACTATCGACCAAATTGAGCTAATATCAAAAACACTACACTGAACAACAGAAGACTACATATTCAGGTGCACATAGACCATTTACCAAGACAGATCCCATGCTGGCCATAAAACATGTATCAATAAATGTAAAAAGGTTAAAGTCATGCGAACTATGGTCTGTGATCACAACAGAATCAAATTAGAAATCAACAGAATGCTATTTGGAAAATTCTTAAATATTTGAAAACTAAATAACACATCTCTAAGTCCATGGATCAAAGAAGAAATCAAAAGAAAAATCAGAAAGTATTTCTAACTGGATGAAAATGAAAACATAACATACTAAAATGTGTGGAACACTGCTAAAGCAGACATAAAGGAAATTTAAATATCTGTATTCAAAAAGAAAGGTCTTCAATAATTTGAATGTATTATTTTTTTTTATTTTTTGAGACAGTCTCACTCTGTCGCCCAGGCTGGGGTGCAATGATGCGATCTCGGCTCACTGCAACCTCCGCCTCCTGGGTTCAAGCGATTGTCCTGCCTCAGCCTCCTGAGTAGCTGGGATTACAGGTGTGCACCACCATGCCCGGCTAATTTTTGCATTTTTAGTACAGACGGGGTTTCACCATGTTGGTGAGGCTGGTCTCAAACTTCTGACCTCGCAATCAACCCACCTCGGCCTCCCAAAGTGCTGGGATTACAGGCGTGAGCCACCACGCCCAGTCAAATAATTTGTTCTTCTTCTACCTTAAGAAACTAGAAAAAGAACTGCAAATGAAATCCAAAGCAGGCAAAAGAAAGGAAATAATAGAATGGAAATAAATTAAATGTAAAACAAACAAAAGTAGGGAAAAAATCAATAAAAACAAAAGTTGCTTCCTTGGGAAGATCAATAAAACTCTCATCAGTATTATGAGGAAAAAGGGAGAGAATACAACAAATACAAATATCAGGACAGAAAGGTGACGTCATCACAGTCTACAGATATTAAAAGTATAGGAGGACATTATCAACAACTTTATGCCAATAAAGTCAATATTTAAATTTAGTCAACAAATTCCCTAAAAGACACAAAAATCAATTTTTTTTTAAAAAAAAAAAAGGCTTACATCTATTACATAAATTGAATTTGTAGATTAAAATCCTTCACATAGGCCAGACACGGTGGCTCACGTCTGTAATCCCAGCACTTTGGGAGGCCGAAGTGGGCGGATCACGAGGTCAGGAGATTGAGACCATCCTGGCTAACATGGTGAAACCCTGTCTTTACTAAAAATACCAAAAAAAATTAGCCGGGCATAGTGGCGGGAGCCTGTAGTCCCAGCTACTCAGGAGGCTGAGGCAGAAGAATGCCATGAACCCGCGAGGCAGAGCTTGCAGTGAGCAGAGATCACGCCACTGCACTCCAGCCTGGGTGACAGAGCGAGACTCCGTCTCAAAAAAAATAAAAAAATAAAAATAAAAATTCCTTCACATAAAAAACACTCCAGTACCAGAATGTTTGCTTAAACTGAACACTTACTAATCTTCCAGATATCATATTTTGTCAGAACTCAGAGTTATGAATAGCCCTCACCCTACTGACGCTTTGTGACTGAGCTCCTCTCTACCCCAAATACAAGAGACCCTTATAGTTAGGCAGGAATATCATCACCCCTATTCAGCCTGAAGAAGTTACAGAAGATGCATCTTTGTTCCTCTACAACCCTTAGGATTAAGGGTTCTCTTATAAAAGCGCAGGGCTGGGGAGCGGAATATGTCAGAGGTGTTCAAACCAGAGCAAGTCCATCTTGAATAGGGGCTGGGTAAAATAAGGCTGAGACCTACTGGGCTGCATTCCCAGGAGGTTGAGGCATTCTTACTCACAGGATAAGACAGGAGGTCAGCACAAGATACAGGTCGTAAGACCTTGCTAATAAAACAGGTTGCAGTAAAGAAGCTGGCCAAAACTCATCAAAACCAAGATGGCCACCAAAGTGACCTCTGGTCATCCTCACTGCTCATTATATACTAATTACAATGCATTAGCATGCTAAGAGACACTCCCACCAGCACCATGACAGTTTACAAATGCATGGCAATGTCAGGAAGTTACCCTATATGATCTAAAAAGGGGCGGAACCCTCAGTTCCAGGAACTGTCCACCCCTTTCCCAGAAAACCCATGAATAATCCACCCCTTATTTAGCATACAATCAAGAAATATCTATAAGTATCCTTAGTCCAGCAGCCCAGGCTGCTGCTCCACCTATGGAGTAGCCATTCTCTCTTCCCTTACTTTCTCTAATAAATTTGCTTTCACTGAAAAAAAAAAAAAAAAAAGACTCCAGGCCCAGATACTGTCAGTGGTGAATTCTACCAAACATTTAAGGAGAAAGAATGCTAATTCGACACAAATGCTTCCAAAAAATTGAAGAGGACAGAGTGCCTTCTGCTTTATTCTATGAGTCCAGGATCACATCAATACCAAAACCAGACAAAGATATATAAGAAAAGAAAACTAAAAACCAATATCTATCATGAATATACACATAAAAATTCTTAACAACAAAAGCTTAGCACATCAAATCCAGTAATTATAAAGGTAAAATATAATACACAGCCAAGAGGAGTTTATTCCAGAAATGCAGAGTTGATTTAACATTAGAAAGATCAATCAATAGAATGGACCATAGTTAGAATTAAAAAGAAAAATAAAGTCAAATGATCATCTCAATAGACACAGAAAAAAAATATTTGACAAAATCCAACATCTACTCTTTGTAAAACCTGTCATCAAACTAGGAATAAAAAGGAACTTTTTCAACTTCATAAAGAGCATCTACAACAAAAAGCACCACAGCTACTGTTGTATCAGGACTGAATGCTTCCCCTCTAAGATTAAAAACAAGGCAAGATTTTCTGCTCCCATCACTTCTATTTAATGTTGTATTGGAGGTTCTAACCATGCAATCAAACAAGAAAAAGAAATAAAAGGTAATCAGGTTGGAAAGAAAGAAGGAAAATTATATTCAAAGATTATGTCATTATCTTTGTAGAAAATCCCAAAGAATCTACAGAAAAGATCCTAGAACTAGTAAGTGAGTTCAGCAAGATTGCAAGATACAACATCAATATACAAAAAGCAGCTATATTTCTATATCTTGGCAAACAACAATCAGAAATAAAAGTAAACAATATAATTTACAATAATAGAAATAATTGAAATATTGAAAGATAAATCTGACAAAAGATATACAAGACCTGTATGCTAAAAAGTACAAAGCACTACTGACAGAAATTAAGGACCTAAATAAGTGGAGCAATATACCATGTTCATGGAAGATTCACTATTGTTTAGATGTTAATTTCCCTCAAATTGATCTAAAGATTTAAAGTATTCCCAGTAAAAATCCCAAAAGGCTTTTTTTCTAGCAGTTGGCAAGCTGATTGACAATTCATATGTAAGTACGAAGGACCCAGAATGGCAAAAACAACTTTCAACAAGAAAAAAATTAGAAGACTTACACTACATGACTCTAAGACTTATAACACCGTAATGATCAAGACAATGTGCTACTGGCATCAAGATAGACAAATGGACCAATGGAACAGAACAGAGTCCAGAAATACACTCACATATATTTGGTCAACTAGTTTTAAACAAAAGTAAAAAAGTAATTTAGTAGAGAAAGGGAGTTTATTCTATTTTATTTTTATTTTATTGAGGACAGGAAAGGAGGAAGAGGAGGGGAGGAGAGGAGAAGGAGGGGGAGGAGAGGAGAAACAGGATGAGGGGGAGAACGGGAAGAAAGGGAGTTTTTTCAACAAACGTTTCTGTAACAACTTGAAATCCATCTGCAAAGAAAAAACAGAACTTCAATACATACCTTGTATCATATACAAAAATCAATTCAAAATGAACAGAATTAAACATAAGACTATAAAACTGTTAAAGGAAAACATAAGAGAAAATCATTGTGATCTTGCATTAGGCAAATACCTCTTAGATATAACACCAAAAGTGCAATCCATAAATGAAAAAGTTGGATGAATTTGACTTCAAAATTAAGAATGTCTGCTCTTTGAAAGACACTGTCAAGAGAATGAAAAGACAAGTAACAGAGTGTGATAAAATATTTGCATATCACACATTTGATGAAGAACTTATATCTAGAATACCTTAAAAACTCTCAAAACTCAGTGAGTAAATAACTAACCCAACAATATAATGGGCAAAACACCGGAATAGGCCCTTTACTAAAGAAGATATTTTAATGGCAAATAAGAACATGAAAAGTTGCTTAACCACAACAGCCATTAAGGAAATGCCAATTAAATGTACAATGAGATATTACCATTACATTCCTATTACAATGGCTAATTTTTTTTTTTTTTTTTTTGGATACAGAGTCTTGCTCTGTTGCCCAGGCTGGAGTACAGTGGTGTGATCTCAACCCTCTGCAACATCCGCCTCCCAGGTTCAAGCAATTCTCCTGCCTCAGTCTCCCAGGTAGCTGGGATTACAGGCATATACCACCACATCCGGCTAATTTTTGTATTTTTAGCAGAGACAGGGTTTTGCCATGTTGACCAGGCTGGTCTCAAACTCCTGACCTCAGGGGATCCACCTGCCTAGGCCTCCCAAAGTGCTGGGATTACCAACAATGGCTAAAATTTAAAAAGCCTGGATCATACCAAGTTTTAGCAAAGATGTGAAGCATCTTTGTGGAACTCTCATACCCTGCTGGTAGAAATGTAAAATAGCACAAATACTTTGAGAAACATTTTGACAGTTTCTTAAAAAGTTGAACATATATCTACTATATGACCTAGCTATTCCAATCTTAGGTATATATCTGATAAACATGAAAGCATATGTCCTCCATACAGTGACTGGTACACAAAGGTTCACAGCAGTTTTGTGACAGCCCTAAACTGGAAACAATTCAAACATTTTTCAAAAGGTAAATGGAGGGCCGGGCGCGGTGGTTCAAGCCTGTAATCCCAGGACTTTGGGAGGCCGAGACGGGTGGATCACGAGGTCAGGAGATCGAGACCATCCTGGCTAACACGGTGAAACCC
>NW_012101410.1:4139029-4140398 GCF_000951045.1 Mandrillus leucophaeus
AACATTTTACCCCAACAAATGTTTCAATTAAACAGATACCACAGAGGATGCAACCTGTTTGCTCCATGGCATTCCTGACCCCTGGCACACAGGAGAAGTATAAAAACATTTTACCCAGTGCAATTTTACTGTTATAAAAACATTTAGGCAGTGCAGTTGCAAAGTCTAGATGCTTTTACTTTCTTCCTATAGTGTTTCTCTCTCCCCACTCCTCTTTTTTTTTTCTTTTTTAACTTGTAATTGCTGGGAAATTGGGACAGAAAATATATTTGCCAGTATTAGACACTACTTTCCTCTTTTAAGGAAGCAGTGCCTAAGAATTTCAAATGTTTATCATCTGAATGATTTGAAATGAGCAAACAAAAAATTAGACTCCTATCCAGGAAGGGGGCATTTTTGGTTCTGATTAACTGAATATTCTAGATATTGCAGAAATATTATTGTTGTTTCCTTTCTACCAGATTATACAATGCTTCTGGATTACACTTATGGCCTTTAACTGGGCATGATAGCACACACCTGTAGTTTTGAGACTTGAGAGGCTGAGGTGGGAGGATCCCTGGAGCCCAGGAGTGTGTGAAGTTGCAGCGAGCTATGAGTGCACCACTGCATTCCAGCCCGGGCGACTGTATTAGTCAGTTCTCATGCTGCTAATAAAGACATATCTGAGACTGTGCAATTTTTTTTTTTTTTTTTTTGATATAGGGTCTCACTCTGTTGCCCAGGCTGGAGTGCAGTGGTGCAATCTCGGCTCACTGCAACCTCTGCCTCCCAGTTCAAGTGATTCTCCTACCTCAGCCTCCTGAGTAGCTAGGATTACAGGTACGTGCCACCACACCTGACTAATTTTTGTATTTTTAGTAAAGACAGGGTTTCACCATGTTAGTCAGGCTCGTCTTGAACTCCTGACCTCGTGATCTACCTGCCTTGGCCTCCCAAAGTGCTGGGATTACAGGCGTGAGCCACCACACCTGGCCTTGAGACCATGTCATTTATAAAGAAAAAGAGGTTTAATGGACTCAGAGTTCCATACAGCTAGGAAGACATCACAATCATGGTGGAAGGCAAAGGAGAAGCAAAGGCATGTCTTACATGGCAGCAGGCAAGACAGCATGATCAGGGGAACACCCCTTTATAAAACCATCAGATCTCGTGAGACTTATTCACCATCACCAGAACAGCACAGGAAAGACTCACTCCCATGATTCAATTACCTCCCACCAGGTCCCTCCCATGACACCTAGGAATTATGGGAAATACAATTCAAGATGAGATTTGGGTGGGGACACAGCCAAACCATATCAGTGACCAAGAGAGACCTTCCCTCTGTATTTACTTATTTATTTATTTAGAGACACAGTCTCACTCT
>NW_012101410.1:4143373-4144545 GCF_000951045.1 Mandrillus leucophaeus
ACAGCACATGCCAAGTCCCTATAGTTGCAGTGAGCTGAGATCCGGCCACTGCACTTCAGCCTGGGCGACAGAGCGAGACTCCGTCTCAAAAAAAAAAAAACAAAAAAAAACAAAAGGTAAATGGAAAAACAAATTGTGATATATCCATACAATGGAATACTATGCAGCAATAAAGAGGATAGAAGTGTTAATCCATACTCAACATGGATGAATCTTATTTTACTTTATTTTACTTTATTTTATTTTTAAAGAGAAGGAGTTTTGCTCGTGCTGCCCAGGCTGGAGTGCAATGGCGCGATCTTGGCTCACCGCAACCTTCACCTTCTGGGTTCAAGTGATTCTCCTGCCTCAGCCTCCCAAGTACCTGGGATTACAGGCATGCGCCACCACATCTGGGTAATTTTGTATGTTTAGTAGAGACGCATTTCTCCATGTTGGTCAGACTGGTCTTGAACTCCTGAACTCAGGTGATCCACCCGCCTCGGCCTCCCAAAGTGCTGGGATTACAGGCGTGAGCCACCGCACCCAGCCTGATGAATCTTAAAATAAGTATGCTGAATGAAAGATCCTGGACACACACACACCCCTCAGAAAAGTACATGCTATATGATTCTATTATATAAAATTCTAGACAGTGCAAACTAATCTACAGTGACAGAGACAAAATAGTGGTTGCTTGCATACTTGTTGGAGGGTGGGGAGGAATGAAAGGAGAGATGACAAATGGGAAGAAAGCAGCTTTTGTGGATGATGAATACCTTCATTATCTTGATTGTTAGGATGAAGCCACGATGTACACATACATCAAAACTACACACTTTGAATATGTGTAGTATGTCATATATCAATAAAGTTAGTTTTGAAATATTACCTGATACGTTAAGACATGCTTCCTAGAGTTTTCTACCAAAGTATCCCTACAGAATAAAACTCTAGGGATCTAGGGCTATAATTCATTAGCCATCAATCCCACAACCCAAATTTCTTTAAGTCTCATCCTGTCTTCTGAAAATCATACATATGTGGTTCCTTCCTAGTCAAAAAACAATTCATAAGGCCGGGCGCGGTGGCTCAAGCCTGTAATCCCAGCACTTTGGGAGGCCGAGAAGGGTGGATCACGAGGTCAGGAGATCGAGACCATCCTGGCTAACACTGTGAAACCCCATCTCTAC
>NW_012101410.1:4146686-4154335 GCF_000951045.1 Mandrillus leucophaeus
ATATATATATATATATGACCTTCAAGTTTCTTTATGCAGTCCTGTGGCTGTAAAGAAAGGCAGAAAAGAATGTTCTGTGTAGAAGCCCTGTGAACAAATCTCTCAGGTCGACAGGCTCATCCCTTTGCTACTCTGATAAACAATTTATAATTTCACGATGCTTTATAGGAGAGTGGTTTATGATAAATACATATTTCATTGTCTCTAGAATTCTGAAACTAATTAAAAATTACTTTTGAACAGTACAGAAGTTAACTCATCCAAGCAAGTTCAAATAAGGTCAGACTGACCTCAGCTTGCCAGAATGTTGTCTGAAAGAACAAGTACCTAGGAGTTCTAATTTCTTTAGGACTTTCTCTTTCTCTCTTGTTTCAACACTTGTGGAATCCCAATGCTATTACTGGAGCATTCATGATGTTGCAAGGAGCTAAAAGCAAGATGTCTCAGACTTTAATGTACAAACAAATCACATGGGGGATCTTGTTAAAATGTAGGTTGGGATTTGGGAGGTTTGGAATGGAGTCTGCATTTCTGTATTTCTGCCCAACTTCCAGGTGATGCATCAGCAAAGTACAATATCTGCGCTGCTGGTTCTGGACAACACTTAGCAAGGACTTAAACACCAGTGGTTCTTTTTTTTTTTTGAGATGGAGTCTCACTCTGGCACCGAGGCTGGAGTACAGTGGCACAATCTCAGCTCACTGCAACCTCCACCTTCCAGGTTCAAGTGATTGTCCTGCCTCAGCCTCCTGAGTAGCTGGGACTACAGGCATGAGCCACCGTGCCTGGCCTTAGATTCCAGTAGTTCTTAAAGTACCGTACCTGGACTAGCAGAACCAGTATCACTTGGGAACGTGGGAGAAATGTCAGTGTCGGGGCCCTACCCCAGACCTCCTGAATCAGAAACTCCAGTAATAGGGCCTAGATGTCTGTTAACAGCCTTCCAGGTGATTCTGACGCACACTAATATTCAAGAAGCACTAGCTTAGAGAATGAGAAATAACTGACTGCAACTGCAGAAAAACAGCTCAATTTTAAAAGGTCTGCAATGCCAAGAGAAAGCCATGGAAACTTTAGGAAGAAGCGTAATTATGGAAGAATATTTTAAACCAGACTGTGTTTAAGTCTTCCAAGAGACATCATCAGTTCTAATGTTTTTAAAGAAAAAAAATACCACCTTAAATACGCAAACATAAAAGCTTTCTTGTTGACAAGGTACAATATATATACCACCAGCATAATCACAAGCTCCATTTTCTCATGTTTATAATAAACATGTCACAACCATATTTTTTAAAACCCTCTTCCCTCTCCAAACTGTTTAAATTTGAACACATAAAACTACATCTATTCTTAAACTTTACAAACCTTAAATAATGTGTGAGAACGTTACAAAATGATCAGAAAAACACCGCACAGCCACTGATTTACTGTGGCACAACAAAAATCTATCAGTTGGGTAAACAATGTAATTAGAGGATCCTATTTAGAATGATGTTGGCAAGTTGATTTCACCCCAAGTTTAACCAGCATTTCCACTGATCACCAAATGAGAATGAGGTCAACCAGATGATTATTTTGAATAATTGTGTTACTTACATAGATTTAAGAAGAAAAAAAAACCCTATTGTAGGCACCAGATAAAAGAGATCTGTATAGCTATACATGTAGGTAGCAAAGACTTAAGAGATACATTAAACTGAATCACAAATAGAGAAAGGTAGGAGGCTGACACGCCAGAATTCAACAAAAATGGGAAGAAATTGATAGAGAAAAACTAAATTGTTATACTCAGGCTCCCCCAAAGGTCATGTAGAGAATGAAAAGTATGTAAAAATTACTATCTACAAAAAGGGCAGTTGAGAATGTAAATAGGCACTGATTACACCAAGTTGCTTGGGGCCACATAAACTCAAAGCTAAAAAATCACTGTGCTTTGGCTTCATTCATGTCATGCATGGAGGAAAGCTACACACGAGGCCCCTTGTTCCACCCCATCTTTCCCCTTCACTCTCCTCTGGTTGACCTAAGAAAAATGTGAATGCCAGCTGATGGCACTCATTAACTGCCCTGCCTCTCCAAGAGCAATCCAGGAGCCAGCAGCATCATCACCTGGAGGTGCACTGTCAGAAATGCAGATTCTAGCCAGGTGCGGTGGCTCATGCCTGTAATCCCAGCACTTTGGGAGGCCGAGGTGTAAGGATCACCTGAGGTCAGGAGTTTGAGACCACCCTGGCCAACATGGTGAAACCCATCTCTGCTAAAAATACAAAAATTAGCCAGGCATGGTGGTGGGTGCCTGTAATCCCAGCCACCCAGGAGGCTGAGGCAGGAGAATCGCTGGAACCTGGGAGGCGGAGGCTGCAGTGAGCCAAGATCGCACCACTGCACTGCACTCCAGTCTGGGTGACAGAGCAAGACTCTATCCGCGCCCCCCCACAAAAAAAAAAAGAAAGAAAGGAAAAAAAGGAAATGCAGATTCTCTCGGTCCCACCCTGGACCTGTTGAATCAGAATGTGTATTTTAACATTTCTAACTTGCGGGCACATTGTTTGCGAAGCACTGCTCAAGCCTGTTTTCAGGTTCTTGGATCCACCTGGATCGCCTCCACCCATGGGACTTCTGACTTTATTCCCAGACCTTTGACCCACAAGCCTCCTCGATGAATCGGGGTGCCACTTGAGCAATGGTGGTGCTGAACCACCCCAAGCTAACACATCAGCTTGGGCAGCTCCTTGTAAGGAATTAAATGTCCTTGCTCAAATTGTATCTTATTTTGGAGAGCAGGATAGAAAGGATAGTACTACTCCTGTTTTACAGATTGACAAAAATCAGTCTCTTAAAAGTTAAGTGAATTATTTAAGGTCAAAGCTTATTATTAGCAAAGTACTGACTAAAAGCCATGTTTCCTCTTCCTTATGTTACAGCATACTGCCTGGTCTTCCCTGGAAATCCTGAAGAGCAACGAGAAAAGCTCCCACTTAAGTTGGGATGTGGGGTTCTGGTGGTCTGAGCTATAACCAAGAATGTGGCTCTATTGCTTTCTTTCTTCTTTCTTTGGTTGCTTTTTGCTTGGTTGGTTTTTGGCTTTGCTTTTTATAGCAGCAAATCAGGGTCAAGATTTCCATTCCCCAAGAAGCCTTGGTAAGTGTCACCTCACCAATCATCCCCTTCCTTGGAATTTTGCCTGACCAGAGACGTGCTTTCTCCCCCACCCCCAACCCCTGCCCCCCAGTATGGAATTCAGATAGAATATAATCATGCATTTCTTCAAGCGATTCTCCTGCCTCAGCCTCCCAAGTAACTGAGATTACAGGTGCACGCCACCACATCCAGCTAATTGTTATATTTTTATTTTTAGTAGAGACGGGGTTTCACCATGTTGGCCAGTCTGATCTGGAACTCCTGACCTCGGGTGATCTGCCGGCTTCAGCCTCCCATAGTGCTGGGATTATAGGCGTGAGCCACCACGCCTGGCCCTGTGTATTCTTTTTGATAGGAAAAACTTTCAAGACTCATTTTTCAAAGAAACATTGGAATTTTACCTTTTAGACCTTAAAAAAAGGAAGCTATCTAACCAGACTTAATCCAAGGTTCTGCTCCAACATGTATGCAGTCTTCTAACCTAAGTCCCTACGGCAAACTGCCCTAGCTGCAAGAAACACATGAAGAAGAAGAAATTGGTCATCTTCTAGGCCAGTGCTCAAATTTTGCTGTACATTAGACTCCCTGGGGGAACTTGTAAAAATCTCCACGCCCAGGCCACATCCCAGACCAATTCAGTCAGTGGATATGGAATTGGGCATCAGACTTTTTCAAACTTCCCAGGTGATTCCAACGTGCATCAAGGTATGTGAACGGATGCGCTAGGTGGTGTCCTCCACCCAGTCTCCCTCTGATGCCAAGAGGCCCGTTCTATCCACTGCTCCACTCATCCTATGTTTATGCCATTCTTCCTGCATCCCAGGCAGCAGAAGCTCAGGGGATATATTTCTGCCCACATCTCAGAATCTGTTCTTCCAAAACAGCTGCTTCAATTGAAGATATATTTTGTGCAAGGCTCTTCCATTTAATGAAGAATTTTTTTTCTCATTCCCTTAATATTCCTTCCCATTAAGGCATAACCTACAAACAGCAGATGAATTACACTTACGCAGTCACTATAAAGGACAGCTGTTTTATCTCAATGGAGCATTTTCTCTTTATGATTCCATTATTTTACTCCGGCGTGACATGCCCAATGTTTTAAATAAGGCACAGCTTTCCTTTTCTTTTCTTCTTTTTTTTTTTTTTTTTTTAAGTTAAGGTGAAATTTCAGCTGGAAATCTACTCTAACAGATCTTCAAGAAACAGTCCGTATAAGAACACGGCAGTATTTATTTTTTATGAGCAGCTGAAGGTTGATCAAAACATTCCTCCTCAGCCACAAAATGTGTAACCCTGGCATTTTTCAGTACTATTTCTTGGCACACTGAACACAGGTCAAGACATGGAACGGCATTTTATTTGAATTATTATTCTTGAGCTTCCTGAATCTTCAAGCAGCAATACTTAAAGACACCCATTCATGGTTAGCAGATAATGCAGCCTTTTTTTCACCCAGCAGTGACCTAGTACAGAGAAAATACAGTGAATAAACTTTTTACTAAAGAGGTGCTGTTAAGTTGTCCTTGGATTGCAACTGCCTGCGTGTGAACTTCTAGAATATTTTCCAGACTGTCTTTTCAACAAGCAGAGCTTGCTGAGTTTGCCAAACCTACTTCCTTACCTTTGTCTACTCTGTTCTTTGGCAGCTCTTCTTAACAAGCCTACCCCATTCAAGATCTTTCCCCTGCTCTAATCCATCTCATTATATCCTCTACAATTTCACTTTTTACCTATTCATAATATGGATCTTCAGAAGAACTCCCCAAAAGGATGAAGTCAGAGTCACGATTGATTTTCTGTTAACACTGGGAGGGAGATTTATGTATATGCCCATAGAAACATACGTCGTTTGTAACACCCAGTTAGTACAAAAGAATTAGTCATATATTCTACTCCATAAACTTGGTTCTATTCAATGATAAAAGACTATATTATTAAAGACAAAGATTAAATAGTTGTAAATAACAGCACATGTGTTTGAGTTGATCTTGAGTCTTTCCAATACATCAACACTCTGCAAAGGTCATTGGAGGCAAAATAAAGCCACCAGCCAAGATGTTTCAGGTGAGGAATGAAGCGCAGATGAAAAGCCTTGCCAGCGTCTTAACAGCCCTGCATGGGGGCTATGGACATGGGGGCTCCAAAATCTGGTAGACCTGGTTTCAAATCCTGGTTATGCCACTAGTCCTAGCTCTGTATCCCTAGGTCAGGTTTCAGCCTCTGTAACTATCTGCATCTCTAAAATGTAAATAAAAGCAATAATGACCTTCCTGAAGTTGCTCTGAGGATTAAAGTGCTTAGAAAGTAGTGAGTGCACGCTAGCTATTTTAACTGCATTTCACAGACAAATGCAACCCAAAGAAGCCCACGACCAAGAGGAATAGGTGTTATTTGTGTCTGTGTTCTGGATGTGAAAAGTGAGGCTTATAAAGATTAAATAAGGTTGGCCAGACGCAGTGGCTCATGCCTATAATCCCAGCACTTTGGGAGGCCGAGGCGGGTGGATCATGAGGTCGGGAGTTCGAGACCAGCCTGATCAACATGATGAAACCCCGTCTCTACTAAAAATACAAAAATTAGCCGGGCATGGTGGTGCCTGCCTGAAATCCCAGCTTGGGAGGCTAAAGCAAGAGAATCGCTTGAACCTGGGAGACGGAGGTTGCAGTGAGTCGAGATCGGGCCTCTGTACTCCAGCCTGGGTGACAGAGCAAGACTCTGTCTCAAAAATTAAAAAAAAATTTAAAAATTTAAAAAAGATTAAATAAGGTCATCCTCCAAGTTTATCTTCCAAAAACATAAAAACGGCTGTCCTGTTCTCTATTTAAAATCATCAGTGGTCCCCATCACCGGGAAATTACAAAAAAGTATAAAATCCAAATTCTTTATCATGGCATGACCCCTTGATTATATCTTCTTTTTCTCTCCTCAACCCAACCCCATGTCAGCTCTGCCACAAAGCGTCTCCAGAGCACCAGAGGGAATTCGGCTCCTCTCTCCTCTGGGATGCCATTCTACCTGGACACGCTTCTAACAAAGCACCCACACGGCATTTCCTGAGGGTGTTGTGTGTCTGAATCCACACCCTAAACAGGAAGTTCCTGGAGAATGGGGACAATGTCCTATTCGTCTTTGTAATACCAACATCTAACCTGGTGGAACTCCACAAAATGGCAGATTCCCGGGTGGATATCATGAAACGCTTGGTGGATGAATAAGTGGAAGGATGAATGGATGGATGGTCTGTCCTATCCAATGAACTGCATGGAATGACTGATGGATGCATGGATGGACTGTCCAATCTAGAGGAGTCTATGAAATGTTTGATGAATGAATGAATGGATGGATTGATGGACTGTCCAATTTAGAGGATTCCATGAAATGCTGGATGGATGGATGGATGGATGGATGGATGGATGGATGGATGGACGGACGGACTATTCAATCTAGAGGATTCCATGAAATGCTTAATGGATTAATAAAATGCATGGATGAATGGATAGAAGGATGGCCTGTCCAAAGCCATGCAACAAGTAAATTACAGAGCCAAAGCAGCTCCCACATCTTCCAACCTCTTTTTGGGGCATGGTTCCCTTCGTTCCCCCACTGCCTTTGCCAATGTGTGGGTGACATCTCTGAAAAGACTGGTGAATAAATCCTAGATCCAGAATGAACTTACCAAACAACCTTAGGCCATGTTGCTAAGAACAAACAACAAAACTGTGTGCATCAATTTACATATCTATAAAAGAGGCTCATACTTAATACTGGAGTTTAGAATACACGGAGAGGTAAAAGAGGAATAAGAGACAAGCCTATTAGATAACATTGACAAGTTGCTTCTTCAAAAGAACCTCAATCGAAAACTGTCACAATAGTAAATATAATTAGATAACAATAATAATACCATATACCACAGTTTATTAGTATCCTTTCTTCTGAGGCTTTCAATTGGAACTGAAAACACAATTACTAATTAAATGAGACAACAGGAGGTATCATTTTCCAAATGGAACCCTAGTGATATAAATGAGTTACTGCAGCTTCTCAAATTTCTCTCTGTCACCCAAAGAGGGGGTTAATCACTTGGCTAGAGTTAACTCAGAAACACAGATCCAAGTAATGTATTTCTTCTTCTGCTCAAAACGCAGTTCATTTATGCATATCCTAACTAGCTACTGTGGCCACTATAAGGTCACAAAGATGTTAAAACCCAGTTCCTCCCCTCAAGGAGCATAATGTACCCAGGGCGTACAGATGGCACAAAATCTAGCCAGGACTTGGATCAAAAAACCAAGGCCTCTGGGGAGGAGATAAGAAACAGGGGACACAGGGGCCGGGCACGGTGGCTCACACCTGTAATCCCAGCATTTTGGGAGGCCGAGACAGGCGGATCACGAGGTCAGGAGATCGAGACTATCCTGGCTAACATGGTGAAACCCCGTCTCTACTAAAAAATACAAAAAACTAGCCGGGCGACGAGGCGGGCGCCTGTAGTCCCAGCT
>NW_012101410.1:4155465-4165151 GCF_000951045.1 Mandrillus leucophaeus
AGTTTTGACCAAATTAATTTCATGTTTGTTTTTTTAAGAACATCTTGCTGCTAGTGTCCTGAAAAACACAGAAAATACCGGTCCAGTGAAAATGATACATAAATCACTCCCGTTTTTATTTTGCCTTTGTCTCAGTTTAAAAGAAAAAAAAAATGGGAGGTCTATAATGGAGAAATAAAGCAGGGCTTATAGCTAGGGTCGATGACAAAATTTCAAAATCATATAAACACAACCTTGAGTCCTGCTCACCACTTACTTACACTGTGTGACCTTGGCTTAAAAATTGCTTACACTTTCTCAGCCTCGGTTTCCATATCAGTCAAATGGGAATAATATTAACTGCCTCTTAGGGTAAGTAGGTGTATTGATTGAGAAATCCAAGCCAAATCATCCAGCAGAGTACTTAGCACAGAGCACACTTTGATGGTCAGGAACTGCTGTGTGAGACACTGATGGGTGACAGAGAGAGGCCCACTAGGGTTAGTTCACTGCAGCTGTGCCTTCTGATACTAAAACAAAAATAAATTCAACTTCAATATGCTCGAAAAACTAGACATAGGCTGCATGGGTAAAGAAAAAGGAAACATACCAAAATGGAAGAGAAGTCTGAAGAACACTCACCTCAGACCAGATTTTCAAGGAAATGAGTTTAATATGAAATTACAAAAACAGTGCCCTTGGCTATCTCTACTTTTCTATGAAATCTGATAGCCAGATATCACAATGCAGCAGGAGAACAAAGAAAATGCAAAGAACAGCAGGATAAATACTTTCAGTGGTTTTCTCACGCCACTCCTTCACATTGTTGTTCGCAGCATGGTAGTAGAAGGAAATGCAATAACCATGCGAAACGTACGGCAGACTTTAGGATTGTGGACATTTCTGAGCAAATAGAGATAACAACAAAGGCCAGGAATAAGTGACTATGGGGTATCTTGATCTTTCCAAGATCAAGACCTTGAAAACAGATGCTTTACCTAGCCAAGTAAATCAATGTTTGCCACTGCCCTCTAAAAGGCGTGCTTAATATAGACCTAAAACTGAAGCAAATCCTTACACTGGAGTTTCGTAACAGACATTTTTTTAAATCTTGCATATAAAGTTGGCTGGAGACCTAAAGCAACCAGTTAGAAAGAAAATGAGGCCGGGTGTGGTGGCTCATGCCTATAATCCCAGTACTCTGGGAGGCCAAGGTGGGCGGATCACAAGGTCAGGAGTTCAAGACCAGCCTGGCCAACATAGCGAAACCTCGTCTCTACTAAAAATACAAAAAAAGAAACAATTAGCCGAGCATGGTGGCATGCACCTGTAGTCCCAGCTACTTGGGAGGCTGAGGCAGGAGAATTGCCTGAACCCAGGAGGCGGAGGTTGCAGTGAGCCAAGATCATGCCACTGTACTCCAACCTGGGTGACACAGTGAGACTGTGTTTAAAAAAAAAAAGAGAGAGAAAGAAAAAGAAAGAAAATGCATGAGCTATATGCCTTTAAAAATCAAATTTTGTTAGGATAAAACATCCAAAGACTGCTGCTGCTAAGAGAAGTCTATATGGAATGTTCCTTAATATAAGTGACTCAGATCAGGTCTTAAAAATACTTTTGTTGTGCAGAGATTTGCAGTATTAAGTAGGAAATGTCTAATAAGTGTTTGCAACATGAAGGAACTGAATGAATGAATGAATGAATGAATGAATGAATAAACTAAATGGCTGAGTCAGAGTATCTTTGGCTAAGTCACAGTATGTTAGAATTGGAAGAATTCTAAGATTCTTTTTTTTTTTTTTTTTTTTTTGAGACGGAGTCTCGCTCTGTCACCCAGGCTGGAGTGCAGTGGCCGGATCTCAGCTCACTGCAAGCTCCGCCTCCCGGGTTTACTCCATTCTCCTGCCTCAGCCTCCCGAGTAGCTGGGAATACAGGTGCCCACCACCTCGCCCAGCTAGTTTTTTTTTTTGTATTTTTTAGTAGAGATGGGGTTTCACTGTGTTAGCCAGGATAGTCTCGATCTCCTGACCTCGTGATCCGCCCGTCTCGGCCTCCCAAAGTGCTGGGATTACAGGCTTGAGCCACCGCGCCCGGCGAATTCTAAGATTCTTACCAATTTTGATTTCAATTTGTACATTGTGTCATTGGAAGCTCAGGACCTCACTGGACAGATCTCTTGCAAATATTTTTCGGATATATGAACGGAACCAGAGCTACAGAAACAGGTACTTTTCCTTCCTCGGTTCACTTCAAACACATCACGAGGGTAAGAGGTGTTTGAACCACATCAACTCCATCTTGAATAGGAGCTGGGTAAAATAAGGCTGAGACCTACTCGGCTGCATTCCCAGACAGTGAAGGCATTCTAAGTCACAGGATGAGATAGGAGGTCAGCACAAGATACAGGTCACAAAGACCTTGCTGATAAAACACTTTGTGGTAAAGAAGACGGCCAAAACCCAACAAAACCAAGATGGCCACAACAGTGACCTCTGGTCGTCCTCAGTGCTACATTCCCACCAGCACCACAACAGTTAACAAATGCCATAGCAATGTCAGGAAGCTACCCTATATGGTCTAAAAAGGGGAGGCATGAATAATCGCCCCTTTGTTTAGCATATCATCAAGAAATAACCATAAAAATGTGCAACCAGCAGCCCTTGGGGCTGCTCTGTCTATGGAGTAGCCATTTTTTTATTCCTTTACTTTCTTTATAAACTTGCTTTCGCTTTACTCTATGGACTTGCCCTGAATTCTTTCTTGCATGAAATCCAAGAACCCCTCTCTTGGAGTCTGGATCAGGATCCCTTTCCTGTAACGGTGCTATGGCTGGGATTTTGCTCCCTGCCCTGCCACTCTGGGCATAGCTGTACATCCTTGAGCAAACTTTTTCACTTCTCAGGTTGCCCTATTTGTAAACTCGGCAGGTGGAACTACAAAGGTCCCTTGCATCAGCAACATTCTAAGATTACTTAGGAAAATATAAGCCCAAAGACCCGAGTTGTTAAAGGAAAGGGGTCCTGATCCAGACCCCAAGAAAGGGTTCTTGGATCTGGCGCAAGAAAGAATTCAGGGCGAGTCCGCAGTGCAAAGTAAAAGCAAGTTTATTAAGAAAGTAAAGTGGCAAACGAACAGCTACTCCACAGACAGAGTAGGACGTTCCTGAAATTAAGAGGAGGAATGCATCCACCCTAGGTACAATACTCATATATATGGGGAGATATGCTCTGCTACAAGGGTTTGTGATAAAGGATTAATTTTCTTCATTACTATCTTTTGCAAGAATTGATATTATTATCTTTAAAGCAAAATTAAGAGTGTCTTTGTTCTCCAGATATCGGGATATCTGGACACTCCCAAGTCTGGGTCTGTTTAGTAAACAATACTAATTTGTTCCCTTAACCGTAAACGTCTAGAGGCTAGGAATGCCTAACTTTCTGAGAATGGAGCCCAGCAAATCTCAGCCTAATTTTCCTAGCCCTCGCTCAAAATGGAGTCACTCTGGTTCGAACGCCTCTGACAGACTTTTCACAATTAATGAAGTTCAGCATGATCAGAACAAATAAACACAACCTGAGGTTAATCAAGTTCGTCATTGCTTTTGTCGAACAGCTCATTTCTCTACTAAACCACAAACTACTTTTTGCATCTTTTCCACATTTATGCCTTAGAAAAAGTGGGACTGATGAGATGGCTTGGAGCAACCCCTTCCTTGTCTACCCAGAGAATTTCTGAAGCGTATTAAGGAGATTTATAATTTGAGATGCAAGTGCCATTTCATTAATTGGCATTCTTGGAGATTTTGATTTTCTCCTGCCATCAATGGGTTAAGGTTCTGAGATCTTCTTTTGTTTTACAAGAGGCAAGGAAACACATTTGGCTGATACAGTCCATTATTAAAATTGCATTTCAGCAGTGGCAAAGAACTCCAGCCACCTGACGCTGGGCTTAGGCATCATCTTCCTGTGTGACAACTCAAAGCTATTACATTAAGAGCATAAGCAAAACAATGGGGCTGCCTGCAGCACAAACTCCCCTGGTAGAAGGAAACCATCAATCCTGCCCGTGAAGTATGTAGCTACAAAAGGAGAAAAAGACATTCTCTGATTGAAGTATAAGAGGAAGGAATACACAGGTGCTTTTCAATCAGAGCTGGATCGCATATACTTGAAGAAATACCAGCTTCAACCACCAGATAAGTTTGCCTCTGGAAGGCACAGCCGGCAAGCATACCTGATGAGGACTTGGAATAAGTATGGGGGCAAATGAGGTCAGTCTTCTCTGCTCCCCCTTCAACTAGGATGCTCACGGTCCACACCCATTGCCTGTGAGGTAGTTTCTACAGAGATGAAACAATGAGTTTCCTTAGGGGCCAAGGAGGCACAAGACTGACCTCTTTAGTTTCTACAGTGCTAAGTAATATTAATAAGCTCTAAATCTTTATGTAGAAGTCAATGAAATTAACAGTAGGGTTTAGAAGCCAGAAACATGGTGCTGGGTTATTAAAAAAACAAAAACAAAAAAACCCCGACCATTCTTTTCAGCTAAACTCCAGCTCCAGTTCTCTGGGCTAGAATAGTAGTGTTAATAGATTCCGCCTCGACTAAAAAGGGAGCCAGTGGCAGAAAATCTATTCCTCCGGCAAGGTTGCTGGGCAACCAGCAAGCTTTTGGCATGTGGCTGATGTCTCCAGGCAGCCCGGACTACACAAAGTAAGCTCTTCCATCACTTACAACTAACTTGATTTTGATGGATTAAAACCGAATCAAAATGTACTGTAACTCACTCACGTCCAAATTCAGAAATCAGAGAGAGACAGAAAATATCCCAATATCCAACTAAAGACCAACTTATCAGAAACGCTAGGATTCATTGAAGTTCATTCTACTGGGTGATAAATCTCTGCTGCATTCTAGTATACAAGTGATTTGGTTTTAAGACCAGAATATCCAAAACCAATGGGGGTGGCGGGGAAAGTACTCAAAATATTTTGAAAAAATATTAATGTTAGGAAGATGGAGCGTCGATATAATGGATTCTGGAGTCAAATGCATCTTTATGCCTGGTATTTTGTTTTTTAATTGTGTATTTTTAATTTTAATGGGTATACAGTCTGGTACTATTTTAGCTGCATTTTTTTTAAGAGATTGCTTTTTTTATTTTTTTTAAGACAGGATCTTGTTCTGTCCTCCAAGCTGGAGTGTAAAAGCATGATCACAGCTCATTGTAACCTTGAAACTCTGGGCTAGAATTTAGCCACCATTATTTAGCAACATTGTCTTTTGCTAACATCTGAGGACATCAGTCGATAATCAACAAACCCTTACTAAGGGTTCTGAGGTCCCAACCTTATGCTCTGGGGCTACAGAGAAAGGTCAGACCTTGGGCCAGGCCTTATTTAGAATACATTGACTATCAGGACATAAAGTAAAATGGCCTCTTCTCATCAGCTACAGTCGTTCCTCCTTCTCCACGGGGGACAAGTTCTAAGACCTCCAGTGGATCCCTGAAACCCCAGATAGTACCAAACCCTACATACCTATGTTTTCTCCATCTAACAGAGACAGCTACTGGGTAGTAAATACAGTGTGGAAATGCTAGACAAAGGGATAATTCATGCCCCAGGCATGAGATTCAATCACAAACCTTAGAGCAGCGTGCAACTGAAATATACACTGTTCATTTTTGGAATCTTCCATTTAATATTTTCAAGCTGCCGTTGACTGTAGGTAACTCAAAGCATGAAGAGAACTGTGGATAAGCGGGAACTACTTCTTCCTCAAAAGGTTAGTTTGGCATTTACTATGTTCATTTCTGAAAGCCTCCTCCCAGAGATACTGAACGAGCTGGCTGGACTCTAAAAGTGGTCAGTTTTCCCCAGGTTTCCGGAATGAAGCAGGCCTACCTGCCAGGGCTCTGAATGCCATAAATACCTCCACACCTGATCTCTAACTTTTCTTTCTTTTTGAGAAACACATGCTTGATAGCATTCGTAATGAATCATCAACTTCAGTGAGAGCCTCTTCAAAAAAACTGCACGTACTGTCAAAGAAGAGGGACAGGACATTCCCTCTTCTTTGCAACCCTGAACCTGGGATCTCATTCGTCGATACAAGGCCACTAGAGGAGAGACTGAGGGTAAATGCAGCCAAACCAAGGAGACGAGCAATAGTGCCCACATGTCTAAGAGTATCGGGTGAAACCAAACTGTGCCTACTGGCTCCTTCTAACACGGAGAATGCATATGACTTCTAGAGAAGCACTTTCATGGACCAGCCATAGCATGTCCCGTTCGTGGCCTCCCCAGCTCCGGGTCCATTACAAATCCATTACACCATTAGTCTGTTTCCATGTGTCTTGCAACACATTAAAATGCACTGCAAGAGCTAACAGCAGCCTCCTCTGAAACCATTATGATGATAAAATGCAACTTGATGGAAACTGATAAATTATTATTGCTCTCTAACAAGACATATGCCCTCAGGTAACAAAAAGTTGTTAATTTTAATATGAAAAAGAGGTCTAATGGGTATCTTCAGGAGCTCGTGAAGGTAACTGATCTGTGGGGCAGGGCTAGTCTCAAGTCCAACACTGGCCACACTTCACAAATGCCACCCCAGAAATCCTTTGCTGAGCCACTACTCCCGGAACTAACCTTTCCCTGTTACCTATAGCTCTGCCTGTCCATGGAACCTTTTCTACTTTATAGTCATTCTTTGCCTATTACTCTCCTCTCACCTACCAGGTATATGTGCCCCGTGTGCAGTCCTAGGGTCTTACTCACAGAGTTAGAT
Source organism: Mandrillus leucophaeus (assembly GCF_000951045.1). Classification (NCBI taxonomy): domain Eukaryota; kingdom Metazoa; phylum Chordata; class Mammalia; order Primates; family Cercopithecidae; genus Mandrillus; species Mandrillus leucophaeus. Next base: position 4,162,240 of record NW_012101410.1, read on the forward strand.
GCTTAATCAAGGTTAGATGATTCTGTTTTTCACTGGAGGAGAACACAATGGCATGTAAATATAACCCCTGAAAAACTACAACTTTTTAGGTTTCTGGATAATCTGTGCTATCTGATCAAACTGTTAGCTCCAAGATGTAGAAAGAAGAATCTATGGCATAATATTAAGTCAGCCAAACAGCTTTACCCTTTCTATGGGAGTGCCTTTTGCTTCCTGTAAATAGCCTAGTAAATGGCTGTTTTGCAGAGAATTATCCAGTAAGGAGAAGCCATGGAAAAATTAAGAGGCAATGATTTTTTCCTGATAGCTTATTTTCTTTTTTTATTTTTTTTGAGACGGAGTCTCGCTCTGTCACCAGGCTGGAGTGCAATGGCGCAATCTCGGCTCACTGCAACCTCCACCTTCTGGGTTCAAGTGATTCTCCTGCCTCAGCTTCCCAAGTAGCTGGGACTACAGGCACCTGCCACCACGCCCAGCTAATTTTTTGTATTTTTAGTACAGCGGGGTTTCACCATGTTGGCCAGGATGGTCTCAGTCTTTTGACCGCGTGATCCACCCCCCTCGGTCTCCCGAAGTCCTGGGATTACAGGCGTAAGCCACCGTGCCAGGCCCCAATAGTTTCTTTTCTTAAAATAATTTTTTATATTATAAAAGCAAAACAAATTTCCTGTATAACCTTTGCCCTTTTCACATATATGTATATATACATACACATGTATATATACACATATGCACACACATACGCATACACATACACAACACACATATACATATGCAAACACACATATATACACACAGAGTCTCGCTTTGTCAGCCAGTCTGGAGTGCAGTGGCGTGATCTCAGCTCACTGCAACCTCCGCCTCCTGGGTTCAGGCAATTCTTCTGCCTCAGCCTCCCAAAGAGCTGGGATTACAAGCGACTGCCACCACACCTGGCTAATTTTTATATTTTTAGTAGAGACGGGGTTTCACCATGTTGGCCAGGCTGGTCTTGAACTCCTGACCTCAAGCAATCCACCGGCCTCAGCCTCCCAAAGTGCTGGGATTACAGGTGTGAGCCACCACACCAGCCCTGACACTAGGTAATTTATAAAGAACAGAGGCTGGGCAAGGTGGCTCACACCTGTAATCAGATTGCTGATGAGAATGTGAAATTGGATAACCAGAGTCATTGTATGTTTTGTGCTGCTATAACAGAATACGGGACACTAGTTTGTTTATTTATTTATTTATTGAGACATAGTCTCACTCTGTTGCCCAGGCTGGAGTGCAGTGGCACAATCTTGGCTTACTGCAACCTCTGCTCCCAGGTTCAAGCAAGTCGCCTGCCTCAGTCTCCCAAGTAGCTGGGACTACAGGCACGTGCTACCATGCCTGGCTTTTTTTTTTTTTTTTTTTTTTTTTTTTTTAGTAGAGATGGGATTTCACCATGTAGGCCAGGCTAGTCTCGAACTCCTGACCTCAAGCAATTGTAAATTGTTGATTATCATTTGAATTTTCACAGTGCCTGTGAGTTTACCACATTGCTTCTTTCAGATGTATTGATAATAGCATCCTATTTGCTTCCTATTTAGAAATTATAATTATTTGTAACCAATTACTGTTACTTCCTAGTTTGCCCACCTACCCCACAGACTGTGAGCTCCCACCGATAGATACTATTTCTATCTTACCCTCCATTGCATCTCCACTGTCCAGCACCAAGGCTGATGTGAATGTCTGTTGAACGATCACTGCCTAAATTAACTGATGAATTAAGTAACGCCTAAGCGAAGTTCTAGCTTGGTTGAGGGTCTCTGAAATAAGGCTGGTGATTTAGCAATTTGCCAGGAGATTTTGCTTCGGAGAAACTCTTGCAACCCAGAATTCCGCAGCTAGTTCTCTCCTGTAGGGAATCTCAGGAAGCCAGTCTCTAACCCTAGGAGAGGAAGTAGGAGGTGGAAGGGGGAACTGGCAAAGGGAAAATACTTTCTCTTGTTCGAAAGACAGCATTCAAAACTGGACACACCTCTGTTCAATTATTCATGAGAGAACACTTGAGTTCAAATAAAAAATAGATGTGTGTTTTTAAACACAGCTTTGGTACAAGAAACACCCCATTCACTCAGAGTAAAAATTATCTTTCACTTGCTCGCTCCTGCCTGCGCTTTCTCTCCCTCCCACTCTTAATCTCTGCCCTACATATTCCCAAGATTTTCTCAGACGGAAATGATTTTAAATCATTTCCTTATTATTCCTCACATGTATATTGATGTCTGTCAGAATATATGCATATATGCGGCTAGGCTACATATATGGTTATAAAGATGTGCACATATCATCACACCATTACTTATTTATTTACTCTCGCTAATATAGCAGGGTAACAGAGCAGGGAAAAATCAAAGTGGTAGATAATTTTAAAATTATTCATATTTGACTCTAGGACACCAGCAATTTACTTCAACACTAGACTTCCATTCTTAATTCCATTTAGCTTAGGCTATTAAGACTAATTTATGTTTCAAGGGCATACACTAACTAATCGTATGGGATAATGTATGTAAAAGTATTCTATAATTAGAAGCTTAATGTAAATGTAAGTTATTACCATAATAATGATTTTTCTTTTCAATTTGTATGCATGTATGTATATATGCCTATATATTACACTATCTAGGTAGTCTAACACAATTGTTTTCAAATACCCGCTCACAGCCAATACTGGTCAGTGACAAAGTTTTCAAATGAGAATTATCAGAACAAGGTATTAAGTTTTTTATAATGTGCCGGGCACGGTGGCTCATGCCTGTAATCCCAGCACTTTTGGAGGCTGCGGTGGGTGGATCACCTGAGGTCAGGAGTTTGAGACCAGCCTGACCAATATGGTGAAACCCCGTCTCTACTGGAAATACAAAAATTAGCCGGGCGTA
>NW_012101410.1:4165706-4169141 GCF_000951045.1 Mandrillus leucophaeus
TGTGAGCCCATTTCCTACTCCCCAATATCCCCCAAAACCGAAGCACCACTTTAGAACAAACCCCAGATCTTATACTGGGGGGGTGGGGGCAGGGTGAGGGACGAATTGAATCCAATTTGTTATAGGCAAAGAGACTTCAAAGTCTCCATCTGATGGTTCAAACATCCATAACAGAATTGGTATTTCTTTACAGATTCAAGGCATGGCCAAGTCGCGCAGGCTCACTTCAGGGTCCAGTTTTCTCCTTGGAGGCTGCAACCCAAGCGAGCTCCCTGCCCTTTGATCTGGATGGAGCCAGAGTGTTACAAATATGCTTGTATTAAGCTATCTCCAGTCTGCCTGAGGGCATCAGCCTGGTATGCAAGGATGGGAGCTTCAGACTGTGAGATTCCCAAGTCTTCATTCACATTACATTTCTTTCTGGCAGGCCGGCTAATGCTCCTTCAGCGTGATGCCTTTGAGCCATGGTAATGCATGACGGCATCACAAGCAGGACTAGAGAGTTCTGCCTCCATCCTCCAGGCCGAGAATTCATCCTCTGGCGAAGAACAGGAGAACTACAAGCAAACACCAGTACTCTAAATGACACCTTTATCATGCAGCTGGCAGGCATTGACTGAGCACCCGTGAGCTCCAAACACCATGCTGTGAGACACAAAGGAAGCTCCGTGGTCTTTGGCCATCAAAACAGCCATATTCTGCCACCCATCTCTGGGGTAAATGAATCCTTACAAGGACCCCATCCCCTTCCATTCTGAGGCCTCATCCTCCTAGATTTGACAGAGCAGGCCTTCATTTTCCAAATCAAAATGTATAAAAAACTTGTTAGAGCTGGAAGGCATTCTGCGTGAAATAATGTACAGTGCACAACAAACACTTCCAGCAGCACCGCCAGCCCTTCCCCATTTCCTAGACAATCTACTGAAAAATCTTCCACTCATTCTTTCGTAGGTTCAAGGTGTCCACTGGGCCAAACTGTCTGCCGGTGACAGAGGGAAACCAACAGACTTTGCATCGCTCAGGGATAAAACTGAAAAAGAGAGACAGATGTCCTTGAGAAACAGCACACTCTGCTCTACACTTGTATGACTTGTCCCCAAGAGATGTCCAACAGTGGGTGATCAGAGATGGGGAGAAAGCAGTTCACTTATTTTTCACCAGCTCATACCACATCAGTCATAATACAAAACAAAAATCAAGAACTCCTAAGTCCTCGGACACCTGCTTCATGCAAACACAGAAATGGGATAACTGCGACCACTGTTTTTTGACTTTTCCCCAGAAGTAAAGGTACTGCTTTTAATACCCCGCTTGCTGGACATCCATCATCCAAAACACAATGCAATCGTTGTAAGGCAGAGTGAGAGATTCTTTTCTGTGGGGTAGGGGCAGGCAAACCAGAGCCTCTGCAGACACGCAGGGAAGAAACAGTTTTCTACTCGTTGTTGGAATAATGGTGGGACGCGCACACGAATGTTTCTGGCTTGCCTTAAAAGAAAGAAACTCTTTCAGAGAGCAGAGACCTTAAACATCTTATTAGCCTTTGAAGTTATGCACAATGACATCCTTTGGTTCCTTGCCCGGGATTGAGGTTTAAGCTTTAAGACTCCATTGACTTACCAAGAATTGTAGAAATGTTTTCATGGCAGCAGAAGGCAAAAGAGCTGAATTATTAAACAGCAAGTGATAGGATGGTGAGGTGGAGGACAACATCCTTTACATGGGGCACCCGACTCTGCTAAGGGGCTCAAGAGCTGTGGGTCTAACTTTCTGGGGTTAATTTCCTTGATTTCCTGTCTTCTGCACAATCAGATCAGTTTTGTGAGACTAAAGCCAAAATCCTAGAAGCAGAATAGGTTCTGATCCATCCACTATCCCTCCAACCCGTCCCTGGTCCAACCTGTCTTACTAACACTTGTCCTTCCTCTCAACACTGCTAGATCCCTACAACCCATTTCACACCCCGGACAAAAAAGGTCACAGCACTCAGCTCCCTCCAAAGTAAAGAGTTCGCGGTGCTGGTATCTTTTCCCATGAGGAGCCAGGAAAGGAGAAGGCCATGTGCCAGCTGCTGCCCCATACAGTCCTCTAGGGCTCTGGATGAGTGTATAGTCCCCTCACGGCAGGTCCTGTCCATCTGGTGGACCACTCTATCCGTGCACACTGTGTCTCCAGCCAGCATGGTGTTGAATACATAGCGGGTACTCATGACACGCTTCTGTAATGAAGGCCTGGTTGGCCCCGCCCCTACGCTTCCTCTTTCCTTTCTGCTAGATACCCATCTAGGGGTACGCTCTATTTTTAGGGCCTCACCCATGACCAAATTCCAGACATCAGGACTGCTTCCCAGAGTTGTTTGGTCTGTTTTTGTTTTAATCTCACGCCACAGCAAAAATTCTCACTCAACAACCCCAAAAGCTGGGAACCTAGAGATTCTAGGAAGCTAGCACTAGTCACCTAAGAAAAGGTAAGAATATCACATGCTGCTATTATCATGGTCTGGTGATCTCCGTAAAATTAATTACTGAACTGGAGCCAAACACTTGAAGGAAAACAGAAGGAAATCTGTTGCCTTGAGATTTATCTTTCTTCTTCAAAGAAAAGCGTACGGTTGCTTCTATAGTACATGATGTTAAGATAGGCCTTGGGCCAATCATTGTAAAGAGCATCTGAAAAATCACTCGGAATTGTGTGTTCAGTTGTTTTGTGAAGGATGTAACTATTTGTTTGCTTAAGTGGGCTGTAAGGATTGCCAAAAAAGTTCTGTGAAAATATCAGCTAAACTCAAGTCTCCACCAGCAAATACAAGCAAGAAGTTCACATATGCGTCAGCATTACGTGTATTATCTCTGACTTATACATACGAATAATGTATAAATAAGTTGAACCCATTCAAACAACCAAATGATTTTAGTTCGCAATAGAAGCATAAATATAACCCTTGGTTTAAGTGAGGTTTTTACTCTAAATTGTCTATGTACACCATGAAACAAACTCCTTGCAGGGGCCTGGAGGGCGTCTCCACATGGATTGTGTGAATTCTTCTAATCAAAAGTGGTGGTGAGGCTGGGCAGAGTGGCTCACGCCTGTAATCCCAACACTTCGGGAGGCTGAGGCAGGCAGATCACCTGAGGTCGAGAGTTCAAGACCAGCCTGGGAAACATGCCAAAACCCCGTCTCTACTAAAAATACAAAAGTTAGCTGAGCATGGTGGTGCGTGCCTGTAATCCCAGCTACTTGGGAGGCTGAGACAGAAGAATCACTTGAACCCAGGAGATGGAGGTTGCAGTGGGCAGAGGCTGCAGTGAGTGGAGGCTGCAGTGAGCCAAGATCATACCACAGCACTCCAGCCTGAGTGAAAGAGTGAGACTCCATCTCCAAAAAGCAAAAAGTGATGGTGAGTCAACACGAAGGGACTCTTTTTTTTTTTTTTTT
>NW_012101410.1:4170966-4173149 GCF_000951045.1 Mandrillus leucophaeus
CCTAGACCGGAGGGCAGTGTTACGATCTCATATGACTGCAACCTCCACCTCCTGGGTTCAAGTGATTCTCCTGCCTCAGCCTCTGGAGTAGCTGGGATTACAGGTGCCCGCCACCACGCCCAGCTAATTTTTGTATTTTTAGTAGACACGGGGTTTTGCCATGTTGGCCAGGCTGGTCTCGAACTCCTGACCTCGTAATCTGCCTGCCTCGGCCTCCCAAAAGTGCTGGGATTAGAGGTGAGAACCACCGTGCCCAGCCTACTATTCTTTGACTTTTCGTAGAGATGAGGTCTAATATGTTGCCCACGCTGGTCTTGAACTCCTGAGCTCAAGCAATCCTCCTGCCTAGGCTTTCCAAAGTGCTGGGATTACAGGCATTAGCCACCACACACGGCCTCTTTCTTTCGTTTTTATCTTATTGGAAGAAGGAGAGTTGGGGCTTTGGTTATATTTGTTGTTGTTCATTTTTGGTTTTCCGTTTCCTTTTGTTCTGTTACAATATTTTTTTAAATGGTAATATCTGGATATGGTATACATTTCAAAAAGTTATCAAGAATATGCAGTGAAAACTTTCTCACCTCTGTGGCCAGCCACTCAACTCTACTTCTCAACAGCAAAAAAACAAGAAATAACAAATACTACTAAAAAAGCAAAAACAAAAGAAAGAGAAAAACTTAAAATAATTATCTAAATCTGCTGCTGCATCATTTCAGATATAATCTATGTAAATACTAGCATTTCTCTATTTTTTTTTTTTTTTTTTGAGATATAGTTTCGTTCTTTCACCCAGGCTGGAGTGCAGTGGCGTGATCTCAGCTCACTGAAAACTCCGCCTCCCAGGTTCAAACGATTCTCCTTCTTCAGCCTCCCGAGTAGCTGTGATTACAGGCACCCAGTACCATGCCTGGCTAATTTTTTAATATTTTTAGTAGAGACTGGGTTTCACCATGTTGGTCAGGCTGGTCTCAAACTCCTGACTTCAGGTGATCCACCCACCTTGGCCTCCCAAAGTGCTGGGATTACAAGCATGAGCCACCGCACCCAGCTAAATATTAGCATTTCTTTCTTTTGTTAAAATAATGTTTTTTTGTAAACTGTTCTGCACTCTGCATTTTTCACTTAACATACCTCAGAGATCATTCCCTATGAGTATATCTAGAGCTTCCTTACATTGTACAAGTGCAAATACATCTGTAGGATAAATATCAAGAAACGGAACTGCTTGGCCAAACATATGCCTTTTCAGTTGCAATTAATATGATCCATTTGCTTCCCGTGGAGAAATTTATCAACTTATACTGTCATCAGCGATAGGTGGAAGCTCTGCTTCTCACCTCAGCCATTCCCTCAACAGTAGTCTTCCCCATAGAAAGTAAGAGTATTATCAACTTCGCTAATTGAACAGGTAAAAACAATCTCTTAAGACTAGTTTATGCTTCTCTTATTAGCAGTAAGGATAAGCATCTTGTCATTTGCTTAAGAGCCATGTATATTTTCTGTCAACCGCATGTTCATATCTTAGGTGATTTTCTAGTACTTCCTGTTCTTTATTAAAGGCAGTCTCTAGGAAATAATATCTAAACTGGGCTTTTGGACAGTGCTTTCTAGTTTTCTAAGCCCATTCATTCATCCTAATTTAATAATCACAATAACCGGGTAAGGAGGCATAAAATATTATTTCTTTTTTATAGCCAACAGAGACAAGGTTTAGATGGTTAGGAGATTTGATCAAAGACCCCATTGTAAGTTTGTAGCCAGGACTAGCATTCATAAAGCTTACCTTCTAGTTCATGATGTGTATGTGTGTGTGTGGCGGGGGGGGTGTGGTGTGTGTGTGTGTGCATGCGTTGGTACTACATCAAAATGCCTCTTAGATTGTAGAAAAGATAAGAAAGAAAATATTCTCTTTTTCTCTAATGATGAATTTATATTTTCTATTTACCTGGCCAGTTTTCATCATGTAACAAGCAAAATTTAAGGGATACTAAAATTTTATTTGCTCGCATTTTGTCATTTGGGCCAAAGCCTAAAGACAAGCCTCAGGGGCCGGGCGCGGTGGCTCACACCAAGAATCCCAGCACTGTGGGAGGCTGAGGCAGGGGGATCACCTGAGGTCGGTAGTTCAAGACCAGCCTGACCAACATGGAGAAAGCCCATCTCTACTAAAAATACAAAATTAGCTG
>NW_012101410.1:4176374-4177495 GCF_000951045.1 Mandrillus leucophaeus
GACGGGGTTTCACCGTGTTAGCCAGGATGGTCTCGATCTCCTGACCTCGTGATCCGCCCGTCTCGGCCTCCCAAAGTGCTGGGATTCAGGCTTGAGCCACGGCGCCCGGCCTGAAGGGACTCTTTCAAGTACCCCATTTGGCAGGCGTTTATGGTGAGCCCCTATGAGAAAATCGTCAAGACACTTTGGGAGGTCGAGGCGGGAGGATCGCTTGAGCTCAGGAGTTCAAGGCAAGCCTGCGGAAAATGGCGAAACCTCATCTCTACAAAAAATACAAAAGTTAGCTGGGCATGGTGGCATGTGCCTGTCTGTGGTCCCAGCTACTAGGGAGGCTGAGGTGGGGGCTCACTTGAGACCAGGTGGTTGAGAATGCAGTAAGCAGTGATGTCGACACTGTATTCCAGGCTGGGCAACAGAGCGAGACCCTGTCTCAAAAAAAAAAAAAAAAGACAATTGTCAAGAAATCATTTCTGCTGTCGGGGGCTACATTTGGCCCTCACAGCCAAGAAGCCACACAGTTCCCCATAATTACATAATGAGGACAGTCTGGCCAGGAAAGACTATAAAGTAGTGCTTGTGGGTTAATTGAGTTAAAAGATGAGCCTGAAGGAGCCCTTTACTCAAATAACATGAAAGTGAAAAAAAGAAAAAAAAAAAAAAAGCGTAAAATAGATTTAGAAAGCAAAACTCAGGAGGTAAAAATGACCAAATACTAACTTTTAATTCCTTATGAAGCAGGGAGGCAGAACTTGAGTCACATCTCAAGATGTTTGACACCCCAATTAGGATCCTCAGCCCCTTGAACAGCTATCTAATTACCCCGGAGATGAATTCCCCGGGCAGCAGGCCCCAAGAGCCTTTCCAGCCAACTCCATCGCTCACCGGGAAGTCCGGGAAAGGGAATATCTAGGTTAGGTTTGATGATCACAACTTCTTAAGGATTACTCAGATCTCAGAAATAAAGACTGGCGGATCAAGGGGAAAGCGCAGTCAGGACTTTTTGGTTCATTAGAACGGTGAAAATAAAATCACTTTTTGCAGTTGTAAGGAGTCAACACAGGTTAGTTTTCCAGAGCCTAAATAGTAAAAGGAAAACAGCTTTACCCTAACAAACAAGAAGG
>NW_012101410.1:4181791-4190363 GCF_000951045.1 Mandrillus leucophaeus
GTAATCCCAGCTACTCGGGAGGCTGAGGTAGGAGAATCACTTGAACCCAGGAGGCGGAGGTAAGAGTGAGCCAAGATCGTGCCATTACACTCCAGCCTGGGCAATAAGAGTGAAACTCCGTCTCAAAAAAAAAAAAAAAAGACAAGTATCAGACTCACTATGTGCCTCATCAATGTATTAACCTATTCGCACTGGGTTGGCAGGGTACTGGGGGTGGAGAGGAATTAGGAGGGACTACCTGTATACCTACCCCTGGAGATCTGGTATCTTGGACAGGCCTTCTAATACTGAATGATGTGGAGGAGAGAATGAATAAATAAAGGAATGCACCAACTCCTACGAAGGCGTAAAGGGAGGAGCCTCCCAGGAGGGCAAAGAATGTACCCAAAGGAAGAGAAGGGTCACAAGTCATGTGGGCCTGCCACGTTTTGGCTACTGACAAGGACTACCTGTGGGTTCAACCTAAGATATTGATTCCCAAGCCGACTCCCGCCTATCCCTGGCAATCTGGTCTCTGGTCTACCAGAGAAGGGCTGTGGGATGGAAAGCGCCCTGCTGATTTGGGAAAGGGATGGGAAGAGCTGTATTCTGCTCTACATTGTGGGGTAACAGAGCAAGGGAGCCAAAGGTACAGATGATGGGGGCAAAAACAGAAAGAGGCAAAACAGAAAGAGCTGCCCTGAGCACCTGGGGTACAGACAGACACCGGAGCCTGTGGGGCGGGAAAGAACGTGGGGAGTGTGGCAGTAGTTTAGTTATCGAAGCTGTGGTTTAGTACCCTGTGGTATTAACAAATGGGATTGGAGCTTAGATCCAAAACCCAGTGATGGTCACCCAGCTCTTGACTGTCCTCAAGGCCAGTGTGGCCAGAACATGGGATGAGCGATATTTCATAAACCTGAACTCACACCTTTAGCAAAAGGTGCCGATTTCATCCTTTGGTTAGTACATTAGTTGGTTCATTTCCTCTCAAGACTAGTCCTTTCCATAGAAAGATAAGAAAAACTCTTCTCCCAGTTCCCACTCTTATTGGGGAGTTAGTATATTCTAGGTTTCATGAACATGTCAGGATGGTTCAGAGATTGCCTTATAGTCTGATGGAACTCCTGTCCCATACATAAGGTGGTGAGATGTGCCAATTCAGCACGATCCTTGAACAGGGGATCATTCCAAGGCAATCTAACGGAGCTCTTGCAGACACCTAATAGCACCACTACTGGTTTCAGCCAGCCAGCCAGCCCCAGGAGCTGGTCCATATACTGAACTACGGCTTCACCTGGCCTGGTTAGCTGTGGACAAGGCCTATTGGCGGGGCTTCGGCAGGAGAATTGCTCACTGGGGTGTGGCAGAAGCTGAAGGCGCAGGTTCTGTTGCAAGCATCAGAAGGAGGTTTCTGACCTCACACAGAGAAGAGGTGGGTCTCATGTTATGCAAGAATGAGGTACCAAAGGCGGGGCACGGTGGCTCACGACTGTAATCCCAGGACTTTGGGAGGCTGAAGCGGGTAGATCACTTGAGGCCAGAAGTTTGAGAACAGCATGGCCAACATGGCAAAACTCCATCTCTAGTAAAAACACAAAAATTAGCTGGGCACGGTGGTGCATGCCTGTAATCCCAGCTACTCGGGAAGCTGAGGCAGGAGAATCGCTTGAATCGGGGAAGCGGAGGTTGCAGTGAGCTGAGATCATGCCACTGCACTCCAGCCTGGGCGACAGGGCGAGATTCTGTCTCAAAACAAATGAACAAAAAAAGATTAGGTACTAAAGCCAATACATAAGGCAAAGAAGCAAATACAGACAAAACTACTTTAAAATTTAAAAATTACTTTAAAATATGGTAACCTTACAGATGTAAAAATTCACAACGTGTAGTCACGGATGGGGCACTGAAGATGGGTTTTAAAGACTCATTTGTACTTCTCCAGACAACTCCTGTCTAGCTAGCTAGCTATTTTAGCCAGAAGCACAAAAGGTAGGGTAGCAAAAATACAAGTGGTAGTGCAGGCAAAACATAGTGTGAAGTCAGAAAACAGAATGGCCTGGACACGATGACTGAACCACGAAATGGGTCATCCAGGAATGTAATGGTGCAGACATCGAAGGTGACAGGCAGACCGTCTGCTGGGACAAGCAGGACCCCACCTGTGGGGCAGGTATTAAGAAGCAGGCTCTCCTGGGTGGATGGGGAATGTCTGAGCACAGGACTGTCGTTTCCAGGGTTCTCAGCCAGGTAAACAAGACAGCAGTTTAGGGTTCAAAAACAAGGTAAAAATCTGGGTACCAGTCTGGAAAATCAACAGAAAGAACTGAGACTCAAGGTCAAGGCTGGACTAGGTGATGAGGATTCTAGGATCGAACTCCTTGAACAATGCCTTAGGTCAAGATAAGTCCAAGGCCTTGGGCAGGCCCCAGCCCTCAGGGAAGGTGGTGCAGTGAGGAGAGATGCCATGTTCTGGAGCTCAGACCCAGCCATGCCAGAGGTGAGTAAGGAGCAGGCTGAGTACATTGTTGTCTCAGCTGCCGCAGGCTCACAGCTGGAAGGTCAGGGTGACAGTGGCCAGGTGGGCCTCGGGGCTGATGGTTATTAGCTGACTGAGATGCTTAGTGCATCTCGTGTGATGCACTCACATTTGAGCACACTTAGGCTTCTTTTTTTTTTTTTCTGAAACAGAGTCTCGCTCTGTCGCCCAGGCTGGAGTGCCATGGTGCAATCTTGGCTCACTGCAACCTCCACCTCCTGGATTCAAGCAATACTCCTGCCTCAGCCTCCTGAGTAGCTGGGGTTACAAGCACACACCACCACGCCCGGCTAATTTTTGTATTTTTAGTAGACACGGGGTTTCAGCATGTTGGTCAGGCTGGTCTCAAACTCCTGACCGTGTGATCCACCCACCTCAGCCTCCCAAAGTACTGGGATTACAGGCGTGAGCCACCACACCTGGCCACTTAGGCTTCTTAACATGAAACGTCTTCTGATTTACCACCTCACGTTCTTGCCCACCCTTTCTGGAACACACAGCACTACCTAAGAAAAGTGCAGAAACCAAGTCATAGGACTCTTAACATGATGTAGCAGAACTTCTGCAAGCAGGCCAGATGCAGTGGCTCACACTGGTAATCCCAGCACTTTACTTTGGGAGGCCAAAGTGGGAGGATCACTTGAGCTTAGGAGTTCAAGACCAGCCTGGGCAATACAGTGAGACACTGCTCCCACCAACTCTACAAAAAAATACAAAAATGTGCCAGATGTTGTGGCATGTGCCTGTAGTTACATGTGCCTGTAGTTACTTGCCTCAGCTACTTGGGAGGCTGAGCTGGGAGGATTTATTGAACCCAGGAGGTTGTGGCTACAGTGAGCTATGATCACCACTGCACTCCAGCCTCGGTGGCAGAGCAAGATTCCATCTCTAAAAAATGTAGCAAATAAATAAAATTTTAAATAAAGAAAGAACTTCTTTGTAAAAACAGTATGCAGAAGCAAAGCTCCTCCAAACACTGAGTGGAGGGTGTCAGGGAGGTTTAACCGACTCAGTTAGACAGGCTGAACAGGAAGCCTGGCTGGGGAGGCCTCAGGAATCTTACAGTCATGCAGGAAGGTGAAGGGGAACCAGGCAAAATCTTCACATGGCAACACGAGAGAGAGAAGGAGGGACTGCTACACAGTTTTAAATAACCTGATCTTGTGGGAACTCATTCACTATCACGAGAACAGCAAGAGGGAAATTTGCCCCCATGATCCAAGAACCTCTACCAGGTCCCTCCCCCAACACTGGGGGTTATAATTCAACATGAGATTTGGGTGGGGACACAGAGACAAACCGTATCATGAACACAGGTAAGGGACTGGCCAGGCTGCGGTCATGTGCAGCTCCTGGATACAGGGATGGCCAGAGAACACGGAGGCCACCCCCTCGCAGGGACTATCTGCCCTAGATGCAAGGATGGGGAACTATACCCCATCCCTAAGTTACCTACAGAACTCAGTGGTGACGCAGCGGCTCTGGACAGCAAACACCTACCCCCGATAGACTGGCTTTACAAACAGTAGTGTATCTTGTCACTAATTTTAGAATTGACTCCACAGCCAGTTTACAAATCTGAGTCTCATTTCTTTACAATGGCCTATCGCTATGGACCAAAAATTAACGTAACCCAACAACTATTACCTGCTTCCCAAAGATTTAGGCTCTGTTATCCCTGAGGATATTCAAAAGAAAAGTAAAATAAAATGTGTACTATGGGGCCAGTTACTGGCATAAGCACTTTATACACATTCACGTGTCTTGCAGAGGAGGTCACTGACATCCTCAAGGAATCTACCAGTCAGTAAACAAGCTGACATTGGAGACCAGGTCTCCCTTTGGTAACTCTGCTTTGTGGCATCTAGATATAGCCCCAGTAGAGGTGCTCCAGGTTATTTAAAAAGGTAGCAATTGCCACACTCATTTCTGGACCAATTGGAAAGGACACTGGCAGTCAAGAACAGGTAAGGGAGTTTGGGTGCCTTCTGGTAAAGCCTCAGCTGAGATGACTGGGAATACAGAATGGCTTCTACCTGGAGCAGAAGACAGAGCTCCATGCAGCCCTGGAGAGGAAGTAAAAGAAGATGCATGGCTGGTGGGCATCGCCAAGGGGTGGCCTCTGTGATAAAAGCGTGAGGCATCATGGTGGCCTCAGGACACCTTCAAAGGCAGTACTTTCTTTGTTTGGAGATGGAGTTTCATTCTTCTTGCTCAGGCTGGAGTGCAATAGTGCAATCTCAGCTCACTGCAAATTCCACCTCCTGGGTTGAAGCAATTCTCCTGCCTCAGCCTCCCAAGTAGCTGGGATTACAGGTATGCACCACCATGCCCAGCTAATTTTTTGTATTTAGTAGAGACGGGGTTTCACCATGTTGGTCAGGCTGGTCTCAAACTCCTGACTTCAGGTGATCCACCTGCCTTGGCCTCCCAAAGTGCTGGGATTACAGGCGTAAGTCACTGCGCCTGGTGAGTACTTAGTTTCACAGACATTAGGGAAATATGGTAGCAGAGGAGGGAGGTCTTCCGAAAATAACTTGAAAAAGATTTATATGTACAATAGTGAGCAGTGGCATTTATGAGAAAGATGGTCTATAAACATTACTATTGCTGGGGCTTTACCTTTAGGTTGGTGTGATCCTTAAGGAAGGAACTGTGTGTGTAGGAAAAGGAGTTCCAGGGGGATTATGTTAATTACAATCATATCAAAATAACATGACTCTTTCTCCTCTCCCTGTAGCTGTATCTAGGAAGTAGGAGTTTAACATTTCCCCATTCAACCTCTTACCAGAAAACTATTCCTAAATAAACATCGCTAATTTTGCTGCCACATCACTAATTCTTGACAAAATTACCCAAATCATATGTGCTAGGAAGAAAATCAGTTGTCAACAGATTTTGAGCATCTATGCCATTCTAGGCATTGTATTGGTATATGAAGAGAAAAGAAATATATTAGCTCCCAAAGGGATTTTTAATCTTTATCTCCACGTAGAAAATAGGGATGGGTAGACTTGGACTTGGTGAGGAAAATGTACAAGTAAGTGATAACCAAAGTCAAAAGGAATTCAACAACTTTGCTAATATCGAACAGTACACAGTTGGCAAATTTGGGTATGTGTGTACACAGATTGTACCAAGTCTTTTAAGCAACACACTAAAATTTTACTTCCAAGTTGTCGTCTGCAGGGTTTTTCCATTTCTTCTTATTTATCCACTTTTTTTTTGTTTTTTAGACAGAGTCTTGCTCTGTCGCCCAGGCTGGAGTGCAGTGGCGCAATCTTGGCTCACAGCAACCTCTGCCTCCCAGGTTCAAGCAATTCTCGTGTCTCTGTGTCTCAAGTAGCTGGGATTACAGGCGTGCACCACCACGCCCAGCTAATTTTTGTATTTTCAGCAGAGATAGGGTTTCACCATGCTGGCCAGGCTGGTCTTGAACTCCTGACCTCAAATGATCCACCTGCCTCAGCATCCCAAAGTGCTAGGATTACAGGTGTGAGCCACCGTGCTCAGCCTATCCACTATTATTTACCCAGCTACTCTATAGGGGATGGTGGAACAGAACACTGTACCAGAAACTGCCCCATAATGTGTAGAACAATTCTGGCCTCATGGAGTCCTTCAATGGGTTATTATAAGAACATCACACAAACCTTGATGCTGTCAAAACTACGCTCAATTAAACTAATAGAAGATACTCCATTTCAAAAGATACCCAGGTTACATCCTCATGAGGAGGTATCAAAAGAAAATGAATTTGTGCCACTTTTGAATGATGACATCTGTGTTACCACAGCAATTCACCTATCAAACTAATTTAGGTTTAGAGCCAAAATCAACACTGCTGTCAGAGAGTTTGTTTCTATTCATTTAAGAACCTCTAGGTTAAAGAGTGGTCAGTGAGAATTTTAATGTCTTGGGAAAAGAGAGAAAAATGAGAGTCTAAGTACTGCACACAGTAACAAGAATGGGACTTTCAGTTTACCCAGCAAATAGACCAAGCAGCTAGGATCAGGTTCTATCCTGTCCATCGAAGAGATGCCAGAACACAACCTCTGTCTTAAAGGGGCTTACCGTCCTATCTGCAAAGACATTGACAACGCAGATGTCACAATGATGACAGCTAACTATTACTGTTGACTTTCTATAAGCCAGACTGTCCTATGTGCTTTACTAAATTAATCCTCACCAAGTACTATCCCAATTTTACAGTGAGTACATAAAGGTACATTAAGTAACACATATTTGAATAGTACTTCTCATAGATGAGTTGCAAATAAATATGATATTCTATCTCATCTGATTCTCACAACCACAGTGAGGCAGACAGTATCCCAAGTGTCCCGCAGCCATACAGAATGGCAGTGGTGGAACCATGATGGAAGACGGGTCTTGTGGCTGTTAATCCACTTCTTCTATAGATGGCACTAAAAGGCAGGCCTATGAGCTCCAAACAAGATACAGACAGAGAATTCTATAGACCTTCGCTCAGGAGGAGATCACTTCCTGTTTGGGTTGCGCAGGCTGCATCCACAAAGAAGAGTAATGCACGCAAGCCTTTGAGGAGTAGGTGTGTTCAGATGGGCAGAAAGGGAAGGGGATGCCACTTGAGACAGCAAGAGGAGCCAGGCCAAAGTATGGAGGGGGCAAGTATGAGGGACATTTGGGCATCAGAAAACAGATCTGTTTGTTTGAGGGAGGGTCAATGGGGCAACTGCAGGAGATAATGACAGCAGGAAATGGCATGCCATTGCAGATTTTGCCCAGCATGATAGAATGGGAGAAAATAACATGGTAAAGCTTTCCAGGTGATTTTTTTTTTTTTTTTTTTTTTGACATGAAGTCTAACTCTATCCCCCCAGCTGGAGTACAGTAGCTCAATCTCAGCTCACTGCAACCTCTACATCCCGGGTTCAAGCAATTCTCCTGCCTCAGTCTCCCAAAGAGCTGGGATTACAAGCGCCCACCACCACACCCAGCTAAATTTTTTTATATTTTTTTTAGTAGAGATGAGGTTTCACCATGTTGGCCAGGCTGGTTTCGAACTCCTGACCTCAAGTAATCCACCCGCCTCGGCCTCCCAAAGTGCTATGACTACAGGCATGAGCGACCCTGCCCGGCCCAGAAGGTGAATTTTAAATGAGGGGATAGTGAAAAAATAATCGTTAAGGAGAAAGAATCGTTGTGATTGGTAAATACATTATAGAATAAATAATATAGAATAATCCAAATTATAATTATAGAACATATATAAAAATATAAAAATAAATAGAATCAACCCTCCAAATTGAAGGGCTTTAATGCTTTAGGCAGAACCCAGAGAATCTCTACAAATAAATGTCCGCAACTCAAATCTCATCTCTGAATTCTAACTTTACTTTTTCTTTTTTATGGTTAATCCTCAGATTGACTCACATGCTCTCCTTGTGTGCTAAAAGTGAAAGCTACATGTCATCGTCATTAATAATACATGGACGGGACTCAGGTTCCTCACTTGATGGGAAAAGCATAAAGACACAGCAAGCTCTGAAAGTACGGTTGAAGGTGGTAATGATTCACTGCAGTTTAAAGTCTCCAAAAACCCTCCATGGAAAAACCTTACCCAGCCTCACCTGGTATGCACTGAATTGTGTTCCCCTAAAAAGATCTGTTGGAAGTCTTAACTCTTGGAACCTCAGAATGTGACCTTATTTTGGAAACAGGATCTTGCAGCTGCAATTAGTTAAGATGAGGTCATCCTGGAATAAGGTGGGCCCTAAATCCAATATTATGATGTCCTTGTAAGAAAAGAAGATGGCGGCGGCTCACGCCTGTAATCCCAATACTTTAGGAGGCCTTGACGGGTGGATGACCTGAGGTCAGAAGTTCGAGACCAGCCTGGCCATCATGACAAGACCCCGTCTCTACTAAAAACACACAATTAGCTGGGTGTGATGGTGCACGCCTGTAATCCCAGCTACTCGAGAGGCTGAGGCAGGAGGATTGCTTGAACCCAGGAGGCGGATGTTGCAATGAGCCAAGATCGCACCACTGCACTCCAGCCTGGGTGACAGA
>NW_012101410.1:4190413-4204773 GCF_000951045.1 Mandrillus leucophaeus
ACAGAAGGAGAGCTCATCTCAAAAAAAAAAAAAAAAAAAAAAAAAGGAGAAGAGAGATCAACAGAGAGACACAAGGAGAACACCCCATGATGATGGAAGCAGAGACTGGGGTTGTGCTACCACAAGCCAAGAAACGCCCAGAATTGCCAGCAACCCCAGAAGCCAAGAGAAAGGCATGGAACAGATCCCCTCCTGGAGGCTTCCGGCTACACAGCTCTGCCAACACCTTGATTTTGACTTCCTGCTTCCAGAACTTGTGAGGGAATAAGTTTCTGTTGCTTTCCCACCCAGTTTGTGGTACTTTTGTTATGGCAACCCAGAAAAACGAATCCACTGGCTTCATGCCCACTTTTAAGAGGTAGGACAGAAAAGGAAAAACACAGGCTCACCCAGGACCTGGGAGATATGCTCGAGTTCCAGGCTCCCTTCTGTAACCCCTGCCCAGGTGAAGCTCTCTGGGCCCGCCGTCCTCATCTTTGACATGAAGCGTTTGGGCTGGATGAGGCCTAAGGCCATTTTTAGCTTTAAAACTTTAGGATTCTATCACATCATAGCCAAAATAGGCATTTGGTCTCATATCTACGGAAGGAGAGATGAAAAAAAGGAAACCACTTTCAAACTCCAGAACCCTATGCTCACAAGTAGAAGTCAAGGAGAAAGTGGAAAGAAAGAGTAATTAGTGGTGGTGGTTGCATTTACCATATGCCACATAATCATTCCATCTTCACGTCAAATCTGGCCTGCAGCCCTCATGCCTTAGCAACTTAATACAAAGAGACGCTGGGAGCTGCCAAATGCAGAAAATTAATACGAGGGATGCAAGGAGAATCTCTGCGACTACGTTTTATTTCTCTAACCTGCTTGTGTCAAGGTCATTTCGCCCCGGAAATATAAAACCTGCTGTGTGGAGAAGGGGTAAAAGAAAGAAAAGAAAGCCTGGCAGTTAAGCTGTCCCTGTGTCCCTTGCCCCAGAATATCACTTACCTTTCACCTCACATAATTCCTGGCCAGTGGACTCCTCGGAACCGCTAGAAACTGATGATTATGAAACAAATCCCATGAGTAAAGACCAACAAGAAATTCCTGTAAAAACCTCACCCATACACACTGTACTATTTTACCTTTTTTTCAAAAGTAAATTGCGGCTGTCAAATGACACCCCTTCATTACTGTCACTGACTCTTTTAAGAATGGCTAATCAGAAAAGCCTACAGAGGTATTTAATCAGATTTTTTTTTTTCTTCAAATGACCTAATGTTTTGGTATAAAACTGCTGCCAGCTCACGCTGGGTAGAAATTTAGCATTGTCAGCATTTAATTATTATTTTATCACGGATTTCTTTACTTTCCTACAGGGAAGAAATAACTTAATTTTTTTTTTTTTAAATGCAGCAAGTGCTTAGCTTTTAAAATCACAAGACGTTGGCTTCATTATTGTGCTTTGTCAAAAATTACTAGCTCAGGACATGGGACATATCACAGAAATGCACTTTAGGTTAATAAGTGGTACTGCCGTCACTGGCTTCAATCTTCCAGGACACGGAAACTGGGAAGTGAAAATTATGTTCATTGTGTTGGTTTTCGGGAAATGAGATTATTCTAGACTCATTCACGTTTGTGTGTCATAGCAGCTACATATTCTCCTGCCCCTAGGACACCTGGGTGAAGCCTGTGGCTTTACCATTCCCTCCTCCTCATCCTCTTCCTCCTACCCCTACCCTCTCCTCCTCTTCCCATGTCCTCCTCCTCCTCCCACTCCATCTTCTTTCTTCTCCACCTCCCCATCCCCTACTCCCTTCCTTCTCCTCCTCCTCCTCTACCTCCTCTTACTCCCACCCCCTCCTCCTCTTCCTCACCCTCCTTCCCCTACCCCCTCCTTCTCCTCCCCTCTTCCTCCTCCTCCTCCCTTTTTTCCTCTAAGGTGGGAATAAGAGAGTGGGGAGGAAAAAAGGAGGAAAAATGGAAAAGGAAAAAAATGACAGGTGTGTGTGTGTGACCTCTAGGTAACTGACCCAGGGTTACAAGTATATGGCAATAATGGTGGCACAAGGACCAGACATCTAGGTGCATTCCCGAAAACTAGTTACTCTTTCATTTTTTCCTCATCATTCAGCTAAAATCTCTTTTTAGAAAAATAGCTATTTCATCATCAACACCACAAAACCCCCAACCCTTCATCTGCCTCTCTTCCCGTTTAACCAGTTCCTTTTTCCTTGCTTTAGAGTTGAGCTCTAAATAAGCTGGAAATGTTTGGTGCAGACAAGTCAGCAACAATTCTTTCTCGAGCATCTACTGCAAGCAGACAATTGTGCTCACTCCTGAGGGTAAGATGGGGTATAAACCTAGGTACAAAGTGGTACTAAGGCAAGACTGTACAAGGTACAAAGTGATACTAAGGGAAGACTGTACAAGGTACAAAGTGGTGTACTAAGGGAAGATTGTACTAGGTACAAAGTGATGTACTAAGAGAATATTGTACTAGGTACAAAGTGGTACTAAGGCAAGACTGTACTAGGTACAAAGTGGTATTAAGGGAATATTGTACTAGGTACAAAGTGGTACTAAGGTAAGACTGTACTAGGTACAAAGTGGCATTAAGGGAATATTGGACTAGGTACAAAGTGGTACTAAGGTAAGACTGTACTAGGTACAAAGTGGTACTAAGGCAAGACTGTACTAGGTACAAAGTGGTATTAAGGGAAGACTGTACTAGGTACAAAGTGGTACTAAGGCCAGACTGTACTAGGTACAAAGTGGTACTAAGGGAAGACTGTACTAGGTACAAAGTGGTACTAAGGGAAGACTGTACTAGGTACAAAGTGGTACTAAGGGAAGACTATACTAGGTGCAAAGTGGTACTAAGGGAAGATTGTACTAGGTACAAAGTGGTACTAAGGGTCTCTACTAGGTACAAAGTGGAACTAAGGCAAGACTGTACTAGGTACAAAGTGGTACTAAGGGAAGCTTATTTATTGGCACATGATACAATTAATGAGTGGCAAGGATAAGGAAGGTTACAGTTACTTATCAGCTTCAAAGGTGTTTTGTGCCACCAAACAAATCTCGTTGATTTCAAAGAGAACTTGAGACTTCTCCTCAAAACCTATCCTCCCCCAAAACCTATCCTCTCGCTGCCCCCCCAAATTTCTCCCATCTTAGTAATTGTTACCTCCTAAATGTCAGCATCTGAGGACCTTTGTTGCCCTCCCTGCTTCCATTCTAATCCACTAGAAAGTTCTCTACATTTTCACCACTTCTGTACTTCACTTTAGTCCAGGGACTTCATTCACCTGGTCTCTGTGACTGCACTGCTGCCCACCTGTGAACCATTCTGCATGAAACAGCAGAAGGGATGCTCTGAATAGAACCCTGACCATGCCACTCTCATGCTTGAAACTGGCCAATGGTTTCCCACGAGAGCCAGAATAAACCTAACCTCCTCCCTGCCCCTGACCACCTCCCCGCACATCCATGCCACACTCTCCCTCACAGTCGCTCCCTCCACCAGCCCCAGGGTCTTTGCACGTGCTCTGCCCTCAGCAGGGAAGCCCTTTCCACCATGTGCACAGTGAACTCCTTCAGGAATTTTAGGACCCTTTGTAAATGTCAGCTCCTCAGGGCTGGCCCCTAACATTTGTGTCCTTTATTGCTTCTTATCACAATTTGCAATTGTTCCACTTGTCTGTTTACTTGCTAATTATACAGAAATTCCTTGCTGGCAAGGGCCCCCTCTGGCCTTCTTACTGCCAACAACTAGCATAATGTTTGGCACAAATGAGAAATTCAGTATTTTTCACAATGAATAAATAAAATGCTTATTTACTTCCCAAAAAAGTCTGTGTCACAGGCGGAAGCTCCTATATGTATTTCCACATGGTTTGGATCATGGATGGTTTGGCCCTTTCTTAAATAAACTTCAAGTTGAGTTATGATTATGTTTAAAAGGTGCCATTTCCACTATCCTACCCAGATTACCCACTGACAGCAGAAGGGCAAAATGCATGGAGGGTAAGGGTGTGTGCCCATCTAAGAGTCAGGGAAAGTATTTAATATGTAGGTAGCGGAAAGCCATGGTGACCCTGGGTGAGTAGTGGGCTATAACAAGTCCTCCCAGGAAGATCTCAGCCCAGCTCTACTGAGCTGCAGCTGTGGCCTGCCTTCCATTTCCATCTCCTAAAGGAAACGCTGCTTCCTCCACGAGGTGGCTGTGTGTTCACACTGACCACTGTATACTGAACCAACTTAAAATGTATGGCTACTTTAGAGGTCTACCTAGACACACCACTGACATAGAGAGTCAACCTCAAAGACACCTTCATGCCACCAGAAAATCTTGATCATGACAAATCAATCCAACATCTATTTGTTGAGGCCAGACGTTGCTCTGGGCAATGGAGAATGACAGCTAAAATGAAAAACTAGCTGCTGCCTTTAAGGGACTTACAGACCAGAGTGAGAGGAGTTATCTAAACAGCATCTATACATCTATGGCCTCAGATCCGTGCCTGCCAAAGGGCACCATCATCAATACCTGATGAGAACGCATCACCCTGACTCCTCTTACCACCCAGGGAGCTATCCACAAGGAACAAGGGCCTAAAAGGAAACTCAGTTTAACTTTCTCAAGAACTGAGTCCAGTGCAGAGCTCCAGCAAGGCTTACTTACTCACCCGGCCATGGGGAAGGGAGGAAACAAGTGGAGTCACTTGATAATTTTTTTTTTTTTTTTTTGAGACAGAGTCTTGCTCTGTCACTCAGGCTGGAGTCCAGTGGTGCAATCTCAGCTCACTGCAATCTCCACCTCCTGGGTTCAAGCGATTCTCCTGCCTCAGGCTCTCGAGTAGCTGGGACTACAGGTGCATGCCACCACGCCTAGCTAATTTTTTGTATTTTTAGTAGAGACAGGGTTTTACCATGTTAACCAGGATGGTCTCGATCTCCTGACCTCGTGATCCGCCTGCATCAGCCTCCCAAGGTGCTAGGATTACAGGCATGAGCCACTGCGTTTGGCTGGTACACTTGGTAATTTTTAAGGCATGGTAATCTTGCACACCATTGCTTGTGGCCCATTTCAGATTCTATAATTTGGCATATCAGTTTCACAGCTGCTCCACCCAAGCAGTGTGGAGGGCAGTTGAAGGATGGAGCTGAACATGTGGTGTCCCTTGCAGCAAACCCCATGATGCATTAAGAAGCTCTCCCATTTTACAGATGAAAAAACAGGGGAAGACGAAGGGACTGGATTGCTAAAGCCATAAAGCCATGGGATAGCTGAGTAGGATCTAAAACCAAGCTTGTTCAACCCACTGCCTGCCAATGGCATGCAGCTCAGCATGGCTTTGAATGCAGCCCAACAAAAATTTGTAAACTTTCTTGAAACATTATGAGATTTTTTTTTTTTTTTTTTTTAGTTCATTAGCTGTCATTACTGTTAGTATATTTTATGTGTAGCCCAAGACAATTCTTCTTCAAATGTGGCTCAGGGAAGCCAAAAGATTGGACACCCCTGATCTAAACCCAGGTCTTTGGACCTCAAGTTCAGTTGTCTACCTTTGCCTTCAGACTAACCACAGTAGCGATGCCACGTGTAGGAAGTGGATTTTACAGCAAATCCATCACCACAGTCAGCAAAATAAAAGTAACCATTTCTAGACATTTCAAACTGTGTTGAAATTTCAACTATAACTATCCAGAATGACCCAGACATTTAAATAAGAAAGGAGCGCTAAGTTGCTAAAAGCCCATGCACTCAGCACTGCACTCAAAGACTGTCCCCTCAAACTTTTGTTTAAAACCTACAGACTCTTACTTTGAAGCTAATTCTAATCAGGTGTGCAGTCTGGCTTCTTAACTCCTAGACAGGTAGAGGTAGTAAATGAAAACAAATTCCTGGAGGGAGAGAGAGTGATTGCAATGAAAGGTGATAGCCTCCCGGCACGGTGGCTCATACCAGTAATCCCAGCACTTTGGGAAGCCAAGGTGGGTGGATCATTTGAGGTCAGGAGTTTGAGACCAACCTAGCCAACATGGTGAAATCCCACCTCTACTAAAAATACAAAAATTAGCCACGCGTGGTGGCAGGCAACTGCAGTCCCAGTTACTGAGGAGGCTGAGGCAAGAGAATTGCTTGAACCTGGGAGGTGGAGGTTGCAGTGAGCCGAGATTGTGCCACTGCACTCCAGCCTAGGCAGGAGAGCAAGACTCTGTCTCACAAAAAAAAAACAAAGAAAAGAAAAGAAAAGTGACAGACAGAGAATGAAAAAAGAATAAAAGTTGGTGAACTTTTTATATAAAGATCAGAAAGTAAATATTTTAGACATGACGTACCACACCACCTCTGTTGCCAACTACTCAACTCCACTACCGTAGCTCAAAAGCAGCCACGCACAGTACCTAAACAAAAGAGTGTGGCTCTGTGTCAACAAAACTTTATTTACAAAAAACAGACGGTAAGCCCGATTTGGCCTGCAGGCTGTAGTCTTCCTACCCATAAAATATAGGAAAGCTTCAAAGCCAACACAATGATGGTAGTTTGGAGTCATATCATTAAGAAACACCTCAAAAGCCCTTCAGATACCTGGTATTACTGAGTAGCATGGTCCTTGATCATAAACTTATAGAATTTTAGAAATGTCAACAACCTTAGGAATCTTCTGGTCCAATTCTTCAATTTTATAGATGAAGAAATAAATGCTCAGAGTTGTTCAGAGACTTGCTAAAGGTCACACAGTGAATTAATGATGAAACTTACATTAGAAGTAGAGTTTTGATTCCAAGTTGAGAACTCTTTCCATGACTCCATGTCTATTATTTTAGCCTTTCGGCAACAACGGAATGGAGGAAAAGCTCATTTAATTAAAAGACTACACCCTTGAGATTGTTAAGATTCTGGAATCACTGAAGTATACAGATCATACAGTTCTAGATGTTTATAAAGATGATTTCAAATCAAGTCAAAGGTTAAATTAGGTTTAATGTACTCAGAGAATATGACTTTAGAAGTCGTGCTAAAACACCACATTTCAAATAATTAAAAAATTAATATAGGTGGAAATTTGTATTCTCCTTTGTGTTTGGGAAAATGAAGTCTCACTGTCTATCAGTATAAGAAAAGCTGGCCACTGAAGTTGATAAGTTTAGACATGCTCATATAAATAAATTCTGAACAGTTTCAAGGCAGCCCAAGAATCACCCAGGCACTGGCTGGCCCTAAGTAATTTTTCTAATTGCTGGATGCCACATATTCATTCAATTGCCTCATTCAACTGAAAAATAAAAGCCACCCTTCGTCCTACCTTTGTGATCGTCCCCTTTCCTATCACTAGCAACGTCTTCTGCTCCTTTTCTGAATTAATTAGGAAATAAAAATAGAACCCTGACATGTTTATAAAGATGCAGAGTGCTGGTTAAACATGAAGGAACAGAGGCTGGGAACACAGAGGTGACACATTTTATTTCTGTGATGACAAGTGAGAGTCCTCCTGCCAGCTGGCCCTTGCCATAGCCAGAAGTATGCACCTGTCTACAGAGAAGTCAGGGAAGAAGGGGGAGCTGAAAAAGCCTCAGGGCCCCCCCTTGGCCTTCCATGCCATGCAAATGAGTTCTAATTGCTCAGGGTCATCAAACAGGGTTCCATGTGGCGCTTCTGTGACAGCTCCTGGCAGAGAGGGAGACAGGGAGACAACTTCTGTTAGCCTACCACAAAGGTGGTCCTGTTTCTGCTTAGACCCTGGAGCAGGGCTCTGGTTTGGGGAGTTCACCTCTCCCTACCTTCTGCCATGGCAGGAAAAGGGTGAAGGGGGTGCGTTACCTAGTGCTTCTGAGTGTCCCCAAGATGCACTCCTAGTTTGACAGTCCTGCCAAAGGAAATGAGAAGCGATAAGTGATCCAGCCCCGATTAGATCAGCCGCCCTGGGAAAGGTGCTGAGCCACAGATATTTCACTGAAATAAGGAGAATCTTGGGAATAGATTTCTGGCAAGCAATCC
This sequence comes from Mandrillus leucophaeus, assembly GCF_000951045.1. Classification (NCBI taxonomy): domain Eukaryota; kingdom Metazoa; phylum Chordata; class Mammalia; order Primates; family Cercopithecidae; genus Mandrillus; species Mandrillus leucophaeus. The sequence continues at coordinate 4,198,401 of NW_012101410.1, forward strand.
CGAAGCAGATATGGTCTGAATTGGAAATAGATTTCATGGGAAGATAAAGTCTAATAAATGGCAGGTCACTCAAAAATCATATATCATCAAGTCTTATACAGTGTCTGTGAAGTTTGTTATCAATAATTTAACATGAGAAGAGCCTAGCCCTTAGCAAATATTTAATTTCAAAACATACCTACTGATTTACTCAGATACAGCATACATGGTATATTAAAAATATATTGCAAGAAGCCAAACGCCAATAAAGCTGCACTTAGGAGACTAGCATGCTTTTTGCTTTCCAAATCCTGTTAAGGAAGCGAATGGCCTTCCATCCACAGAGCTAGTCCAACAGCAGTTTCTAAACTGCACTGGAGAAGAAAGTTTGCACGTAGACAATACCTGAGCCCCTTCATTCTCAGGTGAAGCAACATGCCAGATAACACACATACAAGTACTGGGGACAACAATTAAGGACCCCATCAGAATATGCCTGCTGTGCCTAAAGGCCACAAGAGGATTAAAGCAAGGTCATGACCAGGTGCATGATCCCAGCACTTTAGGAAGCCCATAAGTTCAAGACCAGCCTGAGCAACATGGGGAGACCCTGTCTCTATTTTAATAAAAAAACTAGCAGGCTTGGTGTGGGGGCACCTGTGGTCCCAGCTACTCAGGAGGCTAAGGTAGGAGGATCCCTTGAGCCTGGGAGGTCAAGGCTGCAGTGAGTTGTGATTGTGCCATTGCATTCCAACCTGAGCAACAGAGCAAGACCCCATCTCCAAAAATAAAATAAAGTAAAAATAAAGCAAGGTCCTTAGTAGCAAAGAGGAGTCATTTTTTACGGAGATAGGAGGCAAAGGGAATGATCTCCATCGCCTCTGTTTGCAATCACTGTTGGTCTGAGCCACTCTCCCGTCAGCCCCTACTCAATAATTCACTCTGCTCCAAAGCAGACCCCCACCTCTTCCTGGCTGAAACGTGCCACGTCTGGGCAGCCAACATCAGCAATAAGGGTTCTAGAAAAATGGGTGTTTTGTAAGAGAATGGTAGTTTATTTAACCAAGTTAAAAACAGAGACATGGTCTAATAAGGACACATTCGTTCCATGGTTATCACTTCCAGAATAAGGTTTCTGGTCTTTTCTGGCGGGGCGGTGATAATGGCCTGGCGGGGATATGCTTGGTGGCTGGCAGGGAGAGAGCAGAGAGAGAACCAATGGGTGCCTGCAATCATCTTCTACCCAGGAAACAGGGAGGGAACCACTGAACTGAGAGCTTGAGGGAGCTTGGTGCCAGTCCCAGCTCTGCCCCCTGCCAAGCCACAGCCCCAGGATTTCACTCCACCATCTCAAAGGGCCGGTCCCTCCCATAGTGTTGGAACATAACTGTTATCAGCTCTCAGCAGAAGGATTTCCTACCACTTTCCATCCCTATACTGGAATCTCAATGGGAAGCTTCTCTGATCGTCCTACAGGCAGAGGCTGGAACAAGAAAATGAGACTGGGCCAAATGTCAGGAGACCTGGCTCTTAACCTCTGAGCTTATCTAGACCTGCAAAAGACCTCTGAGGCTCCTCCAACTCTTACAATCTCTTTCCTATGAAAATCAGAATTGCCTTTACAGCTTTAAAAAAATAATAATAAATTTCTAGTTCTTCTGTATGTTGTGCCTTTATAGGGGAGGAATGGTGTACTGGAACTCTAAAACACTCTATTGCTACCCCCACCAGCTGATCTGTATGCAAACATACCTAATAAGGCCAGCAGGAAGCTGAAGCCAATGAGACCAGGTAAGAAAATCACAAAGTTCTGGGCTGGGCATGGTGGCTCACGCCTATAATTACAGCACTTTGGGAGGCCGAGGCAGGCGGATTACGTGAGGTTGAGAGTTCGAGACCAACCTGACCAACATGGAGAAACCCTGTCTCTACTACAAAATACAAAATTAGCCGGGTGTAGTGGCGCACGCCTGTAATCCCAGCTACTCGGGAGGCTGAGGCAGGAGAATCACTTGCACTCCGGAGGCAGAGGTTGCGGTGAGCTGAGATCGTGCCATTGCACTCCAGCCTGGGCAACAACAGCGAAATTCCGTCTCAAAAAAAAAAGAAAATCACAAAGTTCTCTAAGCCAAAGTGAGGTGTTGACAGCAAGGCTGTCTATACTGACTCTGATGAAAGCTAACTCAGACTCAAAGTTTCTCCTTCATAAACTGCAATCGTCCTTCCTCCTCTATTTTCCCTGACAAAATCTCCACCTTTCTGCCAGTCCACGAAGGGGACTCCAAGAGACACTGACTCTAGAAGATCATAGTTAAGATCGCTCTAGTGATGACCTTGAAGGACCTTGCTGTCTGGGTAGGCTCCCAGGTCAGCTGGTGACCAACCACTTGACCCTTGAGACTCATGATAGAGATGGCACAAAGGAAACTGGGAGGTCGTTTTGGGTCAGTAAACCCTGGCTGGGGTGGGGATCATAGGGAGAAGGGATGAACACTATAATAAACTCAAGCAAGGGGGCCCGGACAAACTGCCCACTCCCTGCTTTTACCAAAGGCAGGGCCTCTGCAATGCTGGTGAATTCTCTGCAAAGCAAAAACCCAGTCTGCAACTCATTGTTACAGGCCAAACACACAGCACAGTTCCACAGCACACAAACCACCAAGTATGTACAAGTCAGCATTTTGGAAGCAGAAGGAGCTGCCACGTTCGGGTCCTTGGAGGCTGCTTAGGGGAAGCTCTTTCCCTGTCTCGTGGCATCTCTTGATTCAAAATTCAACTCAGGTCCCAAATCAGAGGATACCGATGGTCTCTAACAACTGTGTCTTATTTAGGGTTCATAACCCCAGGTCACGCTTTTGTCTACTTTGGGAAGCACTAGGCAAAGCTGTGGCCATGTGATCGGCTCCCAGTGCTGGGCTGGGGCTGGCAACTGCCCTCCGGCCTCCACGCAGCACTTGTGAAACTCTTCACTCAGCAGAACTGGGGACCAGATGCTTCTATGCCCCACCGATAAACTCCCCGCTCTGAAGTTGGGCTAAGTAGAAGAATCAGGTCTTTGATTTTGGCACAAGGTCTCACAGAAGCAAATTCCATGGCTGACACCGTAAGTGACGTGTTTTCAGTCGGTTCCTGACACCTCTGATGGCTCCCAAGTTTATTTTCCAGAGACACCCATCTGAGGCAATTCTGGGAGCCCCAGGGGGGAAATGTTAGAAATATCAAAACAGCCACGTGCTCTAGCATTTAGCACATTGTAGAACTATATAAATTTAGTGCATTTAGACCACTTTATATTAACTAATTTAGAAAACGTTGCTTTCGCAGACTTCGCCGGGTGCTTTTCACTGCCAAACTAAATACTCCACTTTAAAATCCGCCCCTGCGTACTCATGTGATTTCTCCTTTTAGGCTAGGAATGTAATGTTGACATAAATGTCAAATAAAATTAATGAGAGAATGGGCCCTCAAACGGTGCTCCTGTGAAGGGAATTTGTTAGACTGGGACCTTTGCACCCAAATGTCTATATAATTATATAACACTCCGACGAGGAAGGAATCTGAATGTTAGGCTTTAGCAAATTTATCACCTTTGTCAGAAATGCTGTTATCTACCAAAAAAACAAAACAAAACAAAACAAAACAGGTTGCAAGTAAATTAAGATGAAAATACCATCAGATTAGAAGTCTGTTACGGCAAGCTACTGCAGAATTAGAAGGGTGGCCCATCTGCTGGGTATCGAATCCTTCCCTTATCTGTATAGAATTTGGATCAGATGTCTTCTGTTCCCCGAACACTTCCGCTGTTGACTTTGCAAATGGACCTCCTCCCGCCCAACCCAGCTCCTTCCCTCCCTCCTCCCTCTCTCCCAACTGGCCACTTAAGAAGAGTAAAAATGGCAATTAGAACAGTAGCAGCTATTTTCACTCAATAGTCAAAGAATTGGATACCAGCAGAGTGGCTGCCTCCATCCGTATGCTGATACATAACTACTTTGTCTTGTATTTGTAGTCTCAAAAATCTTCCCTAAGTATAGTAGAATCAGAGAAAATCACTCTAATCATTGAAAAGCACCCTGTGCTGAGTAAAGCAGCCAGTCTTCTCTTGTCACAGTAAAAGGCTGGGAGTAAAATTTCCCATAAACACAGGGGAAACCTACATTTACCCACATGCCAAGGAAAAAGGCAAGGAAGACCCACGTGTAGCCACAGCAGAGTCTATGCAGAGGGCCTGCAAATGTCTAGGGTGTGCGTGAATGCCTGGACGGGCGGAGTTTCCAAGATAACAGCTATTGTGTTTTTTTTTTCACACTTCAGAAGTGAATCCTAAGGACTAGACTCCACTCATGGCATTCCTTTTTCATACACTGATCTCAAGTACAATCACATAATTTTGAAAATCCATGAGGTCTTCCCTGAATAAAATTATAAGGATAGGTCTCTATTTCCTTCTGATTACCTAGATACCTCTGTCTTTTGGAAAACCCCCCAAAGACCACTAGACGAATCAGGAAGGTCCTAGGAGTGATTCCTCCAATGGCGGGAATCATAAAGGACTCAAAGACCTGCAAATTCATGGCGAATGATGTCATGATGAAATGATGCCACACATCTTTACAAAGTTCACAAAATTCATATATTCCCAGGGCAGTCACGGGGAACTTTTAATTAAGTTTCAGGGAGGGAAAGAGAAAACGTTTAACTACCAGTTTCAAACACCTCACACTCCTTCTGTTCACTAGGAAGTCATTCTTACCCTGGATAATGTGGAGTGCCTGCTTCGGACCCAGGGAAAATTCTCCATTTTCTCCTTCTTTTTCTTCAGGCTATCAGTTCATCATGAACAAATATGGAAATTTTCCGGAGGAGGAAATTCAACTACCAAAATAACTCCTTCATAATTCACACGTGCAATCACAACGGTGATTAATAAAAAACCTGAAACAGCTCCTAAAAGCCTAAAGCATTAATTACTCTGTTAGATGTCAGGACTCTACGAAAACCTATGACAGCAGGTTACTCAGGCAAATTAAATCATGTGAACTTCCAGTGGAAAAAGAGAAATCTTCCCTTGGTGGATTTGCAACCTAGTAAATGTATGCTTTCGAAGAGAGGGGACCAACCCACAGCTCTTCAGGGCTCTATATTTCAACCTTGAAAGACATATGAAAGGGAAAAAATGCCATGGCAAATTGAATTTATGCTGGGATGAAAGGTAATATAATATCCTTTGAAAGACCTAAAATGGATGAATGATACTTTTCCATTAAAGAAGAAACTAACTCTCTTTGAATGTCTACAGCGTGTCCAGCCCTGTGGCTTTTGCAACACCAGATGCCCGCTTCTCTTTCAGCAGCTTCCATGAGAGTTCCTTCTCAGTGATTTTTGCTAGCTCATCTTTTTTTCATCTGATCTTGACATTTTAGTGCTCAGGACTCTGTCCAGGCTCTTCTGTCTCTTCTGCCCCCTCTCTCTGGATGATCTTACCCAACCTTCTAGCAATAGACACCACGTACGTGCTGATGACTCAAATTCCATGGCTTTCCCCAAGCTCCAGATGGGTACAGCCAGCTGCCCCCTCGACACCTGCAACAGGCATCTCAAACTTAGGCTGACCAACACAGAACTCTTGCTCTCCACTTCCCCACCCCAAATGTGTTCACTCCAAGTCTTTCCAATCTCAAGAAATGATACCACCTTCCAAAATTCTAAAATAATCCTCCATTCCTCCCTTTCTCTCACCTTCCACTTCTGATCCGTCAGCAAGCCCTGTTGCCTCTGCTTCTAAACACAATCCTGAACCTCTCTTCTTTTTGCCATTCCACTTCCTCACTCTAGCCAAAGCCCCCTTCTTCTCTCTTAGACGCCGTCACTCCTCTTAAATGGTCTCTCTAATTCCATCCTCCACACAGTAGCCAGCATGATTTTTTTGTTTTGTTTTGTTTGAGACAGGGTGTTGCTCCTTCGCCCAGGCAGGAGTGCAGTGGCACAATCACAGCTCACTGCAGCCTCAACCTGCTGGGCCTAAGTGACCCTCTCACCTCAGCTACCCGAGTATCTGTGACTACAGACACATGCCAACACACCTGTCAAATCTGTACAATTTTTTTTACAGAGACGAGGTCTCACTATGTTGCTCAGGCCAGTCTCAAACTCTTGGCTTCAAGTGATCCTCCCATCTCAGCCTCCCAAAGTGTCAGGATTACAGGCATGAGCCACCATGCCTGGGCTTTTTTTTTCTTTTTCTTTTTCTTTTTAAAGACAAGGTCTCGCTCTGTCACCCAGGATGAAATAGGCTGGCATGATCATGGCTCACTGCAGCCTCAAACTCCTGGGCTCAAGGGATCCTCCGACCTCAGCCTCCAGAGTAGCTTGGACCATAAGCACATGCCATCAC
>NW_012101410.1:4205006-4206399 GCF_000951045.1 Mandrillus leucophaeus
CAGCAATAAAATCCACATTTCTCTTGCCCATAAGCCCTGAAGTGATGGGGCCCTGCCATTTCATGTCCCAGCCATTCCACAACTCACCAACCTCCAGCCACACAGGTCCTTCTTCCTGTTCCTCAGACATGCAAGCTACTCCCACCTCAGGACCTTTGCAAGTACAAGGCTAGCCCCTTCTATGCAGAGAACCCGTATCTGGCCACCCTTACCAAATGGTTCACCTACCATTCTTTGTCATTTTTTTTTACCCTGCATGATTATCTCACACCCCAGAGTATCTCGTATATTTCTTTGTTTAGCTGTTTGTTATTTCCTTGTGTCTTCAATTGAATCATAGAAGGAACCCTGACTCTCTCACTGCTAAAGAGTACATACCCAATAATACTTAATAAATATATAAAGGAATAAATATATACCTCTACAATTTTCCCTAACTTTATGAGATAGATTATTCCTATTCTGAAGAGGAAAAAAAATGAGGTTCCCAGGTTTCAGTGCAAAGTTATAGAGGTAATTGAAGGCAAGGTCAGAATTTGAACCTGAATCCATATGACTCCAAAACCCAAATTTCTAAACACCAGACTGGTATTTCTAGCAGAGTCTAGAAAATCAGTCAAGAGCAGTAATTTTCCTCCTAAGATTCTCCAGAAATAAGTTGCCCAGGAACTTGTATTCGGCTCTCCAATCACAATTACCTCATCTCTAAAATGGATGAACAAAATGAGTTTCTTACAGACATGTTAGCAGGAATAATTTCCTTCCAGATTACAAGGTGTTCTGTAAACTCTCAGAGGATGGTTTTCCAGGTACCATGCTGAGTAGTTTTAGCCAAACCCTGTTCTGTGCTCGAAGGAAACCACCACCCAGGGCTCTCAGTCAAGCTGGGTAATTGTATAAATACAGTCAAGAGTTAAGGACCACATAACAGTGCCATATATGGACTGCACCTTCCCAAAACCCTTTAAGGGGATACAGTCTCATCCTACTGGAAAATGTTAGGCAAAGGATGGAAATAGATGATTTCTAGACGGTCCCCCACCTCTGCCCAACCTCCATCTGTGTAATTCTTTGTACCAGCACCTGATCCCCCTCCAGAATTGAGACAGCTCTCCCTCAGATATATGTTCCCTAAGGATCTTGACCTGACTGTTTTTATTTCTAGTGGGAATACATTTGCTCCATAATTGATGCAAGTTGAGGGCAAGGGACATGACATTACTTTATTTCTTCTAAATCAAATTAAATCTGGATCCCAAGGCCTCACTTAATGGAAATTTAATTTCAGTTATGTTTTTAGGGACCTTTCCCCTTCTGGAGTCAGAGGGACATCTTGGGGGCTTACATGGTACCTAGAGAATAGGGGGAAATGGCCAGGTGTGGTGGCTCATGC
>NW_012101410.1:4207454-4210217 GCF_000951045.1 Mandrillus leucophaeus
TGGAAACCCAACATTTGGCCCCAGGACACAAAGTTGTAACGACTCTCTGAGGCAAGGGAGTCCAGATTCAGAGTACAAACATTTCACTGTTTTACTGGGAAGGAAGGAAGAAAAATAATTTTTTCAGGTCTTCTGCTACAGTGAGAATAAACACACTAATGTGTCCACCAAGTGCTATGCCACATGTTCCCCATGTTCTCCTTTAATAATCTTAACAAATCTTCTGGCTCCAACAGTCCCCTCTCTGTGGGAAGCATGTAAATCACTGTGTCCACCCTTGTTCTCTTCCCAAGCATGTCTTGGTATTTTCAACTGTCTGCTACTCATCTCTACCAGGTAACACATCAGACATCCCAAACTCATGTCCAAAATGAAACTCATTTACTTCCCAGTCCCTTCTCCAAGGTTCTCTATTTATATTAATAGCCATGCATAGTGCTCAGCACATAATCAGCATGTAATAAATATTTTTTAAATTAGTGTATAAATAGCCAACTGAAGAATATAAATACCTTAGCCTAAGTGTGAAGAGTCTAGGTGAGCTGACTTTAAACTCACCTTTTTTTTTTGAGACGAGTCTCGCTCTGTTGCCCAGGCTGGAGTGCAGTGGTGCAATCTCGGCTCACTGCAAGCTCTACCTCCTGGGTTCATGCCATTCTCCTGCCTCAGCCTCCCGAGTAGCAAACTCACCTTTTAAAAACAGCTTTATTGGGATATTATTCACACATTTAAAGAATGCAACTTGACAGGTTTTAACATATATATACACCTGTGAAACCATCACCATGATCATCTCCAAAAGTTCCCTCTTGCTCCTTTTAATCCTTCTGCCAGCCATCTCCCCTGCCATCTCAAATCACTCATATGTTTTCTGTCCTTATAGATGAGTTTGCATTTTATAACTGTATATACATGGAATCATACAATATATATGCTCTTTTCTGGTAGGGTTTCTTTTACTTAACACAATTATCTTGAGTTTCTTCCATGTTGTCAAGTGTATCAATAGTTTATTTTTATTGCTGAATAGTATTCCATTGTATAGATATACCACCATGTGATTTCTCATTGGCCTGTTGATGGCATTTCCAGTTTGGTGTTATTGTAAATAAAGCTGCTATGAAGATTACATACAAGTCTTCGTGTGAATGTATGCTTTCATTTCTCTTAGACTGGCATTCTCTTAGACTTATTGACTGAAATGAGTAGATCATATGGTAGGTGTATGTTTACCTTTTTAAGAAATTGTTAAACTGTTTTCAAAGTGATTGCTATGTCTTGAATGCTTTCGTCCCTCAAAATTCATTTATTAGAAACTGATCCCCAACGCAGCATTGTTGAGAGGTGAGACGTCTGGGGAGGTGCTTGGTTCATGAGGTCTCTGCCCTCATAGATGGATTAATGCCGCTATAGAGGGGTTTTCAGGAGTAGGTTCTCTCTCTCCTGCTCTTTTGCCAAGCAAGGACACAGCATTCATCCCATTTTGCGCTTCCACCTTCTGCCATGGAAGGATGCCAGAAGAAGGCCCTCACCAGACCCAATGCTGGCATTCTGATCTTAGACTTTCCAGCTTCCAGAACTGTGAAGTCGTGTGTTCTCTCTCTCTCTCTCTCTCTTTCTCGCCCTGTTTTTATTTTTATTTTTTGAAATGGAGTCTCACTCTGTTGCCCAGGGTGGAGTGCAATGGTACCATCTCAGCTCACTACAACCTCCGCCTCCTAGACTCAAGCGATTCTCCTCCTCAGCTTCCTGAGTAGCTGAGATTACAGGCGTGTGCCACATCTGTCTATTTTTTGTATTTTTAGTAGAGGCAGGGTTTTGCCATGTTGGCCAGGCTGGTCTTGAACTCGGGGCCTCAAGTGATCCGCCCACCTCGGCCCCCACAAAGTGCTGGGATTACAGGTGTGAGCCACCGCACCCAGCCTATTTATTTATTTTTTAGACGGAGTCTTGCTCTGTCACTCAGACTGGAGTGCAGTGGTGTGATATCAGCTCACTGCAACCTCTGCCTCCCGGGTTCAAGCGATTCTCCTGCCTCAACCTCCCAAGCAGCTGGGACTACAGGCATGTGCCACCACCACACCCGGCTAATTTTTGTATTTTTAGTAGCGACGGGGTTTCACCATGTTGGCCAGGCTGGTCTTGAACTCTTGAACTCAAGCAATCTGCCTGCTTCAGCCTCTCAAAGTGCTGGGATTACAGGTATGAGCCACCACACCTGGCCCTGACACTAGGTATTTTATAAAGAACAGAGGCTGGCCTGTAATCCCAGCACTTTGGGAGGCAGAGGCGGGCAGATCACTTGAGATCAGGAGTTCAAGACTAGCCTGGCCAACATGGTGAAACTCCATCTTTACTAAAAATATTTTAAAAATTAGCCGGGTGTAGTGGCGTGTGCCTATAGCCCCAGCTACTCAGGAAGCTGCGGCAGGAGAATCGCTTGAACCTAGGAGGCAGAGGTTGCAGAGAACCGATATCGCACCACTGTATGCCAGCCTGGGCAACACAAGGAAACTCCATCTTGATAAATAAATAATAAATAAATAACCTAGTGTCAGGTATTCTGTTATAGCAGCACAAAACGTACAATGACTGTAGTGACCCAATTTCACATTCCCACCAACAGAATATGAGAGTTTCCGTTTCTTGGCCGGGCACGGTGGCTCAAGCCTGTAATCCCAGCATTTTGGGAGGCCGAGACGGGTGGATCATGAGGTCAGGAGATCGAGACCATCCTGGCTAACACGGTGAAACCCCGTCTCT
>NW_012101410.1:4211292-4212706 GCF_000951045.1 Mandrillus leucophaeus
GAAAGAAAGAAAGAAAGAAAGAAAGAAAGAAAGAAAGAAGGAAGGAAGGAAGGAAGGAAGGAAGGAAGGAAGGAAGGAAGGAAGGAAGGAGAGAGAAGAAAGAAATCATAGACAACAAATAGTAAATTACATAGTATGCTAAAAGATGAAGAGCGTTTGGCAAAAAGAAAAGGTAGGGCAGGGGGAAGGAGATTGGGGACGCTAGAGATTGTAGGGGTGGGGCAGGTGACAATTTAAATGGGGTGGTCAGGGTAGATTTACATGGGAAGTAACATTCAAGTGAAAGCTTGAGTGAGATGGGATCCTAGCCATGAGGCTACCTGGGGCTACTTCCTTGTTGTCCATGCCTCATAATCTTCCTCTCTTCTACAGATTACTGGTCTTGAGGTGGAATGTCTATCCAATTCAGCTTGGTATCTTCCCTCTCAAATTACCCAGCACCAATGCCTGACCTGGCATACTGGATCAAAAGTATTTGCTGAATGAATGATAAAATAAATGAATGCATGGACAGGCTTTAAATCTGCCGGGAAAATATCCAAAAATGAGAAATAACATGAAAGCAGGATGTAAGAAAAGAGAAGAGAAAGGTTAATACGAGAGAGAGGATGCCAAAAGCCGAGGCTAAAAAGGAAAAATAAAGAAAAAGCTACAAAAGCACTTCTCACAATAGAAACCTTGTCATGGACTCTGTGGAGGTTTTAGGTTCCGGATCACAAAACCAGCATCAGAAGCTGATGTGGTCTCCTATGCTTACCACGGATTAGCGTGAGGTTCGTGAAGACGTCATACTGTCTCCAGAAATAAGCTATTCAACTGCTCAATTGCAACCACTCTCCCTAATCATGATTCAAAAAGTGTGTGTTATCTGAAGTAGACGGATGAAAAGGTACATTTTTTTGTGTTTGCTTATGCCTCTATCTTAGAAAATATTTAAGATGGCTTACCCAATGCAGGGGATGCGGGGCAGTAGATTTCAACTAAATAGGCTCGCCAAATGCTCTCCCTGACAAACCTCAGATTCTGGTATTCCCTCCCACCATTTCACTAGTATGCCTCTACTACTGGTGATGTGTACCCATCAGGATTTATTTGCTAAAAGACCCAGATTTAATTGTAAGCTTTTCACATCGATGCAAAAAGGGAAACATTTTCAATCACACGACTCAGTATCTGTAAGATAAAAGCCAATCAACTGTTGTCCCTGAAGGTCTCTATAAAGAGCTCACTGTATGTATTAGGCAGTGTAGTCCAGAGAAACAGAACCAGTAGATGTAGAGACATTTATAGAGATTTCTTTGAAAGAACTAGCTTGCACAATTACAGGGGCTGGTGACTCCAAAGGGTACACTGGCAGGCTGGAGACCGAGGGAAGAGCTGATGTTGCAGTTCAAGTCAAAATTTCCTGTTTTTC
>NW_012101410.1:4213086-4218990 GCF_000951045.1 Mandrillus leucophaeus
GGCTAGTTTTTTGTATTTTTTTTAGTAGAGACGGGGTTTCACCATGTTAGCCAGGATGGTCTCGATCTCCTGACCTCGTGATCCGCCCGTCTCGGCCTCGCAAAGTGCTGGGATTACAGGCTTGAGCCACCGCGCCCGGGCGCCAATTTAAATGTTAATCTCCTCTAGAAAATCCCTTCACAGCAACATCTAGACTGGTGTTTGACCAAATACCTGGGTACTGTGGCCTAGTCAAGTTCATACATAAAATTACACTGTCTAAAATAGGATTTGCAAATTCAAATGCCCATAGGAGCCAGGCAGACTAAGAAACTGAGTGAAGCCAGTTCAGATGATAGAGAACAACAAGGACTGAGGTCATCTAGAGGGTGTATGCCTCATCTAAAGGCAATGAAATTGAAAAAAATTTAAACCACTGTGTGGGAGAAGCAACATTTATCTCAGGGTTAAAAAGCTCAGGAATCAGGCCAGGCACAGCGGCTCATGCCTGTAATCCAAGTACTTTGGGAGGCAGAGGCGGGCAGATCACTTGAGGTCAGCAGTTTGAGACCAGTCTGGACAATATGGTGAAACCTTGTCTCTACTAAAAATACAAAAATTAGCCAGGTGTGGTGGCATGCACCTGTAATCCCAGCTTTCAGGAGGCTGAGGCAGGAAAATTGCTTGAACCTGGTAGGCGGAGGTTGCAGTGAGCCGAGACCACACCACTGCACTCCAGCCTGGGTGACAGGGCAAGACCGTCTCAAAAAAAAAAAAAAAAAAGCCCAGGAATCATAGTTTGGGTAAATTAACAGATAGAGAAATGGGCATATGGGGGCTTTTTTGTTTTAACATCTGATATAGTTTGGATCTGTGTCCCCTCTAAATCTCATGTCAAATTGTAATCCCCAGTGTTGGAGGTGGAGCCTGGTGGGAGGTGACTGGATCATGGGGATGGATTTCTCATGAAAGGTTTAGCACCATCCTCTTGGTGCCATCTTCACAATAGTGACTTCTCACAAGACCTGGTCATTTGTAAGTGTGCGGCACCTCCTCTCTCTCTCTCTTGCTCCTGCTCTGGCCATGTGACATGCCTGCTCCCCCTTTGCCTTCTGCCATGACTGTACGTTTCCTGAGGCCTCCCCAGAAACCAAGCAGATGCCAGCATCGTGCTTCCTGTACAGCCTACAGAATCGTGAGCCAATTAGACTTCTTTTCCTATAAATTACCTGGTCTCAGGTATTTATAGCAATGCAAGAATGGCCTAATATAGGACCAAAAAAGCCCAGGAATTGTGACTTGGGTAAAGTAAAAATTCAGCAATGGGTATATGTCAGCTTTTCTGTTTTAGCATCCAGCAACTTAACAACCATCAACACGGCCTGATGGCACCAAGATAAAGGACAATTCAGGGAGTGCTCCAGGCTAACATCATGTTACACAGAGAGCTCGCTATTGGCCAGGTTAAATTCAGGAACAGGTTGGACTACCAGCAATCCTCCACAGATATCACCATGCCCAACCAAATACCGGAAAGGTGTTGGGTAGCAGTATATTTGTGGTTAAACTCCTGGTCAGCACCTGGACTGTAGCCCTCCTGTATAGCTCGTTAAGTATGAAGATACGTGATTTAAGACACAGCAGGGGTAGGGCTGCTGTCTTCAGGAAGAAGGATTTGGCAGATAGAAACCCAAGGCATTTGGTACCCAGGGGCAAAGCCAACGCTCCTCTGAAAAGCAATGATTTCAGGACACTTTAATACCAGACAACTGGGCCATCAAGTTCCCATGAGTTAAATACTTCTAGCCTGGAATTTTGTGAAACCTAATCAAACACACATCTTTGAAAGGGTATACAATGTCTAGCTTCTCACCATGCAACTTCTTAGTGTGCCCTCAAAGATGAACTAGTTGCAAAACATATGCCACAAATCCAGTGACTTGCTGTATGGTATTATTAACTATAAACCAAGTCAAGGTTGGGAAACATCTACCAAAAAAAATTAAATATTTGAACTGCAGTCATTTTTTTTCTGATAATAATTAACCAGCACAGCTGTTTACCATGCGCACTCCCAGGTCATGAGACCAAAACACTCTTGCCCTCATATGAGATGATGTTTTCTTCTAATATCTAGAAATATACACCCTCCTCTCCAGACCACTACCCAGATTACAAAAGCATTTCAGATTTACCTACAGGTGTGAGCCACTTAAAAACACAATCAACTTGTCAAAACCTTTAACTTCCACAAAATCAAATCACTGATAAAAGTCAAATCAGTCTCATTTTGAAAAATCTCAAGATGGTAGAAGACACCGCCAGTTCCTTGAGCCTGGTCGTGGTACTCCTCACGATTTGAGAATCCCACAGCCCATGCCGGGCCTCAGCAACATTTCCTATTCCCCGCTTCGATTGCATAAGGGGAAGAGGAAGGAAAAGCACACCCAGCCGAGGTCTACAGGCGAACAGTTGTGGCCGTGCCGTGCAGCATGAATTTGAAATGCTGTGAAGGCAGCCCAGGACTGGAAGTTGGATGCTTTCTACCCTGAAACCACCTAGCAACAGTCAAGATGCAGCTTCTTAAAATCAGCCATGAGAATGAAGTATGGGGGGTGCCTATTCCTAGTGATTTTTATTTTCCATAATAAGCAAATTCTGAGAAGGGCTGTGTGGCTGTATTCTCATCACAAAGCTCCAAAGGCTATTTTAAGAGCACCCTGTTTCTGCTTAGGAGAGGAAGAGAAACTCAGCCCCTTCAGGCACCTCAGAGCTGTCCCAGCTTCCCCTCCTGACTCCTCCTTTCGGAACAGTTTGGAAACAAGGCAGCTTGGCCAAAGAGGGCAGCAGTCCTTGGCACAGGGGATGGACCGATGCCAGGCAGGCCCCAGGTTTCCTAGGCATCTAAGCAGCCGAAAGGAGAAGGAACCTACTAAGAGTTGGATATGGCACCAAGTCGATGTTACCATTTGAATCTACCCACCTGCCAATGACATACAAAAGAGAACATTTTTTCTAAGCTCAAAAATGGAAAAAGGGCAGAGTATGTCAATGATTACAGAGATGGGCAAACCAATCGATGAATGATTCTTAAACCTTCATGTTCGACCTGTAAGTAAACTAAAGATGTGCAAGTCATCCCTTCTGCCCTGGGAGAGTTAACGATAACCCACAAGGACAATGAGAAGGGGAGAGGAGACCCAGCAGATGAGAAAGATGGAGTAATTTCTGGAAGACTGAGGGTACATGGAAGAGTGACAGCTGAACTCAGGCAGAAGGAGGAAAGCTGACACTCAAAAATTCCAGCAGAGGGGAGAACGGAGCAGAATCAAGTGCATTCACCCCACTGAATCCTAAGAAGGCTCAGGAATCGGAGGCATCAGATACAGAGAAAGTGGGGATGAGGTGTGGGAGTTTAGTTAGACTTGTTGGGGCTCAGAAAACAATACAACAAAGTGGAGGCTTCAGAAGCAGCCCCAGAAGCAAAGTCTCTCTCTGACTTTCTCCTACTCTCCTGTCTCGAACTCCCTCATTCTCCCTCAAGGTAAGCCATAGAAACTAGAATTCCTCTTCCCCAAAGCAGGACATAGAAACCAGAACCCCCAGAGTCAGCCATAAACCCTAGAAATACAACTCGAACCTTCCCCCCACCACCCTCGCCTTTCTGTGCAAGAAATTCTCTGATCTACCTTATCTGATAGTAGCTCGTAAGACCCTCATCCAGGGGAGGTCTACCCCATACCTGGAGTGAAAGAATGCCACACAGAGAGGCCACGAAGAATCTGAACAGTCAGGCCTTGCTGGGATCATTCTCTCCTTGCCCAATCACAGTTCTACACAACTGTCCATTATGCATCACACCCAAGCATAAAAATGGATAGCTTTCTCTATATCCTTAAGTCTTCATTCCAAAGGCTCTTGTGTCACATAAGGCTATGATTAAGTAAATTTGCTATGGCTTTCTCTTGTTAACCTGTTTTTTGGTATAGGAGTGTCGGCCGTGACCTCTATGACAGGGAGAAAAGGGATCACCTTATTTCCAGCCTACAGAATCCACAGTGAAAAGTTCGATCTTCATATTCTCAACCCTGGGAGTCACAGCTCGGAAGAGAGCAGAGATGAGACATCAGACTGAAAAGCAGAAGGCAAAAGCTAAACTCCGTGCACCGAATGGTAAGAGTCCATGACCCTTGCCCACCTGGCTCCCAGAATGCCAGCACCCAGGTTTATATCCCCTACACAGGAGATTAGGAGATTCTTCTCTGAGAAGGAATGGCCCCAGAGGAAAACCTCCGGAGAGATACTGATATTTGAGGAAACTGGTTCAAACATCCAACCACTCCACAGGGAAGCTCCTCAGTCCATGAGCAGCGCTATTCAGGCACACAGTATCCAATAAGCTCTTCTGAACCTTGTAAGACTCATTTCAATATGAAAAGGAAACTCAGGCATCACCAGGAATTTAAGGAACATCTACACTGTGAAAGTCAGACATCTAAACAAACAGGAGAGGTGTGGTGGCTCACACCTGTAATCCAAGAACTTTGGGAGGTTGAGGCAGGAGGATCGCTTGAGCCCAGGAGTTTGACACCGGCCTGGGCAACACAGGGAGACACCACCTCTACAAAAAATTTTTAAATGAGCCAGGAGTGGTGGCACATGCCTGTAGTTCTAGCTACCCAGGAGACTGAGGCAAGAGCGTCACTTGAGCTCAGGAATTTGGGGTTATAGTGAGTTATGATCATACCACTGTACTCCAGCCTGGGTGACAGAGAGAAAAAAAAATCAAAATTGAAATTAAAAGCCAATAAGAAAAGCAAGAAACTCAAAGGAAACAGAGATAACACAGGAAACAGAAGAAAATACCCAAAACTCTAATTAATGTTCTAAGACAAGAGAAGGCATTGCTTATGTTAAAAGAACAAGAAACATTCAGGAAAAACTTAAAAGGTCTTGGAAATAAAACATATGAAGGAAAAAGAATTCCATAGATGATTTGGAATTAAAGTGATGGAAACTATCCGGAAAGTAAGGCAATAAGACAAAAAGGTGATTAAGAAAAATAAATAGGCAAACAGAAGGATCACCCCAATGTTCAACTAATAGAGTTTCTAAGTATTGAGAGATAATTTTTTGGGGGGGAGAAGGATTTAAAACAAATGAATACAAAAGCAAGCAAATAAACAAGCAAAACCAGAAAATCCACAAGAACCTTACCTAGAACAGGAGCATAAGTCTTCCAATTGAAAGATCTGTTTAAATGTACAGCAGAATGACTCATAAAGACACAACAAGGGTGTAGTATCATGAAATCTCACACCAGGGATAAAATCAAAATTCTAAAAGCTTCCAGAGGAAAAAAAATCTATTCACATAGAAAAGATGAACCATCAAAATGGCAGATGGACTTCTCAACAATAGAAGCTAGACGTTCATTGAGTATTGCCTTTGAAATACTGAGGAAAACTTATTTTCAACCTATAACTATATACCTAACCAAACTACTGACCAAGAGAGGGGATAGATTAGAGATACTTTCAGAGATGAAGTTCTTGGAAAATTAACCTCCTGTGCTCACTTAGTAAATGATTAGAGCATGTGCTGTAACAAAACACCAAATGTAGCAAACCAAAAAAGAAGAGAACATGGGATCCAGGAAATGAGAACAATACAGGACACAGGTGAAAAATAAGTCCCTGCACAAAAACTGGGCCAAAACAGGCTTATAGAGCAACCAGGCCAAGTCAGAACAGGAAAATCAAAGTGGAAGGCATGCATTATTTGCCAAGTTTGAGCAACAACAAAATCACATTGAAAGTCCGCTGGAAGGCATGGGATGAACAGGCAGGAAGCAAGGAGGGATAAAGAGAGGGAGGAAGGAAGGAGGGAAAGAGAGAAGGAGGGAGGGAGGAGGAAGGAAAGAAG
>NW_012101410.1:4219040-4264037 GCF_000951045.1 Mandrillus leucophaeus
GAGGGAGGGAGGGAGGGAGGAAGGAAGGAAGGAAGGAAGGAAGGAAGGGGAGGGAGGGAGGGAAGGAGGGAGGAAGAAAGGAGGGAGGGAGGGAGAAAGGAAGGAGGAAGGGAGGAAGAGGGAGAATGGAACGAGGGACGGAAGGAAGGAGGAAGGAGGAGTATGTTTAGAGAGAGAATCATAGAGAGAGAAAACAAATACATATAAATCAAAAAGAGACAAGGTTTATTAATAGCAAAAAAACACTAAAAGTTGGGTCAGGCAAGGTGGCTCATGCCTGTAATCCCAACACTTTGGGAGGCCAAGGCGGGTGGATCACCTGAGGTCAGGAGTTCAAGACCAGCCTTGCCAACAGGCAAAACCCCGTCTCTACTAAAAAAAACACAAAAATCATTGGTCTCACTGATGAATAGTGTTCACATTATATAAACGGAATGTCAATTCAAGGCAAAAGAAGGCAGAACGTCTAAATTCTCATTACAATAAGTCTATGGATAATTTTAAATTGATTAAAAGTGAAGAAAATGATCTTAGAGGGTTTTTTAAATATAATTTTTTAAAGTGTTTACACTGTGAAATATCACATAGAGGAGTACACAAAACGCAGCTCACTACAGGTTCAACCTCAGCCTCTCTAGCAGCTGGGATTACAGATGCAGGCCACGTGCCCAGCTGATTATTTTATTTTTTATAGAGATGGGGTTTCCATGTTGCCCAGGTTGGTCTCAAACTCCTGGGGGCAAGTGATCCGCCCACCTTGGCCTCCCAAAATGCTGGGATTAAAGTTGTGAGCCACTGTGCTGGGCAGCTATGGTTTCATCATGTCTATCGTTTTATATAAATGGAATTCAGATGTGTCTGGTGAGGACTTCTTTCACACATTAATGTCAATGAGCTCACCCAGGTTGTGTAGCTATAGCTTGTTTTTATCAGTATGTCACTTTTCATATATACCATAAAGTATTTGTGTATGTGCACACAACCATGCACATTATATTATATGCTTCATGGACACTGGGTGGTTTGAGCTTTTATGAATAATCTGCTATGAACATTTCTATCCATAAGTTTGGGTACACATGTATTCACTTTTCCATTGTGCCTGTACATCAGTATAGAATTACTGACTTACAGAATATGCATATGTTCAACTTTTATTAGGTAATGCTGATTAGTTTTCCAAAGTGGTTGTACCAATTTACACTCTCACCACCAGTGTATGAGAATTCTCATTTCTCCAAATCCTCACCAACTCTTGGTATTGTAAGTCATTTTCAATTGTAGGCATTGTGGTGGACATGCAGTCACATTTCATGCGGTTTCTAATTCTATTTCCCTGAAGACTCACGAAGTTAAACAACTTTTCACATGTTTATTCGACATTGGAATATCCTCTTTGGTGAAGTCCCTGTTTAAGACTCTTGTCCATTTTTCTATGGGACTATTTTGTTTTTCTTGAATTGATTTATAGGAATTCTTTGTATATCCTTCATATAAGCCTTTCGTAAATTATAGATGTTGAAAATACCTCTTAATTTGCCTTTCATTCTCTGTATCTTTTGATGAACGGAAGTTCATTTTAGTATAGTCCAATTTTATCTGCCTTTTCCTTTATAATTGGTTCTTTTGGGTCCTGGAGCACACCTGTAATCCCAGCTACTTGGGAGGCTGGGGCAGGAGAATCGCCTGAATCAGGGAGGCAGAGGATGCAGTGAGCCAAGATGTAGCCTGGGCAACAAAGTGAGACTCTGTCTCAAAAAAAAACAGTACCTTTTCTACTCTTGGCATTTTGTGTTTCCACATGAATTTTAGAACTGGCTTCTCAATTTTCACAAAACCCTCAGGATTCTGATTGGGATTACACTGACTCTGTACATCACTTTGAGATGAATTGACATCTTTTAAAAAGTAAGTCTTCCATCTCAGAAACAACATATATTCCTCCATTTATTTAGGTCTTTAATTTATCTCAATAGTGTTTTATGGTTTTCAATATAGGGGTCTTGTTAGATTTATTCCTAGGTAATTTGATTCTTTTTATTCTAATGTAAATTCATGTTCTGTTTATTAGTGATAAGAGACATACAATTTATTTTTTTCATATTTGCCTCATATGCAACAAACCTTCTAAATTCATTTTAGTTCCAACAATTTAACCGAAATTTATTTAAAATTTTCTATATACTCAGTAATTTAGTCTCCAAATAATTAATAGTTTTATTTATTCCTTTCTAATCCTAATACCTTCATTTCTCTTTCTTGTCTCATCACACTACCTAAGATCTGCTGTGCAATAATGAATAGAAGTGATGATAGATGGCAGATTTGTCTTTTTTCCTACTCACAAAGGGAAACTTTTAACATTTCATCCATTAAGTATGTTTCTTACTTTTTAATGATGTCAGCTATTTCTTGTATATACCCTTCTTACAGTAAGAAAACTTCCTTTTCATTAGTTTGCAGAAGTCTTTTTTAAATCGAGAATAAATGTTAGATTACATCAAATATATTTTCTACATCTATTGAGATGATCATGATTTTTTCCCTTTATGCTGCTAATACACTAAGTAACACTGACTGATTTCAAATATATTACCCTAACCTTGCATTTCTAGAAGATAAACAACTTGATCATGATGGAGTAATTTATCGCTGGACTCACACTACTAATATTTTGTTTAGAATTTTATTTTATTTATTTATTGCACGTGCCACTATGCCCAGCTCATATTTGTAGTTTTAGTAGAGACGGGGTTCCGCCGTATTGGCCAGGCTGGTCTCGAACTCCTGACCTCAAGTGATCCTCCTGCCTCAGCCTCCCAAAGTGCTGGGATTCCAGGCGTGAGACACTGTGCCCGGCCTTGTTTAGGATTTTAAAATTTATATTCATGAGTGAAACTGGCCTGGAATGTTCCTTTTTTATAACATTTCAGTCAGGTTTTAGTACCAAAATTCTAGTGGCCTCTTGAAACAAGCAGGGAGTATTCCTTCTTTTTCAATTCTCTGGTGGAGAGTTTGTGGAAAATATGTGTTATTTCTTCCTTAAATATTTGATGAACTCAACAGTAAAACTATCTGGATCTGAAGTTTTCCTTATGGGAAAGTTTGTAATTACATATTCATGAGGAGACACAGAGCAATTCAGCCTGTTATTTTTCCTACAGCAGTTTCAGTATGTGGCTTTTTAAAAATTTTGTCCATTTCCTCTAAAATGTCAAATATATTGTCATAAAGTTTTTCATAATATTCTCTATCTTTTAAATATAGTTATACCCTGTTTTCATTCCTAATAATGGTTGTTTGTGCTATTTTTTCTTGATTAGTCTCACCAGGATTTATTGATTTTATTTGTCCTTTGGCTCTGTTGATTCTCCCTATGGTAAGTTTTTTTAAAATTTCATTACCTTTTCTCTTATTTTTATTATCTCCTTCCTTCAATATTGTAAAACTCTTTAGTTGTTCTTTTCTAACTTCTGGAAATTAATGCTTAGGTTATTTTTAAACCTCTCTTCTTTTCTAATATATGCAAGTGTAAATAGGCTTTAAATGTCCCTCTAAGCATTGCTTTAGATGCATTCCACAATTTTTGGTATGTCATATTTTCATTGTTATTAATTTCCAAATATTTCCTACTTTTCATTCCCATTTATTCTTTGACTTGTGACTGCTTAACTTCTAAACGTATGGGGATTTTTCATTTATATTTTTTGTAATTGATTTCTAGCTTAATGTCACTGTAGTTGGAAAATATACTCTACAATATCCATTCTTTGGAATATGTTAAGAGTTGCTTTATGACTCACCAAATAGAGAGCACTGGCAAATATTCTATGTGTACTTGAAAGGAATATCTATTCTATATTTGTTGGATGCAATGTTTTATAATTAGATGATGTTTGTTAATTAACTTTGTTCAAATTTTCTATATCCTTATTTATTTTAATTGTCTCTAGATTGCATCAGTTATTAAGAGGTGTTTTAAAATTTCTAACTATATAGATATCTGTATTTCTTCTTGCAGGTCTTATAATTTTGTGTGTGTATGAGAGAGAGAAAGTGAGCACAGTGTAAGTGAATTGAATCTTTCTTATTATGAAATATCTCCTTTATCTCTAACAGTGTTCCTTGACTTACAGTTAAACAATCTTTCTTTGGGTTAGCTATACGGTCTTTCTTTTGCATGGCATATCTTGCTACATTCTTTTATATCAAGCCCTTCTGTGTGTTTATAAGAAAGGTACGTCTCTTTAAAGCATAGTTTTAAAAATCCAATCTGATAATCTTTTGACTTTTAATTTGACTATTTAGTCTATTTATATTTAATATAATGGCTGATATTTGATATAAATCTATTATTCTACTATTTTTTTTATTTGTCTCACCTATTCTAGGATCCTTTTTCTCCTATTTTTCATTTTTGTTTGAATTTCTTTTTTCTTTTTTTTTTAAATGGAGTCTTGCTCTGTCACCAAGCTGGAGTGCAGTGGCGGATCTCAGCTCACTGCAACCGCCGCTTCCCAGGTTCAAGTGATTCCCCTGTCTCAACCTCCCGAGTAGCTGGGACTGCAGGTGCACGCCACCACACCTAGCTAATTTTTGTATTTTTAGTAGAGATGGGGTTTCACCATGTTTGCCAGGATGGTCTCGATCTCTTGACCTCATGATCTGCCTGTGTCAGCCTCCCAAAGTGCTGGGATTACAGGCGTGAGCCAATGCACCTGGCCTGAATTTCTTAAGTATTCTTTATTATTCTATTTTCCCTCTTTCTTAGCTTGTTATTTATATATTCTGTCATCATTCTTTTAAAGATTATCTAGAGTTTAAAACATGCATTCTTAACTTATAAATGACAACACAACTTGGTTATCACTTCCTGTACACTACAAGGAACTTAGAACAATTTAACTTCATTAACTTCTTTGGATTTATGTTCTTTTACCATGTATGTTATTCCCTACATATTTTAAACTCCACAAAATATAATAATTATTATTTTATGCAGTCAATATTTATTTATATTTAACCATCTAATTCTTATTTCTATTGCTCTTCATTCCTCCTTACATTTCTGAGCTTTGATCTGGGATAATTTTCCTTCTGTCCCAAGGATACTCTTTAGTGAATATTACCCTTAGTATAGATCTGTTCATGATTTTTTAAATTATTCATTCATTTATTTTTATTTTTTAATAGAGACAAGGTCTCACTATGCTGCCCAGGGTGGTCTCAAACTCCTGGGCTCAAGCGATCCTCTCATGTCAGCCTCCCAACATGCTGGGATTACAGGCATGAGCCACCATGCTCAGCCTCATGATAATTTTTTAATATCTTTAATCCTGCTTCATTTTTGAAAAATCTGGCAGAGATAGAATTTACAGTTAATAGTTGTTTTCTTTCAGCAATTTGAAGATAGCATTCCACTTCCTTCTGACATCTATTGTTTCAGTTGAAAAGTCAGTTGTCAGTCTTACTTTTCCTTTAAAGATAAGAGGTACCCACTCCCCAACCCTGATGCTTTTCAGCTTTTCTCTTTGTTTTTGTTTTATAAATGTTACCATGTTGTCCCTATGTTGTTCTCTTTGGTTTTGTTTTCAGAAATTTTACTATGTTCAATCTTTGTACTTATCCTGCTTGGTGCCCTAGGACTTCTGGATTCTGTGGCTTTGTGTGATTTGTTAGTTTTAGAACTATCTCAGCTATTTTTTTCCTTTTTTTTTTTCTTTTTTTTTGAGATGGAGTCTTGCTCTGTCACCCAGGCCAGGGTCCCGTGGAGCAATCTCGGCTCACTGCAAGCTCTGCCTCCTGGGTTCACACCATTCTCCTGCCTCAGCCTCCTGAGTAGCTGGGACTACAGGCGCCTGCCACCGCGGCCAGCTAATTTTTTGTATTTTTAGTAGAGACAGGATTTCACTGTGTTAGCCAGGATGGTCTCGATCTCCTGACCTCGTGATCCACCCGCTTCAGCCTCCCAAAGTGCTGAGATTACAGGTGTGAGCCACTGCGCCCAGCCCTTTTTTCCAATTATTTTTTATGTCCCACTTTCTCTCTCCTCTCCTGCTGAACCTCCAGTTATATGTATATTAGGCCTTTCCACCATATTTAATATGTCTTTCACAATCTGATATTTATTTTCCATCTAAAAGCCTCTAAATGCTTTATTGTTGATATTTTCTTCTGCTCTATCTTCTAGTTCACTGACTCTCTCCTCAATTGTAACTACTCTATTGAACCAATTCATTTGGTTTTTTTAAAGTTTAACTTTTAAAGTACAATGTACACACCATAAAATTCACCCATTGTAAGTGTATATTCAATGGTTTTAGTAATTAATTCATTTATGCAACCATAACCATCACCAGAATCCAATCTTAGAGCATTTCCATCACCCAAAAAAATTCACTCATTTAGATTTTAACTGCAGTAATTGTGTATTTCAGTTCCAGAAGGTCTATTTGGTCTTATTTACAATTTTCAGTTCTCTGGCAGAGTTTTCAATCTTATCTTTTAATTCTTGAAACATATTAATCACAGTTATGGTAGGGACCATATCTGATTAATCCATTATCTGGACCTCTTGTAGGTATATCCAATCTGTTTATTTTTTTTATTGGTTTTTAATAATACCTGGTCTTCTCCTGTATCTATTATTTCTACTGACTGACAGATATAGTACATGAAAAACTACAGTGATAACATGAGTTTCTGGGAAAAGCATCTTCCTCCAAAGAGAATTTTTACTCTAGTTTCAGGCAGGCATCTAGGCTAGGGGCACTAATCTGAAATTATTTGGGTTTTGGCTTCAGTACCTATGTCGTATTTCTGATTCACCTAGACTTAGGGTTCTCAATGAAAGCCTAGGTTGTTTACTAGGGCTTCTGCCCCTTCACAGGACCTAAATACAATTACCACACCCTCAACCCCATGAACTTGTTGAAAGCTATGCTAAATTTCTTAATCTCTTAGCCTCTACTTTCTGAACTGAAATTTTTCTCAAGAAGATAAAACTCGAAAGCAGAGTTCATCTCTCTTGAGTTTTCCACCACTCCTTACTCACCCCACCAACCCAGATCTTGGTTCTGCAATTCCCCATTGCCCTGATGGCTCTCCAATGTTTCCAAACTGGTATTTTTTTTCTTTTTAATGTTGAGCAGCTTTTCTCAGCAGAAGAGTTAATCAGAACAAACCTGATCTACTATTGCTAAATGTATGCACTACCACTGTAAGTCAGGTGACCATAATTTATCAAACCAGGATGTTCTTGAAAATGAAAGCAAACACTACTAGTGATTACAAGGGGGCAGTAAGCATAAAACAAAACTATCACAAACATGTCAGACTGTGTGGTCATCCCAATAATTATGCATGGAGTGAACGAATTCTCTTAACAATCCAGAGGGATCAGAAAGGGCTCATTTCAACTCAACATTTCAGAAGAAACAATTGAGACAGATTAATCTGATGCCCCATGGAAATGCCAGCTGTTTGTAGGGTCCCTTCTAATCTCCTTTAGGGATTTAGCTTTTTCTCCCAAATTTTCATTTTGGCAAATAAAACATAAATTTTCTCCAAATTTTTATTTTGCCTAAACAAAAATAATTTAAAAATCACATTGGCCACATCAAGTATATGGAGGTCTCGTCTCTTCCCTTTATGATGACTGAATTATTTGGTTTTAAGGACAGAAGTAAACCCTTACTCATTGTGGGAAGAGACTACTCAGTGGCTCACTGCATTAACAGAGGAGGTGAACTATTACAGCCTGCCAGTTCCTGGACCCTATATACTATTAATGCCCTTAGCTGAGACTTGGTGCATTCGTGTAGTTTTGGGAACTCCTTCAAGTAAGAGAGAAATTTTTCTGGAAAAAAAGAGAAACCTTAGACTTGAAAAGAAAGTGAGTACAATTCGCAAGAAGAACACTGCACCATATTCCCTTTTCTGTTTTATTAGAAATGCTGTATTTTGCTCTGATTTAGCAGAAATTCTACCCTTTATTCCATGAAGGAAACAATATAATAAGTAAAGGGTTTGCTCTGTCTTGGCTTCTGAGAGAGCTAGATTTACCTCCTGGGTCATCTTCTTAAGTGAACTCCTTTGGGCTGGAGAGCTGTTCTCTGACTAATGCCAGAGCCAAGCCCAGGGAGACGCTCAATCAAATAAAATCGTGTTGATGCCTAATTATAAACTCACCATGTCTTGTATTTTGCAGCCTGACCCTTCCTGGAATTTTGACGATGCTATTCAGGATACCACTTCCTATTCTTAATCTGCATATTTTAGATGACTTGATTCAAAACAATGTTTTGGATACAAACATTCCAACATTTTTCCAAAACACAGGCTTTATCAGCATATAAAGTAATTTGCCACATGCATTGTGTTTGCATCCTAGCAAGTGGATAATAGATTAGAGTTACTAAAATGTCACTGTGTTTTCCCATTCATAGTACACTGCGGTAAGAAAGAAAAGCACTCAGTGAAAGGAAAACAAAATACGATTCCACAATTTAACTTAGGTCCATATGCCATTGTCATTTATTAAGACCAATAATAACAGAAAATAAAAATAAGGCATTGAAAACACTGAGCCTAGCAACAAAGCAATTAGTTAAACTCAGGTACAAGGTGATATTGAGGCCAATTTTAACCTAGGGTCTGTTTCAGCTAAGATTATCTATGGCCCTGGGGAATATTCAAGAGCTAAACTCCTCTGCTTGTTGATGGAGACAGGTCAGCCTTCTTATGGGAGGCCTAAAACCAAAGGCAAAATGAGTACAAAGACTTTTTTTTTTTTTTTCTTTTCCTACTTCTCCATTGTTTTTCTACTCTCCTTCATCTAATCGTCTCTGGGGCAGGGTCTTCACTCCCTACATCCAGCCCCTCAATAGTCCTAGCACCGTGTAGACCTCAACAGATATTTCCAGGTGGAGTGAATGAATTCTCACAACAATCCAGATGGAGCAGAAAGGGCTCATTTCAAGATAACATCTCAGAAGAAATAACTGAGACAGACTAATCCGATGCCCCATAGAAATTCCACTATTTTTTGTGGGGTCCCTTCTAATCCCCTTCAGGGACTTAGCTTTTTCTCCAAATTTTTATTTTGGCAACTTTCAAACCTAAAGAAAACCTGAGCCTAGGCCACATGGAGAAAGCCCGTCTCCACAAAAAATACAAAAATAGCTGGGCATGGTGGTGCACACCTGTGGTCCCAGCTATTTGGGAGGCTGAGGTGGGAGAATCAGTTAAGCTTGAGAGGTGGAGGTTGCGGTGAGCCGAGATCACTGCACTCCAGCCTGGGTGACAGAGCAAGACCTTGTGTCAAAAAAAAAAAAAACCACAGAAGAAACAGAAAGAAAACCTGAAGGAATAATACAATGAGTAAGAGGCAGACCATAAATATGGTCTGCATCCCTAAATATGTCAGCAGGTATCTCCTTAGAACAGGAACATTTTCATTCACTCAGAGGCTTAATTTTTTTAAAGCACACTGTGCATTCAAAACTGAGTGGTAGGTGACATTTTTTCTTTTTTTCTGAGATGGAGTCTCGCTCTGTTGCCCAGGTTGGAGTACAGTGGCGCAATCTCGGCTCACTGCAACCTCCATCCTCTGAGTTCAAGCAATTCTCCTGCCTCAGCCTCCCGAGTAGCTGGGATTACAGGCGCCCACCACCACACCCGGCTAATTTTTTGTATTTTTAGTAGAGACGGGGTTTCACCATCTTGGCCAGGCTGGTCTTGAACTCCTGACCTCGTGATCCACCCGCCTCAGACTCACAAAGTGCTGAGATTACAGGTGTGAGCCACCGCGCCCGGCAGGTGACATTTTCAAAAATCCAGCACAACATTCACACCTCAAGGAATGTATTATACAGTTGGTGGCTTAGATTATACAAACATAAAATGATTTGGGGAATTGAATCCTAAGGTTGATAGTGCTCTTTGTAAGTAAAATAAGAGCTCAGAGAAGTGAAAAGTAAGGGTGGACTGAGGTTTCCGAGAGGAAATACGTGGCAGAGATGGACTGGCTGTTCATCAAACCTGTTTCATCTTCTTCCTGGGCAAACACCTAGACCACCTTCCCAGCAATCCCCCTTGCAGTCAGATGTGGCCACATTACCAAGTTCTAGCTAATGGAAAGGGAAAATAAAAAAACCTGAGTCACATCTGGGCCTAGCCAATATAACCAGCCACTCATGAGCCTCCACATGGTTTTCCTTTAAAGCTAATATGATCCAAATAAGCACCGTGACCTTGGAGCCATGCGTTGAAAATGACAGAGTCCTAAAATGCCAAGTAGTTGGCTCGCTAAAACCTGAAAGAGAGGTATCCACTAATCAGGTCACCCATTTGGGGCGTGTAAGAAACAACTTCTATTGTTTTGATTCATGACACCATTTTGGTTTTGTCAAAGAAGCAGGGATTACCTCAACTAATATGGTGGAACTTAAAATACCCCCGAATACCTGCAGAAGGAAGTGATAATTTGAAAATAAGGATCACACTCTTTTCTCTATTGCTTTCTGCACATACGATCCGTACCATAGTTGGCCAAAGGAATTCATGTGTTTCAGGATATATTAATATTATTAAAGAAAAAATACAAAGAGAAGGAAGGATGTACGTTTCTTTTCTGGTAGTATGGCAGAGTAAGTACCTGTCCAATCATCCAACTGAAAACAACCAAACATGCCGGACAAAATATTTTCTCAAAAATAGTTTGAAACATATTCATGAGTTCACACACAAAAAATAAGGCACACTCTGAACAGAATGCTTATATTAGTTTTCACCTTGAAGGCATTTAACAAACTGGGAGAACCTGAGCTTTTGTTTTTACAACTTAGCAGGACACAGGGGAAAGCAGATAAACTTGGTGACATTTACAAAGGCCCACCAAGATAGAGTGTATAATAAGAGGCATCCAGCTACACAGAGGACTTTAAACTGCCTGTCTCAAAAATAAGTGCTATGTAGAAATGGAAAAGTCTTTATTAAAAATGTGTAACCACAAGGTAGCCCTCACAAGAGTTTACAGGACAAACTGATTACCTGTTTTGTCCCCAAAACCTCAAGTTGAGAATTTTAAGTCCTTGCCTTTGCAGGTTGATAATGATCCCAGGAACCTGACAAAAAACAAATGCAAATTCTAGAGAAACTCACTTTCAACTCCAACCCACTGATAAAGAATTCCCACTGATAAAGTTTCCAAAAACAAAGCAAAACAAAACAGAGACAGAGAGAGAAACAAAGCACCATGAACAACAACCAGGGAAAACAATAGAGAGGAGAACCAGGCCAACAAACACTTCGAACTTTAAAATGATCAGACACAGAACATAAAATATTGTTTAAATCAAAACAGGGAACAAGTATATAAGAATTGAGCTAGATCAGATAGATTAGACACAGGAAACCAGAGGGGGAAAAAAACTGAATAAATTATCTAGACTGCAGCACATAGAAATATAGAGATAGAAAAGATGACAGAGAAACTAAAACATAGAAAAGACAGAACAGAGGTCTAACATGTGCTTAATCTCAAATCTGGAATTAGATGAGAAAGAGTACAGAGCAAGAACTGCAGTCTAAGACTCTTCCAGTTCTGATGAGAAAACCAATCCACAAAATGATAAAGCCGCAAAACCCCCAAGCAAAAAAAACACATAAAAATAAATTGGCATCTGAACACTTTATGATAAAATTGCCAAACACCAAAAACAAAGAAAATATCTTAAAAAACAGTTGTAAAGTACTCTTGAAGAAACGATACCTTCAACACAAATGGCAATAAGACTTAGCATTGACTTATCAGCAGTGGAAGTCAGGAAACAATTGAGCATCTTTAATACGCTGAGAGAAAATAACCGTAATTTTATACCTGGCAAAAATATATTTTATATCTAGCAAGATTCTATTTGAAGAACAAGGGGGAAATGGACATTTTTCCAGTGAACAATAGCTGAAAGAGTTTTCCACCAATTTATCCTCACTAAATGAAACCTAAGAGAAGTGATGAAGGGGTGGGTTGGGGGAAGGAATTACAAGCCAAGAATGTAGTAAACACATGGGTAAATCTGAACAAACATTTCTGGTTTAAAATAATATGTAACCTGTGAGATTAAAAAAAAAGATAAAACTAAAACACTGGGCAAAATCGAAACCTAAATTAGTGGAGCAGTGACTGGAGTGAAGTGGTCTAAGGTCCTTGCATTGTTTGAGAGGAGAACTAATTGGCTTTAGGCTTTGATAAGTATGCATGCTAAAATTTCTAAAGAACTACTAGAAAAGGATCTAGAAATAAAATATCTAGAGGACCACTAAGTGAATTATAAAAAAAGAAATATGGAAGAGGCACGAAAAATGGAAATAAAATGAAGGAATAAATTAGAATGTACATGTAATTACAATAAATATAAATGCATTATGTATTTCAGTTAAAAGACAATTATTTTTAGACTTCACAAAACAATATCCAGCTACATTGTACATGTCATATATAAAAAATGCAGCTTAAATATTAGGACACGAAGTTATTTATATTAGAAAAAATATATTATGTTTTTATTAACATATTAGAAACAAAAACTTCAAAAGTAATTAAGCTGTCAGAAAAATAGAAGTTTTTTACTCTACTAGACACAAAAGTGTAAGAAGAATAAAGATACAAACAGAAATTAAAAAGAGGCTGAACGCAGTAGCTCACACTTGTAATAACAGCACTTTGAGAGACTAATGCAGGAGGATCCCTTGAGCCCAGGAATTCGAGACCAGCCTGGACAATATAGCAAGACCCCATCTCTACTAAAAAGTAAAAAAACCAGCCAGGTGTGGTAGTGCCCCATATAGTTTTAAATGATAATATGTAATCTATGAGATTAAAAAAACAGTAAGCAACCATATAAATGATATCACAAATGAAAAACTGTGATGGCATAGAGATTAAAAATAAGAATTAGAGGCTATTATAAACAATCATTATGCCTCCTAATGTTAAAACTGAGATGAAATCAACAAATTCCTAGAAATGCATAAATTGATAAAATGGATTCAAAAAGCAATAGAATACCAGATTAGTCTTACTATAAAATAAATTGAATTAGTAGTTGCAATCTTCCTAAAAGAAAATACCACTTCCAGATAAACAGATGACTACTATCAGAAGGTAACTACTATTTTGAGGTATACATAATTCTAGTCTTATACAGACTATGCCAGACAATAGAAAAACTCTTTGACTTATTTTAAAAGAATAGAAAAACATTGATACCAAAATTTGATAAGATCAAGATTGAGCATTGAAGCCAGTAAAAAAAAAAAAATTGATAAGAGAATTATAGGACTTCTCACACCTGAACATATGTATCTAATATATGTGCAAAATTTGGAGTGTGTGTGTGTAGTATAAAAATAAAACCGTAGTCAGGCACAGTGGCTCACACCTGTAATCCCAGCACTTGGGGGGGCCGAGGAGGGTGGAGCAGCTGAGGTCAGGAGTTCGAGACCAGCCTGGCCAACATGGCAAAACCCCAACTCTACTAAAAGTACAAAAATTAGTTGGGTGCAGTGGCGCATGCCTGTAATCCCAACTGCTCAGGAGACTGAGGCAGGGGAAGCTTGAACCTGGGAGGCGGAGGTTGCAGTGCGCCGAGATTGTACCACTGCACTCCAGCCTGGGCGACAAGAGTGAGACTCAGTCTCAAAAAAATAAAATAAAATAAAAAAATAAAACTGTATAGCTACCTCACACTATACACAAAAAACAATTCTGGGTTGACTGACGACTGAAATATAGCAGCCAAACAGGTACTTCATAAGTGGAGAAACATGTACGACCAATAAACATAAGATGTTTAAGCTTATTAATAACCAAGAAAATTAAAATTAAAATGACAATGAGATTATTTCACACCTAATAAATTGGCAAAAATGTTAAAGTCTGACAATATTTTTGGGGTTTTTTTGTTCTTTTTTTTTTTTTTTTTGAGACGGAGTCTCACTCTGTCCCCCAGGCTGGAGTGCAGTGGCGTGATTTCAGCTCACTGCAAGCTCCACCTCCCAGGTTCACACTATTCTCCTGCCTCAGCCTCCCGAGTAGCTGGGACTACAGGTGCCCGCCACCACGCCCGGGTAATTTTTTGTATTTTTAGTAGAGACAGGGTTCCACCGTGTTAGCCAGGATGGTCTCGATCTCCTGACCGCATGATCCGCCTGCCTCGGCCTCCCAAAGTGCTGGGATTATAGGCGTGAGCCACCGCGCCCAGCCAAGTCTGACAATATTAAATATCAGTGAGAACATGAAACAACAGAGACACTTAATGTTGGTGAGGGTGTTAACTCGTACAGCCACCTTTGCAAACAGAAGGCATTAAGATGCTGGAGAACAGTGAGCTTGCCTCAAGATCTGTTGTGGCCAGCAGAGGGGACCCCATTCAAATACCACCAAGTCAGTGGCTGGATAGAGGGAGTGGCTAAGACTCAAGTTTAGGTGAGGCCCGGTGGCTCATGCCTGCAATTCTAGCACTTTGGGAGGCCCAGGCGGGCGGATCACTTGAGGTCAGGAGTTCAAGACCAGCCTGGCCAACATGGTGAAACCCTGTTGGGTTTCACTAAAACACAAAAAATGAGCTGGGTGTGGTGGTGCATGTCTGTAATCCCAGCTACTCAGGAGGCTGAAGCGGGAGAATCGCTTGGACCCGGGAGACGGCGGTTGCAATCAGCCAAGATCGCCCCACTGCACTCCCGCCTGGATGACAGAGTGAGATCCTGTCTTGAAAAAAAAAAAAAAGACTCAAGTTTGCTGCCCATGGGCACAGAGGTGGGACCTAGTCAGCAGGGAGTGCCACATAAGTTCTGATAAAGTCAAGAGGATGACCAGGCTAACATATTTAGCAAACCGTGGATCACTTATTGGAACCAAACCAATCTTTCTTTCCCTAAAATAGAATGGAGTAGGTCAAGCTGGATTAAGTGTAGCAAGAATGACTAAATCTTGTAAAATTTATGCTTCAACTATACATGCTATCTTTTTTTTTTTTTTAGACAAGAGTATCACTGTCACCACGCTGGAGTGCAGTGGTGCAATCTCGTCTCACTGCAACATCCGCCTTCCAAGTTCAAGCGATTCTCCTGCCTGGGCCACCCGAGTAGCTGGGACTACAGGCACACACCACCACATCCAGCTAATTTTTGTATCTTTAGTAGAGATGGGCTTTCACCATGTTGGCCAGGATGGGCTCAATCTCCTTTTTTTTTTTATTTTTTTTTTTGAGAGGGAGTCTGCTCTGTTGCCCAGGCTGGAGTGCAGTGTCGCAATCTCGGCTCACTGCAAGCTCCGCCTCCCAGGTTCACGCCATTCTCCTGCCTCAGCCTCCCGAGTAGCTGGGACTACAGGCGTCCGCCACCAGGCCCGACAAATTTTTTGTATTTTTTTAGTAGAGACAGAGTTTCACCATGTTAGCCAGGATGGTCTCGATCTCCTGACCTCGTGATCCCCCCACCTCGGCCTCCCAAAGTGCTGGGATTACAGGCATGGGCCACCTGGGCCACGGCGCCCAGCCTATATATGCTATATTATAAAAACTGTAGTTTCATCTATCCACAGTATACATACATATATGTGGTGTACACAATATATCTATATCTTACTGTAGGTCTTTGAAAAGCACTAGACTAGACTATGTGTTATAAAACCACAGACTTCAACTTCTAACATAGCTAAACAAGCAGCTCCCAGAAGGCAAGAAACCTTGCCTCCAAGACCAGAGGCCACCGAGCCTAGGGACCCTGAGTTTGTTCCTCCTTCATAAGAAATAAACGCAAGGGCAAGGTTGACATTCCTTCCCACACACACTGTCATAGGCCAATAACTGGGGGTAGGGTAGGCGAGACAACCTGGGGGAATAAGCATTGTTTTCCTAGGAAGACTAGAATTATCTTAAGGAACTGTTTGGATTAGCAGATCCAACTAAGTTTTTTAATGGGTGTGATCAAAAGTTATTCTTTCTCTTGACGATCAATGGCTGTGTGTTGGGGAGGAAGGCTCACTGTAGACAAAATGAACAAACTGCATTTTCTCTGCACATTGGAGTTTTCCAATGAATGAAAGTGGTGACCGCACAACATGGAGGAAGAAGGTTGTGGCCGGGGAACAAGATGCACAAAGGCTGGGGAGCTAAAAGGACCACAGCAAGTTCAGGGATGAAGAGACACCAACTAGATCCTGGGGCATTCTCTGAGCAGTAATAAGTGGGGCAAGATTCTAAAAGAACTTGAAAGTTAGGCAGAAAAAGAGAGACTTGGTAGACTGGGCAACGAGAAGTCATCAAGGTTCTTTTTTGAGACAGGGTCTCGCTCTGTCACCCAAGCTGGAGTGCAGTGGCACAATCTTGGCTCACTGCAGCCTCAACCTCCCAAGCTCAAGTAATCCTCCCACATCAAGCCTCCCGAGTAGCTGGAACCACAGGTGCACAACACCACACCCAGCTAATTTTTGTATTTTGTAGAGATGGGGTTTCGCCATGTTGCCCAGACTGGCATCAAGGTTCTTAGCAGACAAGGAACACAACAACATTGACAACATAACAATAAAAATAGCTACAATAATTTGAGTTGCAACCACGTGCCAGGCTCCGTGCCAAGTGCTGTTCAGGGACTCATGATTTAGTCCTCCCAATAATCCTTTCAGGATTTCCACATTACTGAGTTTTATTTCCATAGTACTTATGGAAATACTACCTAAGGCTTGAGTCTTAGATTAAGTAACTCGCCTAAAGTCACACAGCTGTTAAGTGGCAAGAGGGGGTCTGAGAACAGG
The DNA here is from genome assembly GCF_000951045.1 of Mandrillus leucophaeus. NCBI lineage: Eukaryota > Metazoa > Chordata > Mammalia > Primates > Cercopithecidae > Mandrillus > Mandrillus leucophaeus. Next base: position 4,235,857 of record NW_012101410.1, read on the forward strand.
AAGTCTAGCTTCAAAGCCCGTATTTCAAGAGAGTTTTAGGAACAGAAGTCTTTCAGAGCACAATCAAGGTCACTCGTAGTTTTTTTGGAGGGAAGCACCAGTAAAAGTTGTGGAGATGAACAGGGGGTGGATTTTAAAGAAAGCAACAAGAAGCCCTGGGGTGTAAAACGAGGGGGGTTCCAAGTTCTCGAGCCTGGGAAATAAGGATCATGGTTGTAACCAGGGGAGAAAAAAATGGCGGCCCTTACGGATAATGTCTGCCTGAATGCTTACCTCTGAACTTGTGCCACTCCTCCTGTTCCCATTTTTCAGACTGAAAAACCACTCTGCCAGGATCTTCATGTTGAAGCTTAAAGGTACTATCAAAAGTGATTATTCTAAAACATCTATAGTTGCAAAACTGTAGAAGGAGCTGAAGAGGAAAGAGTGGGTAGCAGAACCTGCTGATGGCCTGGCCACGTGGCTTTCAGGCTTTACCATCTCAGGGCATGCCAGCCAACTGCCAGCTGCTACGAATGGCATCAGGAAGTTCCTGAGAACCTTCTCTGGCTGAAGACTACTCTGACAGCTTTCATAGATCTCAAGTACTGGGATCAACATGCCCTGAGAGCAGTCTTCAACCCATGACTGAAAGCAGAGTGGCTGGCATCAGCGCCCCACGTGGCCCTAGTGCGGCTGAGTTCCACCACCCGCAGTGGATCTGATGGGATAACTCATGACTGGCTGCCTTCCCTTCCTCATTTCCCTCTCCTGCACCTACTGGGGTCTTCCTGGGATGGTCTCCCAAGTAAACCATCCACCCTTCAATCCTCCTTGCAGGGTCTGTTTCTAAATTAAAACCAAAGGCATAATATCTCCAGGAAGGACCTCAGGAAGGTGGCACTTCAGTCTGTCTCTATCTGCTTAGAATATGAACTTCAAAAGAGCCACATTTGGAGATATTTCCAGTTAAGAAGCCTATGAGAGTTACAGAACAGGGGATAGTCTGTCTGGGAATGATTTCTTCACCCTCGTATGCCTATCATAGGGGCACAGCTCCTGGTATGCAGTAGGTGCCTGATAATTGCTCACTGAATGAACGTGAGGACGATTTGTTTCCCCCAATTTGTGCATATGTCTTTGGCATTTTCCTTGATGAATTCTTTAAAATAATTTCATACATGTGAAATATGTGAAATCAGACCTGTGAAATATTAATTAGTTCCATCCAGTTCTGATCATTCACCTGATCTCTTTAAGAGAATGAGAAAAGCAGCAGACACATGTTTCACTGAAAATGTCTACATCTGTTCCATTGCTAGTTCCAGCTGCTCACATGTGTACGAGGCACAGTGGCATACCCAGTGATGATTTAATTTGTAAGTTTCCCCTATACTCTATGAAAACATCAAGCTGAACCCCACCCTAACTTGGTCTCTGTAGACTTTGTATGATTTAGGGGTAGAGGGGAGCCCCTAAAAGAAGACTGAAAATCTTGCTGATCTGCTGACTTAAGTCAGTTTTTTCTTATTCTGAAAGAAATCAAGGTGATGTCAGTGTATCTGCACACCTGAGTTTGTCGAGCCATTCAGACCTTTGTCGAGCCATTCAGACCAAGTGTAAAAGTGAGTGTTGTCTAGGAAATCTGTTTTGTGTATTGGACATGCTGCCAGTTATACCCAGTTAGACTGGGTATAATCTTTGGGTAATTCTGGAATTAGGACTTTTCATTTACCAAGTAGGTAAATGTGCTCAGGGGTGGATGAAAAGAAAATCAAAAGGTGAAGACAAATAAAAATAATCACTGACAAGGGATCTAAAAAGCCCCTTCCATCACTAATGGTCAGACGTGAGAACACAGAATGTCGAGAAGCAAAATCCTATTTCCGGTGGGAATTACAGCAAATATTCCCCAACCCATCCTGCATATTTTTTCCCCCCTGAAGGGAACTCCATTTTCAGTGTGGAAGGGGAAGTCTTCAACCCTGGGATAGAAACAGTCAGAGGAACAGTTGTGAGGTGGTCAGTCTCGGGGGAAAGCCTGGGATTTGGAGTCAGGGGACTAGACAGTGAGAACTATTAATAGGCGGGTACCAAAGAATGCGTGACTCTGGGAACACAGTTGCCTTGGTTTCTTCATCTGTAGAATGGGACATTAATGCATCTTATCATTAGGTATTAGTAGCAGTATTATTAAGTTAATATGAGAACCAAATAAAATAATGCAGACAGCAGCATCTGATAAATGAAGGCCCCTCGCTAGTATGATGTGATTTTTCTGTATCACCCAGTACTGCCACACTTCCCCAGAAGTGTCAAGAGGCCATTCCAAATACTGAATCTAGCCACAAGAAACATGATGGCCTTAATTTAGAGACATTTATTAAATAGTCATTATAGAGTCACTGTTTTATTTTAAAGGCTGCAAAAGGATTCAGTTTGCTGAGTTAGGAAATTTCAGAGAGCAACAAGATCTCTTAAACTGGCTGGGTGTGGTGGCTCGCACCTGTAATCCCAGCACTTTGGGAGGCCGAGGTAGGAGGATCACTTGAGTTCGGGAGTTTAAGACCAGTCTGGGGAGCATAGGGAGACCCCATCTCTACAAAAATAAATAATTAGCCAGGCATGGTGGTCTCAGCCACTCAGGAGGTCGAGGTGGGAAGACTGCTTGAGCCCGGGATTTCAAGGCTGCAGTGAGCCCTGACTGCACCACTGCACTTCAGCCTGGGTGACAGAGTGACAGAGTGAGACCCTGCCTCAAAAAAAAAAAAAAAGAAAAGAAATCCGGGCACAGTGGCTCACGCCTGTGATCCCAGCACTTCGGGAGGCCGAGGTGGGCAGATCACAAGGTCAGGAGTTCGAGACCAGCCTGGCCAGCATGGTGAAACCCCATCTCTACTAAAAATACATTAGCCAGGTGTGGTGGCACACGCCTGTAATCCCAGCTACTCAGGAGGCTGAGGCAGGAGGATCGCTTGAACCCAGGAGGCAGAGGCTGCAGTGAGCTGAGATCGCCCAACTGCATTCCAGCCTGGGTGACAGAGCAAGATTCTGTCTCAAAAAAAAAAAAGAAAAAACTCTTACATTATCTAAAATCTAAACTTTTATAACATACTAAAATTTGTCTCCAAGTGGGACCTGCTACTCTCTGAACCTTAAGAAAGTGGCCGCTGCAAAGGCACTGCAATGGTACTAGGCACACATTTGGAGAAGCCATCTGTGAGCAACTTCAGCAAGGTCCTGGTAACTGGCATGTATCCTTCAGTTCAAAAAGAAAGTCCCCCAAACCATGGGAGCTTAATGCTCACTCCCAAAGAAGCACTGCTCCATTATCATGAATATGCCCTGGGACGGTTCTGTTGGTTACACACTCATTCTTCTTTGAAATGCAGGTGGGAGGAGGAAGGAGATAGCTTTAAACAGCCTCAACATGAAAAGCGTCAGTTAACACAATTCAATAGTTAACCACGATCATTTCGATCATTTCATCATTACCACAGCCAAGTATTTGGTCCTTATGCTCGTTTCATCTTTGTAAAGGAAAAATTTTATATATAATTTTTTCCCAGCAAAATTGTTGGAAATCTGTGGCTTTCTGGAAAACTTATCATTTTAATTGTCATCTCTAACCCCATGCAGGTAGTAGAAATATGGCAAGCACAATGAAAGTAACCGGAGAATGTACAGAAGGGTCTGTCCTTTCTACTTCTATAGACTTCTCAACTGAGCTGCCTCTGAGAAACAATGCAGAGAGGTTGGCTGTGGCCATGAGCAGCACAGTTCTACTATGGTTTGCCTGAATAAAGAGTCTCCTGATTTCTCACCTCCATACCAGGCATAGGTGAATCTAGTGATCGTGAAAATCAAGAGTGGAACTGAAGGGGATTCCTCTGTTTGCCACCCCTAGAAATCCTCAATACTGACAGCTTCTGGGAAGGAAGGGGGAAAACTGAGCCCGATCTCAATAATGCTATTTCAGAACAATCTCATCATTGAGGAGAGAATGTGAATATATTTGATGATATGCAAATATCATCTGTGTGTTATCATTTTACTCAACACTCAAAACACTACTGAGTCTGCCAAGCAGATTTATATAGCTTGGCAAATTTTCATTTCATGAATGACACTTCATATGAAATTATTTTCACTGACTAATAGAATAACAGTGATAGAACAGATCTTGAGGTGGTGACAGAATAAAGCCATGTATTCCAGCAAAATTATAACCAACTAATCTCAAACATCCCCATATGATGTTCCTATAATTTATAAATAAAAGGAGCCCTGGTTTATAAGTAACCCCTAAGAATATGCCTTCCCTCTTATTATAGACTGGGCTAGGGCTCTTTCATGCTTGTGGTCAGTCATCTTTTTCTATATGTACATAGGCTTCCTAGGGTACACTGTATCACATCACTAATTGCCACCTTTTCCCTACTCACTATGGGCACAAGCGGCCTCTTAAATTGTCAAGGCAAAAGTTCTCTCTTTCACTAAGAGGTTCCAGGGCTCTGCAAGCAATTCCCCAAGGTCTTCTTTAGAGAACATTTTAGAAGCAGTGGTTTGCAAACTGTGTACACAGTGGTACTGGGTTCTAGAGTGTGCCCTGGGCACAACCCAGGTGACAATAGCAGGCTCTGGGCTCCTAGTTCCCTCAGAGCAGCTCTGTTTTTATTTGACTCATACATGAGGGTCTTGCATAAGATTCTATTTGGTGCTAAGTATAAAACAAAAATGATGTCTACGAAAATGTGTGCAAACCATTGCAAGAAATGGTTCTGTCTCCCTCAGGCACTCTTAACCTCCCTCACCAGGCTGCTCTCTGCAAATGGAGGTGGATGCATTTACTTTCCTTTAAAGAAGCTTACCCTTTTCTCCTCTTCCAGAATTTGAAACATCTAGGAATTGAAGCAATTAAATATACTCATTTTCAACATTCAGAACCTAATCCAGACTTCTGCACAGCAAATCCTTTCAAAGTTAAAATTCGTTTTTCTCAAGTGTACTATAAACTGGATTTAGCCAACCCATCTCCAATTTCGATTTTTTTTTTTTTTTTGGCTATCAGCGAGAATGGCGTATACCTGACATGTATTCTTTATGGACCTTTTGTTATAAGCAATGAGAAGGATGAAGCTGCCTCTTTCTCTTTACCTCTCTACACTAATCCAAAATCGACACTGGCATTTGGTTGGTATTCTGGAATAATTATTAGAAATTTGGCATAGCCATCCAAAAACAGCAGCTTCAGTGAGTATGTGAGTAACCAGCTGACAACTGAAAATGAATTCGAATGTTATTGAACATCTTGTTCATTTGTATTAGGAAAATAAGTTGCACATGGTCGTACCATGATCAATTTTCCTAATTCCAAAATCAGAAAGAAATAAACCTAAATGCCACAGGTTTGCAGAGAATGAATTGTACCCCTCCAAAGCCCCTTTCGAAATGAAGTGTTCTGAGCCAACTATTTGAAAGACAATAGAGAATGAAGGTAGATTCTAGAAACCAACAAATCCCATTCACTTCCTTCAGTTTGTAAAAACAAGCAACTGACATGTTTCCTGCCAAGGAACACACTGGTAGATAAGAAAGCTCCCTACAGGAAATCCTTGCTAAAAGAGACCAGTTGTGCCATTAAACTTAATCTTCTTTACCAAGTCCCAATCAGTTAAATATCTGGGTGATTTCGCATATATTTCATAATCCCATGTTGTCAAATATTTAACTTCTAAAGTACATATTTCTATGGCATACATGCACAATATTAAATAAACATTAAAATAGAGTTAGGATTCTTCTCCTCCCCACTCCCCATGCAATTAGTTGATGAAAATAAGGGAAATTTCCTGCTTTTTAAAAAGACCAAATTGTTAATTGAACAAGTTTTAAAACTGACCATTATTAATTAAGATAAAGCTATTCAATGCTTTAAATTGCCATGACTTGAAGGAAGACATTTCTAAATGAATATCAAGAACAGAAAATCTGAAGGCTGCCATTAACAAGATTAGAAAAATATAAGGAATGTATTTGCTTTATATTTTACAAGGTTCAATGTTGATCCTCAAAGTCAAAATTTAGGACAGGGCCTCTTTGGTTATTTTTTGCTTAGCAAAATGAACCGGGGGCGGGGTGGAGGCTAAGGGGAGGGGAGGTCTCCAAACTTTTTTCTATATAGTCCTCATGGAAATCATTACCAAGGTACTGGAAATATTTGCAATTTTGATACTGGGAACGTCTCAATTATCCTAAAAACAAAAGCACTCTTCCCCATCCACAAAACAGTAAACTTTTCTATCATAAGTCAACTGGATAATAATAATGACAATTATGAAGCAGTTCTTATTTTCATTTAGATTTTCCTTTCCCTGGTTAGCTTCTGAGAATACCCTCTCTTATATTTCCCAAAGTACCAGGCAATCTTCATCCCTCCCCTTCACCCCCCTACCCCTACCCCCACCACCCCACACACAAACGCAGCCTTAGAGCAGGGTTCTAAAAGGCCACCAGTCTGTAAGTTCCATTGCTTGAGTTCAACTTTGAACCCTCTTGTAAACACAAACACCTCATTATAACTTCCCCAGATGACTCCTCATCCACAGGTAACATTCTAACCTTTCTGACTCTCAAAAGAGTTTTGTTCTAACAGTAGACACACAAATCAGTTTGATTCCACAATTAAGTGTTCAGATACATTGTTCTCAGCCTTCCCTTGCACAGCTCAGAGGTGGCAAAATGCAAAGTAAGCCTGGGGGCTCATCCTTGCTTTAAGGCTGTTTCCTCAAATATTTCCAATAAAAATACAGTTATGAAATCTAGGAGACCACATTTTTGGTTGTTGTTGTAAAATGACCTTGATTTGACAGGCACGATCTCAGGTTTCAACAGATGCTGTGGGAAAGCTTACAGAAGCCAACATGTTCTCCAGGCATCTGTGATGACATGCAGGTTTTGTTTTTGTTTTTGTTTCTTTTTAAGTGGTGGTCATGGTAGAGTATGTATGTGTAGTGGGGGTGGGGTGGGGTTACTCCTCTCGGTTTCCATGACAACCATGTCTCCACTCATCAGTTATTAGATACAATCCACTTCCTGTGTCTAAATTTTTAAGCCAATCAGAAAAGTGTTTATACATTTAACAACTTCTGGGACAGTGCTTCTTTAATGAAATCGCTTTAAAGGCTCAAATGAAGATGTTTACGGTTTGTGTTACAGATACAACATTGCACAATGTTTACTAATTCATATTTTTATATGGTGCAGAATGCCCTTCTTCTTGGATGTGAAATGCATTATCCTCAAAGCAGATGCCACAATCTCTTAGAATAGTGTGCAGGCTGATTTTGATTGTTTTCTTTTCATTGTCTTTTCCTTTCACTGTCACAGTTTTAGACTTAGTGCATGAAACGTGCTAATGCACAAGGCACTTAAATTATCAAAGTAATGATACAGTTAAACATCCATCTACTGATGGTCCTTTTTAAAGACTCAGATCCAAAACCAGTTAGGAATCATTATTCTAAGTTGAACAACTTGGCATTCTACAACTTATGAGCAGAAATCATTGAGAATGTATTGTAAAGTGCTGTATCTATACGTGTAAGCTAGTAGCTTACGTCTGCAAAGAAATTTGTCACCAAAATGGCCTACTTTATCTGGATAGAAACAACAAAAACATTAAACATAAAGGTATCTCGAGCAAACTGCACCCGAATGAAAAATCGACCCTGCAGAAATCTGTGCACAAGAGGGCTACGTGAAACTACAGCACGATTTTAAAAGAAGGTTTTGGGTGACTGTTTTCATAAGTCTCAATCTAACTGACCAATCAGTGTGAGAGTTAAAGTGGGCTCCAGTCATTCTTGCAGCCTTCAGAGCTCTGCACCCTCCGAGCTGCTCTCCTCTCCAAGGCAGAGCCGGCGATCAATGAAAAACAGGGAACAAAAGGAATATAACAGGATGTCTTCCTTAGCTAAGGAAAACGATTCCCTTTTTCCTCAATGAGCCAGTCGCACCCTGCCTACGACAGCTCCACACGGGAGCTTCCAGCAGACCAGTCCTTTCGGGTGAGGCACATTTTACATTTGCAATCATGTGTCCCAACTGCTAGCAAATGTGTCACCTTAAGCACAGCCTGTGACGGAGGGCTCCCCGAGCCCAACCAATTGAAACTAATAAATTAAATAAATTTGTAATCCCACAATTAAAAGCTCCCGAGAAAGACTGCATTTCCCTTCCCCAAATGTCATCCCGGGAGTATAAACAAAGCATGAAAAATAGTCTCCTCAGCCTTCCCAGCCGGCAATCATGGTTTTCCCCTCAAAACAATGTTTCTCCAAAAAGAGAAATCTTATTACCCTCAGTGGAAACTCATCTATAGATGTCATATCAGGATAACCCGTTACAGTATTGAAAAGAGGCTGAAACTGCCCATAGATTTGACACTGTTTATAATTGATAGCAAAACAGTTGCGACAGCAATGCTGTAAACTCTGCCCAGCCAAACAAACTCCACATTTAACACGTTCCTTCCTTGAAAATAAAAGTAACGCCCGGGGAGCCCACAGAAGTGGGCTTCCCTAAAAGTAATTAACAGAATTGCATCAATTATTTGATTATTTTTATAAATATCTATTTGTCTGCAATTTTTTTTTAATTTAAAAAGCGACTATCCACACATTCCTAAGAAACTTTTTTTTTTTTTAAATGAACTTACTTTTGAGACAAAACTAATGAAAATAAGCAACTTGCCATGGCTGGATCTTTCCCATTTGGGCTGCAAGCTATAAATCAATCTGAAACCAGGTGGAAATAGGGGGGCGGACACCTACAAAAAAAAATCAAAGGGTGCCCCAAAATGCAGCAGCCTGAACACGGAGGGCTTCTCGTGGCAATGCTAAACCCGAGCAGATTAGGAGGCAGGAAATGAGCCCCATTTTCGTTACCTTCGATCGCCTGCCCCCCCGTTGCTTCTCGCGGCCGCATTGGGGGGCTGCGGCGACGCTGGACTCGCGGGTGGCCCCGCCGCCGGGTCGCGCCGTCTCCCGGCCGAGCTGCAGCAGATCGCGGCCGGAACCCCGGCTCCTGCGCCCGGCGCCCGCCCGGGGTCGGCGGCGCGGCTCCCACCCGGGCCTGGAGCCCTGCTGGGTCCTAGTGCGCGCCGCGCGCCCGCCTCGCGGCCCGGTCTGCAGCCCGCACCGAGGGCAGGCAGCTCCCAGCGCCGCGAGTCGCCGGGCGAGGCCGCCACCCCCTCGGCCCCTTGCGAAAGCGGCCGCGGGGTGTGCGGATGAACTGGAGCTTAATTTCAAATCCTGGCACAAGATGTTCAAAAGAAAGACATTGGCTCCAACTGAACTCTTAGAAGGCAGATGCTAGGATCTGCAGCCCCAGAGTAAGCGTAGGGCAGTACCTAGCAGACAGAGGTCTGCCCGGTGCACTGGTGATATTGGCGGTTCACAGACGGTGAGACGCGGTACGGGATCGATAAAGATAGATTTCAAAAATATAACGCTAAAAAGAAAAAAGGTTGAAAATGCGTGTGTTTAAAACAATGTTTTAAACTGTTTTTCCCAATATTTTCCCCCTGTTGACAGGCCCTTTTGCATTTCGCTTTCTTTTACTTTATAATATGCTCTTTTAAATAACAAAGCCCCATATGGCTAAACATGTAGTCATTTGATTTTCAAAAGACCTCAAAAATTGCATCAAAATATGCACTCATGTATCTCCTAAGAAATCAACGAGAAAGAATTAATGGTGGCATATGGCGTGCCTCATAGAGGAAACTTAATTACAAATTAAAACAAATGCAAAAATTCACAAATTCAGTAAACTGCAAGTAAATTATGATCCTAGATGTATACACAAATCAGCTCATGTACAATTAGGAAGACTGTAAATTCCAGGTTTCTCTTTCACAAAGGGGAAGGGGTGTTTGTTACATGAACTCATATCAGATTCCTCTCGTTTGCCCCTAAAAGAGCTTTCAGCAACCTCTTGGCACATTCATTTACTGCAGCCCACCTGGAAAGCAACTTTTAATCTTGCAAGTGCTCATTTAAGAGGACAATTCTATTAGCCCTTAATTCAAAATAAAAGTGCTTTAGTTTGAAAAGCCTGTTTGAAAGTCTTCAAGACTGGGAGCTTTTTTTCAGTCTTTGGTATCACCAAGTTTGAAGGTCACAATTCTGTAAAACTGCTAATAACAATGGCACTGTGGTTTACACCATAAGGAAAATCAAATATGTGCTTTCTGATTTCTATTTTTGAAGCAGAAAAAGTCCCTTTGAAAAGTACTCTTGCCCTCCCCCTTTCCAATTTTAGCTAAACAAGTGTAATGGAAGATTTTTAGTATTAATTAAACATCAAAGGCACTTTCTCTGATGCCTTGTATCCACGCAAAAAAAAAACTAGTTGTCATATGTTACACTTGTCAATCTTAAATTACTTGCACATACATCTCATGAGATCTTTACCACATCTCTGTGAGAAAGCAGATACAATAATCTGCAATTTTCAAATGAGAAATTGGAGGTCCCAAAAGGTAAACTGACTTGTTCAAAAATCACATGGCTGGTGAGCAGAGCAGCTGGAATCCCATCCCTGTCTCTGCTTCCAACAAGCCCTGTTTTTTGAGTGCATCACCTGGCCTCCCAACTATCTCTCTGTAAGTACTGTGGAAAATGAAGCATCTGAAACAAAAATGCAGGGAGGTTTTTTTAGTCATCATTTCTTACCTGTCTCAGAGCAGCAATTTGCCAGCAAGGAAATATGAGGCTTGTTGGAAGTATGTTAGTCTCTGCTAAAATGAGAAAGATGGCTAGGAAGACCCACCCACACTGGTCAGATTTCTGTCCTGGAGCTGCCCAGGGCAACCTGGCAGACAGAAAACTTCAAACTCTGAGGCTGAGCAATGCCTCATCCCCCGTACGTCTTTTTGCTCTTTATCAGAAATTAAGAACTGACTCCACTTGACACATGGAGGAGTAGCGTTTTCTCAAATTGAACTTGGGTTGCTATGAGCAGTCCCAGCACCGAAAGGCCTCAAAAACTCTGGAAATTCATATATAAGGTGGCCTATTCGTGGGATCCAGGGTATCTCTGTCCAGACCTGATGACCCCTGGAACTTTGATGGGTCTCTAGGACATCCCTTCTCAGCCCTCCTGCACCCATGGTAAAGTCAACACCCAGTTCTGTGTGTGGCCGACCCCTTCCTCCTTCTCTCTGCCAAAAGGAAATGTAACTTCTCTGATGATATGTCCTTAAATGCCAGCCAGGTGACGGGCTGGGTGACATTTAACTGAAAAAAAAAAAAAAAAAAACAGAAACATTTCATGCTGAAAAGTGATTCATTCCTTTTCTCGTGCAGTTCACAAGGACGGGACTAGGCATGGCTATACATTGGAAAATGTGTCTGACCTTCCTGGAAGGATTAAAGCAAAACGTACTTGATGAATTCATTTGATCCCTTTGTTGAAAACTGGTCTAATTACTTTATAGTCACACCATCCATGTGCCTGGCAAATATTGCAAATGCTAGGCTCAAAGCAATCTTAGCCCCAGTAGCAAATGATGAGAAGCTGGGAAGAAATGCTGGTGGTGAGCTGAGTTCAAAGCTAGAGCACACCAGAAGAGGTACTGGTCAGAAGTAACTGTCATTCATTCATTCATTCATTTGTCCATCCACTCATCCAATTGTGTATGTATCAAATGTTGAGCAAGGTACTGTTCTAGGCTCTGGGTAGAAAAAATAAAGTTTTCAAGCACTCCTATCGTATGGAGCCCACAGACAGGCAAACAATTGCAGTGCAGTGGTACCAGTGGAGCCGTAAAATCATGACACCGGGGATATGAGGGCAATCTGGCTGCGACATCTGTCATCCCATTGATCTCTAGGGTTGATTCAGCTGATCTGGCTGGCGAGGCAGGTGTCCCCTTTCTCCTTCACCGCTCCATCTGCGTCCCTCCTGAAGCTGCGCACTCCATCGAAGAGGACAACCATCCCTGATAGAGGAGGACTGGGCTTTGGTCAAGGGTGTATGAATCGCTGTGCTCCCCTGCTAGAACCTCCAAATGAGCACTGAAATCACTGGTGCTCTATATTCAAACACCAACTGCCCTGGTCCTGGGCCAGTTGTCTTCTAAGCCATTCCAGGCCTGCCCTTTGCTCTGTGTTGCCAGGAGCTGTCTCTGGCAGGCTGAGTTTCACAGGCGCTTGGATCCGTTGGTTGGTGGCTGGCTATGGCCAATGAGGGGCACCGGAGGAGTGGAGGAAGAAAAGAAGATAGAAGCCAGAGACCATCATTGTGTCCCTCCTGCCTTTGATGGCATCTCTAGCAGTGGCTGCATCTGGCTGAGGCTTCTGTCAGGTGACTCTAGGCCCTGGGCTCAGTAACACTGCCACTTCCTGTTAACTGTCCAGCGTGAGGACGTTCTTCGCTCTCTGCTGGGATTAGTTTCCGGGTGACATCCCTGAAATGCATATGAGAGTGGGGAAAAGAAAGTCCCCACTGGAGAGGATATCCTGGGCAAACGCATGAGTGGATGAAGATGCAAGGCAGGCCAGCGCACTGCCTGGGGAGCAGCGATGCTAAAGTGAAGGCTTCAGATGAGGCGGCGTCTGTAGATCCTGCTGGAGGTGCCAGTAGGATCCAGAGTCCACCGGGCTTTGAACTTGATTGTGATTTCTACATGGGAAACCCCTTTATCTCCCTTTAGCCTTTGCTTAAATGTTCCCTTCCCAATGTCTTCCTCCTCCTCATCCTGCTTTTTGCCTTCTTCCCTTTCCCTTACCACTTTCTGATACATTACTATTTACTTATCATTTTTATTATTCATTATCTGTTCCACCACACACACACACACACACACACGAATAAAGTTCTACAGGGCCAGGAACCTTTGCTCTATTCAATGATAATTTACAAGAACATAAAACAGTGACTGGTACATAGTAGGTGCTCAATAAATGTTTTTAATGAATGAATAAAGTTAATAAATAAAAAGTTATTTATAGTAGTCAGAGTTCTCCAGAGAAACAGAACCAGTAGGATGTATTTATTATATATAGAGAGAGAAATGGGATTGATTATAAGGATTTGGGTCATGTGATTAAGGAGGCTGACAAGTCCCCAGATTTGCACCCAGCAAGCTGTAGGCCAAGGAGAGTCAATGGTGTAGTTCCAGTCTGAAGGCCAGCAAACTCCAGACCCAGGAAGAGCTGATGTTTCCGTTGAGTTTGAAGGCAGGAAAAACACCAATGTCCCAGCTCGAGGCAATCAGGCAGGAGGAGGTAGTCCCTCTTACTAGAGGGAGGGCTAGCCTTTTGTTCTAGTTGGGCCTTCGGCTGATTGAATGAGGCCCACTCACATTAGGGTGGGTGTCTGCTTTCTTAGCCTACCTATTCAAATGTTAATTATTATTATTATTTTTTTTTTGAGACAGTCTTGCTCTGTCACCCAGGTTGGAGCGCAGTGGTGTAATCTTGGCTCACTGCAACCTCTGCCTCCCAGGTTTAAGCAATTCTCTTGCCTCAGCCTCCCAAGTAGCTGGGACTACAGACATGTACCCTCATGCCTGGCTTATGCCTGGCTTATCTTTGTATTTTTAGTAGAGATGGGGTTACGCCATGTTGGCCAGGCTGGTCTCAAACTCCTGGCCGCCTTGACCTCCTAAAGTGCTGGGATTAGAGGCATGAGCCACTGCACCTGGCCTCAAATGTTCATCTTATCTGAAAAACACCCTTACAGACACACCCAGAATAATGGTTACCCAAATATGTGGACACCCCATGGCCTAGGTAAGTTGACACATAAAATTAACCATCACATTGTAAAAGACCGTGTTTTATCAGGATCATTCTAGAAAGCGTATGGAAGATTATTAAGATCCAAAATGTTTTAGATATCAGAAGGCAGGGTGACATATTAAGAGGTAACTATTATCCTAGTTCAGAAGCAGACCTGAAAGAATTCATCGTTGGTGGCTTCAGATGACCCTTCAGTGACCCATGGGTGATGTGTGATGTTACACACACCGAAGGCATCACACAGACACAACTCTCGGAGGAATCCATCAGAAGTGCAATGCCTAGAAAAGAACACAGTGTGGCCGGGCGCGGTGGCTCAATCCTGTAATCCCAGCACTTTGGGAGGCTGAGGCGGGCGGATCACAAGGTCAGGAGTTCGAGACCAGCCTGGCCAATATGGTGAAACCCCGTCTCTACTAAAAATACAAAAATTAGTCGGGAGTGTTGGCAGACGCCTGTAGTCCCAGCTACTCGGGAGGCTGAGGCAGGAGAATCGCTTGAACCCGGGAGGCGGAGGTTGTAGTGAGCCAAGATTGGGCCATTGCACTCCAGCCTGGGAGACAGAGCGAGACTCCACCTCAAAAAAAAAAAAAAAAAAAGAACACAGTGGATAACTACGGGGGGTCCTGGCTGCTCTTGCAACAGGCTGAGGACAACAGTGTCCTCTGGCCACTTTAACTGCTCAGTTGCAGTAGACACAAAGCAGGGTGGCAACCTGGCTCCTTTTGGGGGGATTTCTCATTCCACGCAATGGTCCTGGTGTTGAGTGGGAACAGGCTTCTTATAGCATGACTGTAGAATTGGGCCCAGGGTGGGCACTTGGCATGCTGGGCACTTGACCCCATGCCAGGACAATTAGGGTCCTCTGAAGTTCCCTAACTGAAGCCAGGGGAAGCGAGGATCCTTCTCTTCACTTGGATTGCCAAACTTGGGTGCCACCATTAGCCCCACCCTCAGTTTGCAGGCTCAGAAGATGGATAACTGCGCAACTATTAGCCCAAGCATGACGTTAAAACACAATGAAAGCCCAATATAAACTTTGGATTATCCAAACAAACTTTTTTCCCCTCCATCATCATAAGCAGTTTAGAATAGGCTGTATATATCGCCACCATTTATATACACACAAGGATGCACCAAAATCCTCACTGTACTGGGAAGATCCCCGGAACACTCCTCAGCTTTCTAGATACAGGTGGTATGAGGTTATCCTGAAAGAAAGATTTTCCACTTGCTTCTTTGTATGCTCCCAGTTGCAATAAAATGCCACCCGTCTTCACCCTATGAAGTCACAAGCCTTGACATTCCCCATGAAACCGATAGCCTCACCCTTTTACTAATGCAGGCTTAGGAGATGGTGAAATCACACGTGACTTGGATGTCATTACTTTTACCCACCCTTTTATAAGGGATTTATTGCCTCTCAGCGGTGACAGCACTAAATCAGTCCTGTGAATCTATGCTTGTCAAGAGGAATGGACAAAACTCACTTTGATTCCTTTGTCTCTCCGATATCTATCACATTTATTCCTTCGTTGACCAAACCCAGCACAATCTGCCAATGGGCTTGCTTTGGCAATAGTGGCTCATGAGTGACATCTCATCCCCAGCTCTTACAGATCCAGTCATGGAATTGCCCACAGTTTGTGTTTCTCAGACCCCCTTCTCAGTTCTGGCTCAGGCCCTTTAGGAATCATTTATCCTGGGGTCTGACTCCCAAGCAGGGCTGTGAAGAAGGCCTTGAGAGGAAAGCGTGGGGCAGAACGCTGCCAAAAAAACAGCCCAATCTGGCTCTCAGCCAACCAGCTGGCTGCTGCGCGAAGGCCTCTCCCAGCCTCTCCAGACCCTCCTTTGTCTCCCTCAGCCTCCCTTTCTCAGCTGTCTCGCCTCAGGTAATCATCCACACTCTGCACTTCCCCAGCTCTTTTTATTCCCGCATTTCAGATCACTTTACACACGTTAATTAAGCCTTAAACCACTCAGGAAAGAAAAGCAAAAGGCGCGTGGGGATGTTTGCACTGCGCTCCTCCCAGCTGCTCTGGCCCGGGAGCAGGCCAGCCGCGGGCCGCCCCACTCCCACCCCGGGGAGGAAGGAGAGCCGCAGAGGCTGCCGGAGACCAGGAGGGCTTCTCCTGCGACACGTAGGGTTGGGGTGTCAAGGGTGGAAACTGACTCCACACATCACAGAACACCCCGTCTCATTGAGAGGCACATGTCATTGTTATGGGACACAACCTCCCATGTAGCGGTCACCTGCCACAGTTGATCCAGATGACCTTTGGAAGGTGGGTCCTGGGCAAGACGGCTGGTGAAAAGAGGCGGTCTCGGCATCACACCTGGGTTAGGTGCACTTCAGTCTGTACCGTTGTGGTCGTGATCATGGGTTTTTGAATCAGAGATGTCTTAGGTCACATCTGGGCTCTGTTGTCTCCCAGCTCAGCTGTCTTCCACATGTTGCTTTGTATCCCAGGGCCCACGGTCGTATCTGCAAAGTGCATGTGACAGTATCCACTACCCTCCCTCTACCTGGATTTTTGTGGAGGATGAAATTAGATCATGCATGCAAAATACTGGCACGCCTAGTGGTAGATGTTAGAGCTTGTTTGAGCCATCTCTATGTTTAGTCCCAGCCAGTCTGAATTAATGTAGTTCTGCTGTGGCTGTTTGGACCCTCTAGCTCAAATTGGTGCTAAAGTCTGTCATTCACAAGAAATGGTGGGGAAATCCAAATGAAGTCTGTAGTTTAGTTAATAGTCTGTATCAGTGGTAATTTTTTAGTTTTGGTAAATGTGTCATGGTTATTTGAGACATTACAGGAAGTTGGGTGAGTGGTGTGAACTCTTCTGTTTTTGCAACAAATGCTCATCTAATAATAACAATAATCTTATGAAAATACATCAAAATTCGTAATGGCTACACAGCGGGTGTCATACTTCACCTGATATGGTTAGGCTTTGTGTCCCCACCCAAATCTCATCTTGAATTGTAATCCTCATAATCCTTACAATCCCCACATGTAAAGGGAGAGACCAAGTGCAGGTAATTGAATCCTGAGGGCGGTTTCCCCCATGCTGTTCTCGTCATAGTGAGTTCTCACAAGATTTGATGGGTTTAAAAGGTGCTCTTCTGCTTTTACTCGACACTTCTCCTTCCTGACACCTTGTAAAAAAAGGTGCCTTGCTTCCTTTTTGCCTCCTGCCGTGATTGTAAGTTTCCTGAGGCCTCCCCAGCCATGCTGAACTGTGAGTCAGTCAAACTTCTTTCCTTTATAAATTACCCAGTTTCAGGCAGTCCTTTACAACAGTATGAAAATGGACTAATACATTACCTGTATTTTTAGTGTACTATATTAAGATACCTCCATAGTGACCAAAAACATGCCAACTCTTTGTTACCAAAATAAGAGGCAATTTATGTTATCTCTAGTTGTTATCACCACCAAGAAAAATCCCTTGAGTTTTCAGTGTCTACAAGGTACCGTACTGAACCTTAAAATAGCAAATATTACTATCCCGTAAAACCATTACCTGTGTGGCAGTCATTTTAAAGTAGGTGTTTGGATGTAAGATACTTGATAGCCTTACCATTTAAGCCCCCAGTACTTCCCTTATTTCACAGAAAATGAATGGCTTGCCAGTCAATCAGCTCTGAGCTTTCCCTTTTGGTGGGTGGTGACTAGGAAGAGCAATCTTGTCAAATAACACTGTAGATTATATCCGCTTGCCACTCTGAGTAGTTTTTGAGAGGTTCGTCTTAAAATGCTGAGGATATCTTTTCTTTCCCTAATGTAATAGGGACCAGATGATTTAAATGCTTTTATGTCCTCATTTCTTAATACCATGCAAATTGTACTCGCAGAGGGTCAGAAGGAGATCTTTCTTCCTTTCTTCCTTTCTTTTTTTCGACAGGGTCTTGCCCTGTTGCTCCGAGGCTGGAGAACAGTGGCTTGATCATAGCTCACTGCAACCTCGAATTCCCCAGGCTCAAGTGGTTCTCCTGCCTCAGCTTCCAGAGTAGCTAGGACTGCTGGTGTGTGCCACTACAGCCAGCTAATTTTTCTTATTTTTTGTAAACACAGGGGTCTTGCTATATTGCACAGACTGGTTTCCTGGACTTAAACGATCCTCCGGCCTCAGCCTCTCAAAGTACTAGGATTACAAGCATGAGCCACCACACCCAGCCCAGAAGGAGATTTTCATTGAGTGAATGGTGAGTTTTATGAAGAACCTCGACATGGATCCCTCCCATCAAAGAATGTGAATAGACAATGGCTACATTAAGTGGGTTCTGTGAGACTCACAGCTTTAAAACGCAAACCCTCTGTCTTGTCAAGTTGCTCAGCTCTCCAGGTGATTGGCGATCTGTGAGGTGTGATTCCTGAAGTAGAGGAGCTACACCTGGACATTTGATTGTGCCTGTTGGCCGAGCATTCATAATCAACAGTTGGGTTGGCATCTGCTACCCACAGGGCATTAATGGATCTGGGCCTGTGAAGAAGGTTAGGGCAGAGCCCCGGTTCTCAAGTATGAGAATGACATTTGTCACTCTTTTTAGTTGCCCAGGATGTGACCCCTTCCTGTGCCCGGGGAATCCCCAATCTCAGGAGGCAAAGCCACCCCCGCTAAAACTGGAAATGGCACAGACCACATACCCACCCTTTCTTGCAGTTGAGAGTACAAGGGACATAACCTAGGTTTCCCCAGCAGCTGGGGATAGGAGGGAGTGGGGTAGTGCTTCATTCAGCAGCCGTAGGAGTGGCAGCAGCCTCTATGGCAGAGCGCAACAGCGTTGGTGTCCATAGCAGGACCATCACCTGCCCCATCTGCAGCATGAATTTAATTTAGGCCTTGATCCAGACTGCATCCTCTTGGAGCTGATCCTCTAGCTCTCTTAAGGATCCTTGTGAGCCACCCACCATCCTGTAAACAAATGCCCTTCCTGCTGGGATCAGCCATGCTCAGCTTCTGTTGACTGACACAAGAGTCTCCTCTCAGAGTCTCTATCTTGGATACCAGTTGCACCAACAAGCCATTATTCTTCCAGCAGTGGCATGACGTTCCTGCTGATCCCTCACTCGTCAGACTCCTCCTGTCATGACAACATACACTTAGGGATGGCGCATCTGTGGCCATGGAATGAGATTTCACTAGTTACCTTGGTTGTTGGTGCTAAGTGAATCAACCAGAAATGTAAGCAAATTTAATCTCAAGTACTTTTCTGCATGGGCAAGATGGGGCATGCGTTGATACTTGTTTCTGGTAACACTGGTAGGAGTCTTTCTTATGACACCAGAGAACGTAATACAGTAGAGTTTTGGCCAAAAGAAAGAAACGACAATGACAACAACAATAACAACAACAAAACCCTCCATAGTTACAGGGAAAACATTTTTTGTTATTTTTTAATAGAAAAGGAACAGTTTCAATATTCAGTTTATCTTCTTTATCCAGCCTCTTCTTTTTGTGTTGTAGAAATCCCATTGTGAACACTTATACTTCATCCATTGACTAGATGACACTGAACTTCACGATAGGAAACTTTCAGTGTGAGATGGATCATCTTGTTTCAAAGAGCAAAGAACTGATCCCTGAAAAGATTGCGAGACCGTGAGCTTCCATTGATAAAAACCAGGAATACAGGTTTTTCATATACTCCCAGCAAGTTACACGTGGAAGTAGAATAATTTCTTCCAAAACAAGAAGACAAAGATATCGTTAATCCTTTCAATTGCATTACTTTTAGCAGCCGTAAAAATAAGCCCAGCAACAAATACTCAGGGTCTTAAATGAAAGCAGAGTGGATTTAAGAGAATTGGAGCAGAGGGCACAATGAAAGTTCCTTTGCTTTCATTTTGAATTTTGTGTGTGTTCAGTTGTCCAGCGACTGTGACTCCATGAGGGAGGGTGATCATCCCTGCACAGCTGCGAAGCGTAGGGGCCATGGTTTCCACCTTTTTTCCTCCCATGTCTCTGTCAATCTGGCTTCCACTGAAATCACTTTCACTAATGCACTAATAAATCCCCAACGACTTAATCTACCTATCTATGCTGCTGTGTCACACTGCTACTTTCATTTTCTTGCAATTCTTGCCTTTACTGAGCTCTACATTCTTCCTGTTTTCCTTCTCCCTTTCTGGCCAGTCCTTCTCCATCTCTCTCACTGGCTCGTCCTCCTCCCCGCCGCCCCCCAACTAAGGCCGTAGTTCTCTCATGGGTTATTTTCTCTTCCATTCCACATGCTTTTTCTTGGTGATCGTGTCCATTTTCATGCCTTCTGACAATCACCAGTAACCAATGACCAGCACGTACATACTTTCTGAATTTCAAATCCCTGTCTCCAATAAGCTCCTGGACCCCTCCACCTGAATATTTTGCTGTCACCTCAAATTCAAATTCAGTGTCTCAGTCTGGATTATTATCATTTTGCTCCAAACCTCCGCTTTTATTGTTTTTTTAGACAGGGTCTTGCTCTGCACCCCCGGGTTGGAGTGCAGTGGCATGATCATGGCTCACCACAGCCTTTACCTCCTGGGCTCAGGTGATCCTCCTACCTCAGCCTCCTGAGTAGCTGGTACTACAGGCACGCACCACCATGCTCAGCTAATTTTTTGTAATTTTTGTAGAGATGGGATTTCTCCATATTGCCCAGCCTGGCCTGGAACTCCTGGGCTCAAGCGATCTGCCCTCCTTGGCCTCCCAAAGCACTGGGATTACAGGCGTGAGTCACTGTATCTGACCAAACCTTCACTTCTTATATTCCTATATTAACTGCCCAGAAAGCTCAAAATTATCCTCAGCATGCCCCTCCCTCCCGTTCCACACTCATTCACCAAATTCTACAGATTCTGCCTTAGAGATTAATCGTAAACCTGGCCCTCCTCTCTATCCTTCTGGCCTTTGCCTCAGTGCAGCCCCCTTCCCCTCTCTATGGCTGCAGTCCCTGACACATCCCCACACTGCTTCACAGTTATCTTGCACCACATGAGACAGACTGCTTGGGCAGCCAAGGGAGGAGAGCTCCAGCAGACCTAGGAGGCCAAGCAGATGGGAGCCAGCAAAGGAACAAAGGTTATCCACGGGGTCAGGACCCTGGGGGATCCTGAGGCTTGAACGGAAGCTATAGTTCTGCAATTGTAGCAAGTCCTGCCTCCAGCAGTGACCAAGCTGATCCCTAACTCCTCGGAGGATTCCCAGGGTAGGAAGGAAGCTGCCCCTGGCCATAGAACTCATTACCCTAAAATACCACCTCAATTCCATCGCTTCCCAGTCCCCAGTCTGGTGATTCCCCATCATCCACAGAATCCAAAGAGTACACTTTCTATTTCCCACCGAGTACTCCAGGATCCCGTAATTGTTCACGCAGCTTTGCTGTTGAGTATGTCAATTACTCACCTAAATTAGCCATTCCCCTCTCTCACACTTAACTATTGACTGTGATTTTCCAGCCTCTGAAATTTGCCTATGCCTTTTCTCCTCCTAGAATCGTGTCCTTTAAGTCTTCAAACCTATCTGTTTAGGTCTTATGGGGTTTTTCACTTGTTAAACCAACACATATTTAGAACTAACTAGGGGCCACGCCAATTCTAGCAAAGAAGACTAGAGCTCTCCCCTCAAGGAGCACTTAGTCTACTGGGAAAGGTGGACAAGGAAAAGGAATTTGCATTACAATGTGATAAATTCCACAGTGATGTTGCTGTATGATGTCCTGGGAAAACCTTTCTGGGAATCTCTCAAATCTCATCACCATAGAGATGTTCACATTAACTTACAAAGAAACCATTTCCTGTCTTCTGAACGCCAGGGCTATGATTCTCAACTTTGTTGTACAAAGATTCATCTGGGGCCTGTAGTCCCAGCTACTCGGGAGGCTGAAGCAGGAGAATGGCATGAACCTGGGAGGCAGAGCTTGCAGTGAGCCGAGATTGTGCCACTGCGCTCCAGCCTGGGCGATAGAGTGAGACTCCACCTGAAAAAAAAAAAAGATTCATCTGAGGGCCGGAGGCGGTGGCTCATGCCTGTAATCCCAGCACCTTGGGAGGCTGAGGCGAGTGGATCACGAGGTCAAGAGATTGAGACCATCCTGGCTACCACAGTGAAACCCCGTCTCTACTAAAAATACAAAAAATTAGTCGGGCGTGGTGGTGGGCACCTGTAGTCCCAGCTACTCAGGAGGCTGAGGCAAGAGAATGGGGTGAACCCGGGAAGCGGAGCTTGCAGTGAACAGAGATCAGGCCACTGCACTCCAGCCCGGGCGACACAGCGAGACTCCATCTCAAAAAAAAGATTCATCTAGGGAAGCTTTTTTTATACACATTCTCCAAAGTCTCACTTTCAGAAATTCTGATTCAGTCGACCTGAGATTCGGCCTAGGAATAAACATTTTTCATAAACCCCTCAGTGATTTTAATACAGGAGAGGCCACAGGTCACACTTAGAACAACATTGCTAATGCGTTTATTGTTTTTGCAACTCATAGACCATACCAGATACTTTCTTGTAGTCTACATGCTTACATGAATGGCTTATCTAGTTTGCTAAATAATAGAGCTTTAAGAGCAGAATATTTTACTTATACATCTTGTTTTGTTTGTTTGTTTTGAGACAGGGTCTGTCGCCCAAGCTAGAGTGCAGTGGCATGATTGTGGCTCACTGCAGTCTTGAACTCCTGGGCCCAAGCAATCTTCCCACCATAGCCTCCCAAGTAGCTGGGACTACAGGCAGGTGCCACCGTGCCTGGTGTATTTTATTTTATTTTTTTTTAACAGAGACAAGATCTCACTATGTTGCCCAGGCTGATCTTGAACTCCTGGGCTCAGGTGATCCTCTCGCCTCAGCCCCCCAAAGTGTTGGGGGTTACAGATGTGAGCCACTACGCCCGGCCTTCTTATACATCTTTATACTCCTTCAGGGCATAAGAATAGTACATGAGTAATTGCATATCTTTTGTACTTCGTAAGTCTTTAACAATTTTAGTATAGTCATATTTTGTATTTAAATTTTGATAACTGTATATTGATTTCATAATTTAATTTTTTTAAAAAAAAGATTGATGTGAGGACATGTTGCTGCTGAGAGGCTAAGAGATGCTAGTGACAAGGTGAGGTGGGGATGGGAGGTGCTCCTGCACCCCAGGGGCCTACGCTCTCAGGTGGGGGCGATGCAAACAGGGCGCCTGCTGCACAGACCAGCTCAGGGAGGTTCAGGCTGCACTAACATGATGCTGAGAGAATGTCTTAGAAAGGTGCCATTGGGCCTTCATGGGTGGTGATCTTTGTTCTTTTATTAATTTTTGTAGAGACAGGGTCTCACTATGTTGCCCAGGCTGGTCTTGAACTCCTGAGCTCAAGCCATCCTTCTGCCTCGGTCTCTCAAAGCACTGGGATTACAGGTGTGAGTCACCACGCCCAACCTAGAGGCTGTGTTCTTTAAAGTCAAATCTGAGGCTGGGCATGATGGCTTGCACCTATAATCCCAGCACTTTGGAAGGCCGAGGCAGGTGGATAACTTGAGGCCAGGAGTTCGAGATCAGCCTGGCCATCATGGCAAGACCCCATCTTTACTAAAAGTGCAAAAATTAGCCGGGCGTGTTGGCGCATACCTGTAATTCCAGCTACTCGAGAGGCTGAGGCACGAGAATCTCTTGAAGCCGCGAGGCAGAGGTTGCAGTGAGCCAAGATTGTACCACTGCACTCCAGCCTGGATGACAAGAGTGAATAAAATAAAATAAAATAGTCAAATCTGACCTCCTACCACATCCCACAATTGTGACAAGCCATTCTCTCAAACGATGTTTCCAGTGGCAGTTTGAAGAAAATTCGGAGGGAAGCCCATGAAGCCTGACTCCCGCCCAGCTGGACGCTGCCTGCCTTTGCTTGTAACCTCCATTAGGGCACCGTGTCTGACCATACCTGCCTGCAAAGGCTCTAGGGCTTGCAGGACTTCTGGAGCAGCTGTACTGAGATGTGGGTCTCAACCATGTGGGTTTGGTTCTGCCCTCTCTATGCTCGGACTAGATCTCTTTCTAGACGTAAACCTAACTTCCCCTGTGACGCCACATGCGCTGGGCCAGGGATTGTTGCAACCTCCACAGTTCCTGGACCACCCACTCAGCAGCATCCCAGATGGTGAACCAGAGCCCTGGTTGGGCCTGGAAATCACTGGAAGAGAAATAAAAGAGGATTAAGCTGGGATTACTCTTCCTTCTTATTTACCACTCCCTGAGAGCTCTTCTTCCCCAGCCTCTGCAGCTGGCCTCTCTTCACAACTGAAACTACCAGCCCCCTTTTGCCCCCCATCATATAGCATTAGCCCTACTCTAATCTTTCTAGAAAGTTCTTGCTCTAGAGTCCAGAACAAGTCCAGATATTGAATAAGGCATATTTTGGAGCTCAGGACCCAGTAGGATGTAGCCTAGTAGCTGTAGCAAAACAGGGAAGATTGGTTAGAAGTGGACCCAGAACTAGAACAGGATGGAGCCCAACTAGTCCCAGGTGCTGTGATGGCACCCACTGCGGTAGTGCCATCATTGGGCATACTCCTATGCCCTAGTCCATGCTCAGGGACAGGTGGAGCAAAGCACCTGGGACCTAGAGATACAGTCAAATAGAATTAAGCTAGTCCATTGGTGGATCAAGGGTCCCTAGCCACTGGGCTGAGTTTGAGGACGTTTTCTTAGCGGGGACTGTACTGCCAGGTAATTTAGCAGAATAGGGAAGCAACGCAAGAATCCAGCTGTCAGATCTGTGGGTCAAAGAGCATACGATGACTTCTGAGCAAAACTAGTTTTGATATTTGAACAAAACTAGAGGGAAGAGGGCTGAGGCTTGGAGATAGGCTTCAGGAATCCTGCCTGCCTGTGATTCTCCTTATAGAATTCAGAGGAGTAAACAATGCCCCATGCCAGGACTGACATAGAATGCGGAGAGGGTAACCCAGGCAGCCCCAGGTACTCGCCTGGGTCCAAAGGCCAACAGTGGCCTTCAACACTGCAACATTTCTTTACTATACGAGTGGTATCCTCCATACTCACATGTCATGGTTTATGCTATGTAAAAATTAGAATTGACCTGTAGTCCCAGCTACCGGGGAGGCTGAGGTAGGAGGATCCCTTGAGGAGCCCAGGACGTCAGAGCTGCAGTGAATCACGATCATGCCCCCACACTCCAGCTTATGCAACAGAGTGAGACCCCCATCTCAAATAAATAAATAGGCTGGGCATGGTAGCTCATGCCTGTAATCCTAGCACTTTGGGAGGCTGAGCTGGGTGGATCACAAGGTCAGGAGTTCGAGACCAGCCTGGCCAATATGGTAAAACCCCGTCTCTACTAAAAATACAAAAAATTAGCCAGGTGTGGTGGTGGGCGCCTGTAGTTCCAGCTACTCGGGAGGCTAGGCAGGAGAATCACTTGAACCCAGGAGACAGAGGTTGCAGTAGGCTAAGATCCCACCACTGCACTCCAACCTAGGCGACACAGCGAAACTCTGTCTCAATAAATAAATAAATTCAGATTTGATCACCATGTGTGCCTCTTCAGAATATCTACTGAGCAAAGTGGGGAAACAGGATTAGAAACAAGGTTAGTATCTTTCGTTTTTATAGGAACTTAGTGGAAGTGAGAATCTTTAGACGTTCCATCTAGTCTAACCTACCAATGTAAGCTGGGACTCCGTAAAGTCCATTATTTTAATTTCTAGAAAAGAATTCCAGGGGCAGATCTATTGATATTGCCAAAGAAAATTTTAAAAATGAAATGCTTATCACTTCTTGGTAGATATTTGTGAAAACCTCATATACTTTATATACTTTGTATTTTTTATTGGCAAGAGGTCATATAGGCTAGCTTATGTGGTGGGATTTGCTTTTGTTAACATCAAGGGAGGAATGCTAGTTAATTTGTTTGGATGGATGTGTTCTAACATTGCTCTAAAAATTATTGCTGGGCATAGTAGGATCATACTAGGATTTCTGTCACCAGAAAAGCCCAGCCTCACTGTCCTTGATGGCTTACTCTGTGGTCATGGGGCTCAGAGATGCAGAAGGGTACACCTACCTACTTTCCCACTGTCCATTTTTGCTCACTCTTTTATTTATTTATTTTTTTAATAGAGTCTCGCTCTGTTGCCAGGCTGGAGCAGAGTGGCACAGTCTTGGCTCACTGCAACCTCCGCCTCCTGGGTTCAAGCCATTCTCCTGCCTCAGCCTCTGAGTAGCTGGGACTACAGGCACGCACCACCACAGCCAGCTAATTTTTGTATTTTAAGTAGAGAGGGGGTTTCACCAGGTTGGCCAGGATGGTCTCGATCTCTTGACCTCATGATCCGCTCACCTTGACCTCATGATCCGCCCGCCTCGATTTCTTGATCTCATAATCCGCCCACTGGGATTACAGGTGTGAGCCACCGTGCCTGGCCGCTCACACTACTTTGTAGCAGCCGCTACTCCCTTCACCCCTTCCCTATTCAATGGCCATAGAAAGTGTCTGGTCATTCCTTTTCCTACTGTATCTTTAAAATTCTATCAATGCAGTTTTTACATTCCATTTTCTTTAAGATGTTTGTTTATGCTGAAGAACTCATACAGAGATTTTTTTTTCTCTCTCTCTCTCTCAGGGGATTAGCATTTTAGTAAGAGCTGAATAATAAAACTAGACTGTAAAAGCCTGTCAGAAATGTAGTGGTGCATGGCTTACTTCTCATAATTGCCTGGGAACGATTAGGATTGAACTTTGTTGTTGTTGTTGTTCCAGAGTGAAAAAAACGGGCCAGTTTTCTCTGCCAGGTCACAAGGATGGATGTCGAAGGGGAGATGACCTGTGATATCTTATAAAACATAAATTCTAATTTTCTAGATAGAAAGGAGGATGTAGCACAAAGTGAGATGGAGTATTAATGAGTGGACCACCAGATCTGCTTCGAATGTTTTTCAGCCGCTGGTAGGTCTTACACTGTTGAAAACTTGAGGCAAACACATGTGTGCGCAAAGACATGGCAGTGATTTCAAGGAAATTGTGGACTCCATGGCCCTCAGATTAAAGAAAATCCTTGTAGGTCATCAAAATATTTTCTCTATCCTTTCGGTTCAACTTTAATCCAGAAGTTAGAATAAATGGATGAAATTTGGATTCCAGTCAAGCAAGAAATATACACAGTTGACTGTTAAACAATATGAGTTTGAACTGCATGGGTCCACTTTTACATGGATTTTCTTCCATCTTTGCCACCCCTGAGACAAGAAGACCAATTTTTCCTCTTCCTCAGGCTACTCAAGGTGAAGACGACAAGGATGCAAACATTTATGGGGATCCGCTTCCACTTAATGAATACTAAATATCTTTTCCTTCCTTCATGATTACAAAATATAACTCACAACATATGTGTTAATTAACTGTTTGTATTATCAATAAGGCTTTCAATCAACAGAAAGCTATTAGTAGTTAAGTTTTGGAGGAATCAAAAGTTATACGGAAATTTGGCCGGGCGCGGTGGCTCAAGCCTGTAATCCCAGCACTTTGGGAGGCCGAGACGGGCGGATCACGAGGTCAGGAGATCGAGACCATCCTGGCTAACACGATGAAACCCCATCTCTACTAACAATACAAAAAATTAGCCGGGCGTGATGGCGGGCGCCTGTAGTCCCAGCTACTTGGGAGGCTGAGGCAGGAGAATGGCATGAACCTGGGAGGCAGAGCTTGCCGAGATTGTGCCACTGCACTCCAGCCTGGGCGACAGAGCGAGACTTCGACTCAAAAAAAAAAAAAAAAAAAAAGTTATACGGAAATTTTTGATTACATGGGGGGCCTGTACTCCTAACCTCCGCATTCTTCAAAGGTCAAATTAAATATGCTTAGTATTGTGCTAGGTACCGAGGAACCCAGAAACATTGTAAGAGCTCATCCCTGCCTTCCAGGGCTTTGGGAAGACTGCACAAACTCACACGGGGTATCTTTAAACAAGACAGTATAGAGTTCAGTGCTAAATTGTGTGTTGTGGATGAAGAGTGCTACAGGCTCTCGAGAGAGGGAGGTCAATAGTTTAGTCAAAGAAAATTTCATAAAGATAAAAGGATTTCATTTGTACTTGAAATAATCTCTAGGGCTTAAACAGAGGGGGATGTGGTAACATTCCATAGAGACAATATAGCTCAGGAGAGACAGTACAGGTTTTGGCATATGGTACATCTAGGTTTGAATCACCACCCTGTCCCTTACAGGCTCTATAGCTGTGCTAAAGTTATTTAATATCCCTGAATTTTAGATTCTTCAACTGTAAAATGGGCATTTTTAAAGAATGGATGGGCCGGGCGCGTTGGCTCACGCCTGTAATCCCAGCACTTTGGGAGGCCGAGGTGGGCGGATCACGAGGTCAGGAGATCGAGACCATCTTGGCTAACACG